>NW_008351640.1:4018878-4026566 GCF_000622305.1 Nannospalax galili | reverse complement strand
CCCAAGCCCATGTGACCCCTGAGGAACAGATCCTCAAACGACCTTAAGAGTAAAAATAAATCAGTTTATCTGGACCAACTGTATGGCCTTAAACACCCCAAAGGAAAGTATAACCAAAGATTAAAGGGGCCAATATAATTTCATAAGAGACCATATGTATAGCTAAAGGCTACACAACAAGTAATAATGCCAGATAGGCAATACCTCCTTCTGAGCTGTTGGCCAGGGTGGCCAAAGGGATTCCCAGATAGTAACCCAGCAGAGAACTGGGAAATTGAACAGCAGATCCCAATCTTATCCAAAGGAATATTGACAACTGAATACCACTAGATGAGGAACAGCTGACCCTCCTAAAACCAAAACCTCTAGATAGGCTGACTAGATTCACCAGAAGGACAAGTAGTGGGGAATGGCTGGGGGTGCCGAAACACAGCAGACAGTAGCAGGGATATCAGAGTATAAGGGCTCTAGTGGGGGGAGGGAGGCTATGGGAGGGTGTTACCTGGGAAGTGGGTCTATAAATAAATAAAAAAGAAAAGAAAATAATTCTTCAAAGCATAAAAATTTGCTCCTTAATAACTAGTAGATGTGAAAAACATTACCATTGAAACCTACCTGATGACTTTATATCCATGCTCAGATGCCAAGGAGCTCAGAAAGTAATGGACTGTGACCAGTAATAATCAGATATGTAGAGATTAGAAACACATATGCATCTTAGTGCCAGTTGTATTAAAAATGAATTTTTCTGTATGAAATTGTGTATTTTAATAATGAAATGGAGATCTTTTTCAAAGTTTAAAACCTCATTCAATTTTATGTCTTATAGGGTTTATACAGAGTACAATATTGTATAACTGTATTAATTCAACTGTAAACCTAATAATTTACAGACAATTTTGAAAGAGAAGCATCTTAGCTCTGGAAATTGTTATTGAATATGTCAATGCTGTTGTAATGAAATGCCTCTTTTAATCATTTGGTCATGAAATAAATAATTAAAATAAAATAAAATAATATAAATATTTTATTTTTTTATGTGTATGAATGTATTGCCTGCATGTATGTAAGTGCACCTGTGCTGTGCAATGCCCATGGAGTTTGGAAGATAGTGTCAAATTCCCCTGGAACAGGGGTTATGAGTGGTTGTTAGTTGCCATGTGGGTGCTGGGAATAGAACCTGTGTCCTCTGCAAGAGCAGCCAGTGCTCTTAACTCCTTAGTCATCTCTCCAGCCCCCTCCTCTGACTATTACAATTTTTTCATCAACTCTTTCACAATGGTCCCTGAGTCCTGAGTGGGTAAAGTTTAATACAGGAGTCCTATTCAAAGATACACACACCACAGTCTCTTATTCTCTACATTTTGGTCAGCTGTATCCTTCTGGGTTCATTACCATCCGTTGCACAAGGAAGCTTTGCTGGTGAGAGTTGAAAGATGCATTAGTATATCAGTATTCACTCTACCCCTTGTTCTACTATGTTCCATGAGCCTTAGATTTAGATGTTCTACTGCAGATGTGTCACTTAGGGCTGGAATGTCACAGAAACTTATTCTCTGTGTGAGACCAATTATGGAAATCTGTAACAGACTCTGTCTGTGAAGTTTCTTTGATGAGGGGTGACTGGTATATTTGTCTGCAAATAAAAGGACCCATATTTAACATATAGTAAGATACTACATTTGTCTAGGGATGTGACAGAGGTAGGGTTTTCTCTGAGATATATGACCTCTCCAGTCATGTGTATTTGGGTATCTTTACAGGGCCACATGCGAGTTCTCTCCCATTGAACAGGCTTTAAGTTCAATTAGAAATTCCAGAAGTATCAGATATTTGTATAGATGTATGAGTGGTCACACTTTTCACTATACTTATTTCTGAACAGTTTTTATTGATTAAAAATATTACTTCTGGGCTGAAGACATGGTGTAGCTGCAAAGGTGCTTGACATTAAGCCTGACACCTAAGTTCAATCTCTGGAACACAAGTAAACACAGAGGAGAGACCTGACACCATAGAGTCGTTCTCTGAACTTCACATGCAAACTGTGGCATTCTCAATCTGACTCACAGGTATCATGTGAACATACAGCAGGAATACATATCCCAGCACCCACATGGCATGGCGTCTAACAACCATCTGTAACTCCAGTTCCAGGTGATCCAATGCCCTCTTCTGACCTCTGTGGGGATTTGCACAGCATAGATGCACTTACATACATGCAGGTAATACACTCATACACAAAAAGTTGAAACATAAATAAAATATTTTTCAAAAACTTTTTTTAAACTCATTTCATTGCTAATCATTTTTTTCTTATTTAAAAAAAACTGTTGTTTCTTTTTTGTTTTTGTTCATTTTTTTTGAACAGTGTCCTCCCTCCTGTAACCCTGTCTAGTCTGGAACTTGCTGTGTAGGCTTATAGAGACCTTCCTTTTTCTGCCGCTGTCTCTCAAATGCTGCGACTAAAAGCATACACCATGAGGCCTGGTCTTTTAATTTTATTGTAATTTATTGTGTCTCTGTATGCTAGTGTGAGTGTTATGTGTGTGTGTGGTATGCATGTACTCCTAGCAGCCAGAGACCAACCTTAGATGATGTTGGTCCTCAGGTGATTTCCACTTTGATTTTTGACACAAGAGTCTCTCACTTACCTGTAGGTTACTCAGTGGGCACACCAAGCCCCAGGGACCCACTTGTATCCTCCTACCCAGAACTGAGGTTCCAGACGTGCCACCAGGCTGACCTTCTTAATGTGGATTCAAGGGTTAGAATTCCAGTCCTTATGCCTGTGTGCCAAATACTTGACTGAGCTATTTCCCCAATTCCCCTTTCTACATACAAAAAAAGAAATTCATAGTTCTTTATTGAAGTTTCTAGAATATGCTCTATTATCTTCTCTATTTAGATATTTCCTTCAAAACAAATTTATAGAATATGTGTGGAAAGTCCACCAACACTGTGGCTATGCTAGCACGAAATATGTGAAATTTCAGCACTGTTGCAAAGTAGCTGCTAATGTGTTCTTTGACTCACTCTCATGAAACATGATGAAATACTCAAAATAGCTTCATTTATGAAATTTAAATCTATGAATACATGAACGCAAAATTGTTTGCTCATGGATACTTTATTGTTTCATTTTTCAACATGTCTACTCCTTAGCTTATTTGTACCCATTTCTTTGTCTTGACTGCTTAAATATAACCCAACATTCATGATTTTCTTCTGTGCTCCCTGAGTTTCTGATGTGCTGCTAGTAACAGGTATTAGGGTTGCCAAACAAGAGACACAAGACTGGGTGGCTTAAACATCAGACTTTTTCTCACAGTTCCAGAAAGAAATAGTTCAAGATCTAGGTGCCACTGGGATTGTTTTCTAGTAGTGGCTGCGTTCCCAAATTGTTGACAGCAGTTTTGGGCTGTGAGCTCTGTCCTCATATGGTCTTCTCTGGTTTTTTATGGCAATTCTTTATCTTTGTGGTGACTTTCTGCTGACAGAGATGTCAGCCTTACTAGATTAAGGCCCAACTTTCATGACCTCACTTTAAGTCTTCCTTACCTCCCTAAAGGCTCTATAGTCACATCAGATCTTGGCATGTCAACATAGAAATTTTGAGTACTCACAATTCAATTCATAGAAACATTCTGCAGAAGATGCAATGTAGATTTTAACTCTGTGAGAGCTAAGTTTAAGTAATTATACTTATGTTTACCTGGAAAAATTAATTGGCATAAAAACTATTACTTGAGTATTAGCGTTTACTGGTAAAAAAAAAATCATAGTGATGAGTTAGGGATGAGATCTTCATAGAGAATTAAGAAATGCAGATGTGTTTGGTCAGATGGCTCAGTGGGTAAAAAAGCTTGGGATGCAAGCCTGGGAGCCTGTGCTCAGTTCCTGGAACCTATGTAAAAAAGCCAGCTGTGGTGACTGCAGGAAGAGGTGGAGACAGGAGAATTCTCCAGAAGTTTGTCTGCAAGTAATCCTGAAATGCACAGCACCACAGAAACAAGAGAGACCCTGGGCAGGAAAGAGGAAGTAGCTTACTCCCAAAAGTTGTCCTATTGACCTCCGGGCACAAACCCAGGCATGGTGCATGCCCCCCACCCCGAACACAGTATCCACAATTCATAAAAATTTTAGGACAAGATTTAGGAATAAAATAAAGGAACAGAAGCATGATCTCATTAGCTCTCTCACAAAAGATTACTATAGATAAAATGTCTATTTGCCAGTAAGTCCTGTAGAAAATAATTCCTGATAGATATTGAATATAAAATTATACACATGTGTTCATGAAAACAGGTAACATTGTGTTGGAAAAAGAAAACCCTAAAAGATTCCTATGCTTTTATGCTCAAGTTACGTTTCAAACCATTGGCTTTCTGCTTTGGCACCCAGTACCCTTCCTCATACCAGTTTTCTCTTGTTCTGTTTACTGGTTCGACTTCAGGATTCTTTCCAGACAACACAAATATGACACGCTAAGGGGAAATGTGATTTTCCTCAGTGTTGTTCTCTACGTAAGATAAGCAGACCATGACCAACTTACATAACGAAACTTCACAAGCTCCAGAGGCTCCCACTGCACCTATCAGAGAAGACAGCATCTTATGTCGATGAAAATTCTTACAAGGTTTTATTCCCTGCCATTAAAAAATATCAATTAATGATGTTCCCAGAATCTCTTGGAAATGCTCTTTGTGTTTAATAAATGTACTGTCAGGACTTCATTTATCCTTTTGCTATTTTTTTAGTGCCTGGGCTTGTACAAATTTCCCAGCCGATGTGTTCATTCATAATGTATAAAGGATCAGGAACTCTTCTTAATTTCTAAGGATATGATATCACCACAGGTCTTGTTTGCTTTTCCTCCTTCTTTTAAATAACTATCTTCCCCCTCACAGTGTAGAAGAGCAAATGAAAAATGCAAAAGCAAAGTAAGATTAACCCAAAGTTAACCAAATGCCAGTCATCTTGATGAAAAACTCTAACATTACATTATTATTTCCATGAACTTCCTTTGAGCTAGCAGATAGATGAAGAATATATGACTATTTATTCCACAGAAAACTCATGTCTGTGTCCTGTGAACTCCTTTTACTGGGGTTTGGGTATGAGGTCACTTTCTAGTCCTCACTTTTCCCATTTTCAAGTATAAAAAGAAAGTATTTTAGCATCTGACAAAAATGGAGATTAACTGACTGAAGATACATGTCTGGAACCTCAGCACTTGAGAAGGGGCAGCAATGTAATCCTTGGCTGTGTAAAAAGTTTGGGATCAGCCTGGGGCTCCCTGAGACCCCCAAATCAAAAATTAAACAAGTAGATAAAAAACACATTGGTAATTGTACTCCATTAAAGTGTCAGCAGTTGGATCAAAAATTACTTTGTAAAATATTAATAATCCTTTGTTTGAATAACAATGTTTTGTTTTTCAAATATGAGATAAGAGAGAGCAAGGTAAGAGATGCAAAGATTGAATGCAGTCACATGTGGGCAATTTGTTTGATATCACAGCTGTGCCTCTTGTTCTTTAAAAGAGGTTGACCATGTGGTCGCTGTGCCAGATAGGGTCATTTACATGATCTATTCCTTTAATGGTAACAACTTATAAATACATGAGACCGTAACAGGAAAATCAGAAGGCATGACATAGAAACATTAAAACACTGGAATTCCTGGGATCTCCAATCAGGTTTAACACATATGACAATAAGTACATTCCTCTCTGTCCACCTCCACAGAGACTGCCACTTCATTCTGTGGATGTGGAGCATGTTATTACAGATGTCATAGGGAGTGTGTTCCAAATAGGCATCTCCTTATTCTGGTCCCTTTGTACTGCTAGGTTATGGAGGTATATGGCTAAGTCTTACTACTTTTGTCGTGAGCCCCTTACCTAGCATCTGTTTCAATTATAAGTAGAAACGTGCCACTCTAGGACCTGGGTTCAATTCCCAGCACCCACATGGCAGCTAACAACTGTCTGTAACTCCAGTTCCAGGATATCTGACCTCCACAGACATTTCATGACATGGATACACTGTACATACATGCAAATAATGCACTCATATACATAAAAAATAAAAATAATAAAAATTTTTAAAAAAGAAATAAGCCGCTCCAGACGAAAGGTACCACTAATCATCTCCTCCTTGTAGGTTATAAATTTTCATCTTCATTTAACTCTGAGTCATATATAAAGACAAACATATGTAATCATTCAGGAAATGAGTAGATGGGAAATGGAAGCATGGGTGGATACATAAATTATAGGGCTTTTTGCTTGCTGTCTACCTGTTAGACATTGGGCTGGGCATTTAAGTTGCACTAAGACAATCTCATTTTCCCCTAGTTCTCCTTCTGTTTATTCACTGTAAGCCGTACCAGTATAATCTGTCATTTGTGGAAAGAAAATCACCTCACCAATTAAGTGGAAAAAAAATTTATTAGAATCCAAATCCCCTGTTGTCCCATGTGCTCACTGTAAGATATTTTACTTGCCCAGCTATTGACAACATCATCATTTAGTGTTATTTCAAGAAGATAAGAAAATATGGGATGAAATATATGAATTGCAAAACAAAAACCCAAAACAAAAGATACACCAGAGGACATCAGTGGCTTTAATACACTGCAACTGAGAGTTGGTTTCCAGAGTACAGATACCCAAACACCTTTCCTCAGGACGCTAGACACACATGCAGAAATAAATTGAAGCTTTCCTGTTTTATTAACTGATTGATTAAAAAAATGAGGGAACTGTAGTACAGAGTGAAAATGCGGCTGTGTCTGGGGAGGGCTGAAGAAGACAGGTGCCTGGGGCAGAGGCTGGGGAATGAGTTTTACAGTGTGATTAACGAAGTGTGTTGTCAGTGGAAGTCTCTGGTAATTAACAGTGTGTGTAACTGGATGAGCTGGATGAGCTTGTCTTCTCACTCCCAGTGACCAGAAGCACAGGGGAAAGGTGAAGAGCTCAAATGCCATTCACACCGTTTGGGAGGACACACAGAACTGTTATAGGAAGGAGCTGAAAAATGTGCAGGAAGAAAGGCTTTGGAACACAGATTATTCATGATAATAATACTTAATGCCTCTTTACAAAGCACCTTCCCTGAACTGTTCCCACAGGAACAGCAGCCTCTATCCTTTATCTTTATGATTAGCTTTGGCACTATGCAGGTAAGTAGTGAACATGTAATAAATGTGGTAAAAACTGGAAAAGAAAACCCATTTTTATTAAAGACAATCATTACTAATATGTTGGCATGTTTTCTGCCAGCTTATATGAGTTTTTATTAATAGTTGTAATCTTACAATATGCACAATTTTATCTGATTTCTCACCTATAATTGAGCTGTTTTCATGTTAGTACAAATGTAATAATTACAGTTAACTTTCTCTGTGGTTACTCTGTTCAGAGTAATGCTCAGCGCCCATTATAAATGATGATACAAAAATTACAGTTAAACTAAAGGATGGTTAATATTACATTCATTTTACAAGTGAGGAAATTGAAACACAGACATGATATCTTTCAAGGCATTATGTGGGTAGTAAATGCCAGATACAGCATTAAAAAGCAACCAAGGCAAAGGCAGGCGGATCTCTGTGAGTTCAAGGCCAGCCTGGTCTACATAGTGAGTTCTAGGACAACTGGGGTTACAGGGAGACCCTGTCTC
>NW_008351640.1:4017237-4018866 GCF_000622305.1 Nannospalax galili | reverse complement strand
ATAAATAAATAAATAAATAAATAAATAAATAAATAAATAAATAAAGCAACATATTTCTTAAATATGTCCTTGCTTACCTTGATGTTAGACTGCAGACAGCAAACGTTTTCTATAAAGGGTCTGATCTTTGATGTCTGAGGTTTTGTGTGTCTTCTGGGCTGTGTCATCAGTATTCATCTTTTCAACTGCAGCACAATTCCTAAAATTTACTGTTAGTGATGTTGATAGGTTTATGAGTGGGCATTTGTGTGTCAATCAAACTTTACACATGAACATTAAAATTTGAATTCAGTGAAAATTTCATATATCATAAAATAGTATTTTTCAATGTATATTTTATTGAATGTTGTGCACTTCATACATGTTAAAACACCTCAATCATCTTTATACCACTCCACTATCTGCACCATCTTTTAGAGCCCCCCCCCACCATATTTCATGCATTCTAATAGATACCTTAAGGCCTATGGAGTCAAGTTTGAATACACAGATGGCCTTCAGTGCAAGTTCACTGATTGGAGTCTAGTCAGCCTCTCTAGAGTCCCTGCCTTAAAGAAGTTCTGTTAATACAGTATTCTTTTAGTCTGTTATGAAAACCATTTAAACGATACTTTATTTTTTGCTTTTTGTTTGTATTTGTTTGTTTCTTTGTTTTGAGACAGGATTTTCCTGGTAGCCCCAGCTTGCCTGGAATTTATTTTATAGATTAGGCTGGCCTTAATCTCACAGAGGTCAGCTTGCCTCTTAATTCTCTAGTGCTGGGATTAAAGACTTGTACCACCCTGCCTGGCTCTTAAACAATGCTTTACAAGTATTTTTAACATCGTGACTGAACAAAATAGACTGAACTATGTAGTTCTCTAATTAGAATCATCCTTGCATTATTCACAACCCAGGAGCCCCCAGTGTTGAGATATTTAAGATATTTTAAGTATACCAAGATATATGGTGTTATGATGAATAAATACCTTTGTAAACTGAGATTCTATAGTTTTTTAAAAATATCCTTTATATATTACCAAGCTTGATCTAGTCAGAGGAAATAAATGACTTTCTTTTCCTTGAAATTTTACTGGAAAACAACTACATACTAACGGTTTATTAATTTTTATAGTTGCTTTTGAATGGGAAACTAAGCAGTGGGAAACTAAGCAGTAGGAAACTAAGCAGATAACTAACATTATCTTTGTAATGTTAGGTTATACTTAAGATAAGATATGTTAGTGTGTTGTTTTCCTTTACAAAAATTAATAAAATTTACTTAAGAAATTTTATCCTTGCCCTACCAGAGTGCCATATCTATGTATGTTCAAAATGATGAAACAGTGAAGAATGAAAAAATATGCAGTTATTTGATAGTATTTCTTAATTTTATTCATATTAAATATTTTTCTCTATTGGTTCATGCTTGAGATATCTAAGACGCTAGTTTGATGAAGACAAACTAGTTTCCTTGGTGTTGCTCTTAACACCAGATAAAATGAAGCAGCTGCTGGTTTCTTCCCATCTAGACAGTGGTGGTCACAGCTGTCTGCTTGTTTAGCTCCTGTGAAGGCTGAGGTTCAGAGTCTGATGACTGATGCTCTATCCTTTCTTAAGTGTCTATACACACACACACACATATATATA
>NW_008351640.1:3928284-4017015 GCF_000622305.1 Nannospalax galili | reverse complement strand
TATATATGACCATTATGACTAAAACCAAAACCAATTCCCTTAGGTTACTGCTACTCAGTGTGAAGAGATGCTAGGACCAAATGAGAAGTGACCTATGCAAGCAGAGTGACATCCCTGTGGCCTAGAACCCAAAGCTACCCTCTGCCTTCAGGGAACACCATCTTTACCTTTGTTTAGGTTTCTGAAGAAGAAGGATCTGTTAAGTAGGAGGATCCGAGTCTGTCACTTTGCCTTTGGAATTGGGGCCTATAGAAACCAAGATGATGAAAGAATTCATATGTGAAGGATGTTAAGCTTAGAAGGGATTTTCTCTTACCTCTTCTGATTTATCATCAGTTACTGAGTTAATACTGCCTGGATGGACTGTCTTCACTCTTTATATAACCGTATGATTCCAGATGGAAAACTAATTCCACTTGGACTATAAAATAACTCTGACTCTCTACTTTTCATAGCACACTTAGAATCTTGTTTCAGTGACTATAATTTTACACAATTCCAAAGAAAAATAGAAGGGAGTATGTCCCCTGTTCTGTAGTCTTGTTAACCCATGACGTTTTATATATGCTTCAGTCTTCCCAGGTCCATAAATCATTTTGAACATAACATACCCTTGCTGGACTACTTTTCTACCCTACACATCCATTTTCTCCTTAAAAGACCTCACTTGAGTTTTCTGATACAAATGAGTTAAATTATGGATTCCATCTTACCCTGAACCACACCCTGAATATATTTCCATTATAATATTATAACTACATTGATTGGATTTTATGCTTGTTTTTTCAACTCTAACTATGGTAGCAGTAATCTTAAGTTTGTTGGACTGACTTAATGTGGCTTTTCATAATTAAATAAGTGGTTCTTGATCCCGGCTCTATATGAAGGCAACCTGGAAATTTGTTGAAATAGCATGTTGGATTCTGTTCCTGTTGCTGTAAAAATAACCAAAAAAAAAGCAGCTTAAGGGAGAGTACATTTATTTGGACTTACAGTTCCAGAAGGATACAATGTATCATAATGGATTTGACATGGTGGCAGGGGCAGAAGTTTGGCTAGTCACATTGCACAGGCACTCAAGAAGACAGAGAACAGGAAGTAAGGTCGGGCTATAAATCCTCAAGGCCCACTGCAGTGATCTACTTCCTCCAGTGAGGCTCCAACTCCTGAAGATTCCACAACCTTTTCAAACAGCACTACCAGATGGGCATTAAATGCTTAAACATGTGAACCTCTGAAAAACATTTCATATTCAAAACACAACTACCTGCCAGTATCTAAATTGTATCTCAAGTTTATTAAATCAGATATTTGAACAGTAGACTTAGATAATGGTAATTTCAGGTCTTTACCTGAGCTGACTCTGGTGTTCATGGTTATAAGGTCCACTGGCCTTAGCCATAGTAAGGAAGTCTGCTCTCAGATTCATCTGTCTGTGAAATTGTGCTCTGATATAATCATGCCATTCTTTTTTTTTTTTTTCATTAAGTAACAAGCCAAGTGTATCGTTTTGAGACTCATCTCCAGCCCTATTTGATGTTCTGCCCATTTCTAACGGAAGACTGAGCACTGTGCAGTCTATTTTCAGATATGCCATGAATATTTATACGTTGCCTGCATCTTTACAAATTAGAGAGCAGTAAGATGAATGGGAGTAGTGAATCAGTGAAGACACACAGTGTGATACGGGCAGAAATTTACTATCTCATTTCTATTTAAAACCTGATGACTCAGAGAAGGAGGCAGTCCACATCCATTTCAGCAAATTCCTTAATGCTTTCCAGCCCAGCACTTTGGATTTTAGCACTACTAGGGGTGACTTGATTTATTCCCTTGAATGTTCCCTTGAATATGTATGTAAATGGGCATGAGAAAATATGTATTTAAGTGACGTTATTTTGAAATAAAATGAAAAAGGAATAAATTTTGCTAGGCTAATTGTTAGTTATTTTCTTCAATTCTCATTTTGTAGTTGTCTCGGTGGTGGGGATGTACCTATGACCTCTAATGGATAATTCTTAAGTCTGACAAAATGCTATTTATTTCTAAATTGATTTTTACAGTCTTTGGTTTGTATTTTTACCACTTAGCTTTCCTACAATTATTCATTAGATTTTTCTGCCTTTCTATCTTTCCCATGCTCAAGATCAAAATAGATTTTTGTAGAAGACACAGGTCAAGATTTATTATAATATTGCAATTTGACACTTCTGTATTACAAGGACATGGTAAAAAACAATGCTATGCATACTTTTATCTTAGGCTTTGATTATCTGGCAAATGCAGAAACATTTAAAAACTGCATAGCATAGCACAAAATAAGGAAAATTTTCTCATAATGACTCCAATGCCAGTATCAGAAGCACAATGATGAATACAAAAGGGCAGAGTAGGTTGAGCATGTCCTGTCACAGAAAGCCACAGTTGATACTGCTAAGTTTGAAGTTTTCCTTAGAAGCCTAATCACAAATTATGAACACAAAGCCACAAATTAGTCTTCTTGGTGAGTACATTATTGCTTATCTGGTGGGTAAAGAAAAATCCCATATTTCCTTCCTAAATTTTGACAGCTTGACCAGCTTAGTAATACTTTTCCTCTTTAGTCTGAGAGCTAAGAATTGATGTCTTAGAAGTCTTTGTCCTATACCTTTGCCTCACATAAAACATGATAAAACCTGACTTCTATAGTAAGAATTTTAATGTGTTGCAATTTTTTCAATAGTTTTCACTCCATGTAGCATTTACTCATTCAACAAATAAACAGTGTCTGTACTTGACATAAAGCACACTAAAAGACATTGAATTGAGTCATTTCTTGGTTTTCTGGAGGTTACAATGTAATTGGGAAACAAGTAATAAATGAAAAGAAGACAGTGTAAAATACTTCCAACAAACCACGTTAAGTGCTGTACTGGTTTCTTCTCATGTGTCAGCAACAAGAACAGCATAAAACTGAGAAATCAACCTTAATATGAAAGGTCAAGTGGGAAAAGCATCCTTTCTGTGAAGGTGTAATGCTCAGCTCAAATTTGTATAGATGTCAGGTTGTTTAGGTCAGAGTGGGAAATAGGATGAAGAATTATCATGGTCAGCAATATTTTATAGAAAAAGATCTCTCAAATTCACAGAGAAACTGTTCTCATTTTATGTGAGTAATTAAAGATATTATTCCAGTTTTGACATCCAAGGAGCCAACTGGGCATGGTTCCCTGGTACCAGAAGCCGGAGTGAAAATTCTGATTCAAACAATTTACTAAGGACATAGTCTCTGGGGAAGGGGACTGAATTAGACCGATAGGACAAGGGGAAAGGAACAAGAAACTTAAATTGTACCACAGTATTAGAGGAAAAGAATCTGCCTACCTGTAGCCCTTCCAGAATGTTATTGCATCCCCGCCCCCTGCCGTGTGTGTGTGTGTGTGTGTGTGTGTGTGTGTGTGTGTGTGTTTCCTGTGAGCACGACCTTTCAGAAAACAGACATTCTTTGATCAAAGAATCCTTCAAAGAAAAACAAAGAAACGATAACAAAAACCAGAAAAGAGCTGCAATATCTTTCTATCAGCCCTACTCACCAAAGCTGGTATGGAGAATTTGAATGGAAAAGATCCCCAGGAACTGATAGCATCACGTCGGATTCTGAGACAAATGCAAAGTCTAGATCTCATCAGAAAAACAAGTCCTGAGCCCTGAAATCTGTTTGAAGAAGCCTTTTTTCTTTTTCTGATGAATATTCCCTGTCTTAGCATTAGCTGTCACCCTGACAGACATTCAGTCACCTGATGAGAAAGTCATTAATACTTTTCTTAATTAGGGTGGTCTCTGGGAATGCCTGGGGGAGATTCTCTTGAGTGTTACCTGATGAAGGAGGGCCCAGCCCTGCTGGGGCTGGCATCAGTACCTTGGCAGGCGGTCCTGTGATTTACAAGGAAGCCAGAGTGAGCCAGAGAGTGAACTAGCAAGCAGCATTCCTCCTGGGTGTGTGCCTGCCACCGGGTTCCTACTTGAGTTCTTGCCCTGACTTCCCTCAGTGATAGACTGTGACCTGGAGTGTAAGACAAACAAACCTTCTTATTTCCTAAGATAATTAAAAAATCTTTTGATGTATTTATTTTTTCATTTTTAAATGTATAAGCCTTTTGTCTGCATGTAAGAACACCACATGTACACAATGTCCACAGAGGACGGAAGAAGGCACTGAATCCCCTGGAACTAGACGTATGGATGATTGTTAGCCACCATGTGGGTGCTGAAAAGTGAGCTAGAGTCTTCTGCAAGAGCATCCAGTATGCTTAATTGCTGAACTAGCTCTCTAGTCCCACTTAGTTGATTTTGTTTTAATTTTCTTTTAATTACATGTTTTTTTTAATTTGTGTTTTAATGTGGTGGTATGCACACATGCGTTCGGGTGCCCTCAGAGACCAGAAGAGGGCACTGGATACGCTACAGTTTCAGCTTACTGATGGTTGTGAGCATTTCAGTGTGGGTGCTGGGAAGTGAACTTGGGCCCTATGCAAGAGTTGTGTGTGCTCTAATTGTTGAGTCATACCTGCCTCCAAGTTGCTTTTGGTCTTTGTTTTATCACAGCAACAGAAGGGAATTAGAATGCTCTCCCTCAAGATCGGCTTCATATCAGGAAACATTTTAGAGAACTCTTTGAAAGTTCAAGTTATTCATTGATCCGTGTGCTGGATAGCTTTAGTGTCAGCTTGACACACCTGGGTTAAGGGAGCCTCAGTTGGGGAATTGCCTCCATTAAACTGGTCCGTGGCCATGTCTGTGAGGCATCTTCTTGATTGTTGTGTGATGTGGGAGGACCCAGCCCACTGTGGGTGGTACCACCCCTGGGCAGGTGGTCCTGTGTTGCATAAGAAAGCAAGCTGAGCAGGGGCCAGTGGAGCAAGTCAGTAAGCAGCGTTCCTCTATGGCCTGTGCTCCAGCTCTGGCCTCCAGGTCTTGCCCTGAGTTCCCTACCTTGGGTTCCCTGATGAGCTGTGACCTGGGAGATGTAAGACAAAAAGAAAAACCCTTTCCTTCCCAAGTTGGTAGTGGTCAGAGTATTTTGTCACAGAATGGAGAAACAAACTAGGACAATCCAAAAAAAATAAACAAAAGGACACAATAGTAGTCAAATTTTCAGTTCTCTAAAAGTGTTTCATGTAATTACAGGAGGAAGAATAAACTTCGTAAAGGAATTTTCAGATGCTGGATTGTCACTGGCATTCTCTGTATTTGGTTTTACACTGAAGTCAAGCTCAGGTGTCAACATTTGGCCTTCCACAATAGTCCTCTTGTAATGAACATATTGTTAATGGACTGAATCATATATAAGCCAAACCGATAATAAAGATAGTTGATACAGGACCAGGGATGGAGCCATCTAGAAAATAATTTTCCTTTGTTTTTCCTACTTTAAAAGCTACCTGCATCCCTTAGCTTATGCCTTACATTCCTCTGCTCACTTCTATGATAGTTATATACTCTCTCTAGTTCTTTTTCCTGTGTCTTATCAGCATTTATTACCAGGGTCTATTAGATGATTCAAGGTAATCTTCATTTTAAGATTTATTCATTCATTCACTACTTTATTTGGTGTGTATACATGTATGTGTATGTTTGTGTGTGTGTGTGTCTATGTGTGTGTGTGTCTGTGTGTATGTTTGTGTCTGTGTATATGACTGTGTTTTAGGAGAGAGTATGTCTCACTGAAGCATGAGTTTGTCAATTCAACTAAACTGGCTGGTTAGCAAAGCACAGGGATCCTCCAGTCTTCACTACCACCCTCTGCCGCCGGTACTGGAATTGCAAGCATGTGTGACCACACCTGAGTTTTTACACTGGGTGAAGGAACTGAAATTCTCAAGTTTGTGAGATAAGCACTTTTCTGACTAGGCTTTTCTCCAGCCCATCAAATTCTTAATTTAACCTCATCTACATTTTTTTGCCACATAAAGTAACATATTCACTCACAGGCTCCAGGAGTTCGGTGGTGGACGTAGTTTATAGACAGGAATATTATGAGATGGAGAGAAACCTGCTTTACAGTTTCATGTCTGTTCTGTATAACTAACCAAATAGCCACGGCTAGAGAGGTCACAGTCCCTAGAGGAGAAACTACGATTTCCATTTTATTAAACCAATGTCATTTCTCACTGTATTCTAAATACAGATCCTTATGCCTTCTCATTCTTCTCATTCTTCAATAAGAAGCTTCTTTTTGCAACAGAGCGATACTATTCTAGAGATCAATCAAAAAAGAAAATAAGTGACCTTCAGGGACCTAGGCCCGATACAACTCCTACACCTGAACTCAGGGAAAAATGGAAGAAAAGCCTGCGGAAATATTGGAATAGCCAAAGGACCAGGGTGCATGCTGGTAGTGTTCTCTAGGTAAGACAGAGAAGTTGCACCCATAAAATACGTATAACTATAGATAACTATATCTCAATACAGTTGCCGAAACAAGATCTGCATAATGACAGTGAATTCTGGAAATTTCACAGTGTCCCACCCCAAGAAGAACCTCAGCAATCAGTTTTGTCCAGTGATGAATTCCTTGATAGGTTGTCCAATCCAGCTAGTGCGGTCATGTAACTTTGAACAACAGTAAATGGACTCAAGAGGTTGTATGTGCGTGTGTGTTTATACATATGTATTTATATTAATAAAGAATGAAATGTCAGAAATGTAGTAGCCAATGCCTTTAGTCCCAGGACCCAGGAGGCAGTGACAGGTAGAGCTCTGTGAGGCCAAGACCCTACATAGCAAGTTCTAGACCAGCTGCAGCTAGAAGGAGACCCTGTTTCAAAATAAATAAATGAATATAAATTTTTAAAAAGAACAAAGGAAGAAGGAGGAGGAAAGGAGGAGAAGGAAAGCAGGAGGAGGAGGGGGAAGAGAGATGGGAAGGGGAGGAAATGGGGAGGAGAGGTCGTGAATTTGAGAGGCTATAGGGGCATGGACAGAATTTCAGGGGGATAATAGAGAGGTGGAAACAATGTAAATAAAGTACTCATGTATGAAATTCTCAAAAAATGAAAATAAATAAGTAAACCCTCATGAACATAACTATATAATTAAAACTTTGGTAAATGTTAATCCGCAACTGCTTTTGTTTTAGGTTTTGGTTTGGTTTTTTTGTTTTGTTTTGTTTTGTGTTTTTGTCTTTTTTTTCCCTATAGTCCTAGGTGACCTGGAACTTGATATATAGACCAGGCTAGCCTGGAACTCACAGAGATGCACCTGCTGGGGTTAAAGATATGTGCCCTCAGGTCCAGAAATCAGTAACTATTGCTCAATCATTTATTATTAGGGAACTAAATATTGTATTATGATAAAATGACATTTAAACTGACAGGAAGAAAGTAAACATTTTTGAGAAGCACAGCAAAACTTTAAAGCAGGGATCCTTCCAACAACATGTGGGAGAAATGAGATTGTGCGCATAGAGACTAAGACCCTCTAGCCATTCAGAGTGGGGATTGGTGGGAGAGAAAGGAACTGTGGGAGTTCTGGAGAGCATGAGGTACTGGGCCAACTTCCTTTTCTGCTGCAGAGGTGAAAGTGTGTAGCGTGGAGCAGACTCTTCATGCTAACAATGCTAATGTGTGTTTGGAGATCTGTGTAATTTTGTTGTTAACAATATCTTTCTCTTAGTCTTCACCACCATCTCTGAGCCAAATTGGTACACCATCTTTATTATCTGCTGAATACATTATGTTTCTTCATATATTTATATTTACAATTTTCTTTTGTGCATTTTTGTCTTGTATTTATTCTTTTAATGACACAAAGAAAATAATATTTTGTCATATGTTGAAATATTTCTTCCTGATAAATTCATATGTGAGATATTATAAAACTTAGTCTATCACTTCCCAATATAGGAACAATCACCTTTAATGGTTTAGTGCGTAGATTTATAGATTTTTTTCTATGACTGTATGCATTTATAGAGGCAATCTATGCATGTTATTATTTTATAGCATTTTTCTTCACTCTAGATAGTGAACAACTTCCAATAACAATTTCCTACAATGTGTATACTTCTGTTTTCACTGCATTAACTTTTAAATATAGGACTATGAATTTGACAGTGTAATTTCTGTCCTTTACTGTAACATTGTGATGTGAATGAATCTCCTCCTGCCATCCACACATAATACGTCATGTCTTCCTCTTGGGACAAATTCCTAATAGCGATTCTTTAGGGCCAAAAGTCATTTTAATTCCATTTTTAAATTTATACTGTCTTGGTATGATTTGTACTCCCAGTAAGTTTCCTTAAAACAATTCTGAGAAATCAGGGGCTCGATGGGCATCACAGTGAATGTTGCTTATCCTATGCAATTTGTCCAATTGTGGAACTTGGTAACAGTCTCCATCTGTTGCAAAAAGAAGTTTTGTTGGTGTCAGATAAGGGCTACACTTATCTGTGAATGCAAGGGTAAGTGTTTAGAAGATGGTAAGACATTGCATTAACTTAAGAAACCGGTGGTAGTGTTTTCTCCTTTAAGGTCTGTGACATCTGGATCCATGGGAGCTTGACTCTCTTTACAGTAGCTATTTTATTATTTTTTAACTTTTTATGAGAATTTCACCCACTTTCCCCACCCCATGAAGTCCAGTCTGATTATCTTAATACTCTTGCCTGTCAAACCAGCCCTCATGCATGGTAAATTAAACAAGGGCCAGACACTTAAAGAAAACTCATTGTTCCTTACCTAGCAGCTGTTGACTAGCCCCTTAGTTATTAGTTGGTTATTATTAGTTATTCTTGCCCATTTACCCCCTCCATGCCGGGATTTTTGTGTGGTTGATAATGAGCAGGTCTTGTGCATGCTGTCAAAATTTCTGTGAGTTCATATGTGCACTGCCCTGATGTCTGAAAAATTGTTTCCTTTTAGTAACTTTTGGATCTTACAGTCTTTCTGCCCCTCTATCCATGAAGATCCCTAATCCTTGTGAGTAAGGGTGTCATATAGATGTTCCATTTAGGATTGAACGGTCTACAGACTCTTAATGCTTACAAATTGGCCAGTTGTGGTCTCTGTTATAATTACCTTTTACTGCAAGAGGAGGCTTCTTTGATGAGGGTTGAGCTATGCAGTAATCTATGGGTTTAGCAGTAAGTCATTAGGAGTCATTTTAATTCTATGTCCATTTAGTAAAATACTAGTAGCAGATTCTCCTCTATCTAGCTCATGATGTATCTAGCCCATGTTCTTGGCCCCCTATTGTGCTGAGTATGAATTCTCTCCTGTAGAGCAGGTCTACAAGCCAATCAGACCACGTTTAGTTACCCCTAAAATATTTGGGTCACAGTTGCACTAGTGGCCATATCTTGTCAGGTCATTTGTTTTTGTGGCTTGCAAGGTTCACAACTGGGTAAAACTGATGAATGCTTTCTTTCTTCCTGTAGTGTGTATAGGCCCTTCCAGCACTATGAAAGCTAGTCAATAAAAATGAAGCTTCCAGGTCAGTACCTTCTTGATTTCTCCATGTTTTATGACTCAGGTATATGTTGTAGACAGCAATAGGGTCTTACAGCCAAGTTCTGGAGGGTAATCAAGTGTAACAACAATAGCATTTAATGTTTGGGTGTCAGTAAGATTCCATTGGCCAGCGACCAATTGTTACTGGGGTTTTTATTTGCTAGAATGAGGTTTCTAGTTGGGATTTTGTCCCATTACAGGATAACTGCATTAAAAGAATGACGCCTTTTAATTTTTTAGAGACATTAGCGTGTTCTTTTCTATGTTCTATCATGTGTGCATGTTTCATAAACAAATATCCTTAGGGAACATGGTTTGAAAAGGATAATCAAGTCTGTTCCAATTCTGGTTCTGTAAGATGATCGTTTCCTAAATATAGGTTACAGAGTTGATGAAATGCCTTATCCCACTTCTCATAAATTTAATATTCTTCTCTATATTGTTTCATAACTTTTCCTATTGTGGAACCTGAAAATTTCACTGCAAGTTTTACAAAGATCAGAAACCTGTTCAGAGAAACTCTAAACGTAGCCCTCGGTAATTTTGTACTGCAGCCAGCGGAGGTCTGTAGCAGTTTTTAGCCACCCACAATGCTAATTAAATTTACCCATGTGAAAAACAAACTCCCACCCCAGTTATTTTGAGCTGCCTTGTGGAAACACTTGGTGGATCCTCTGCATCACTGCTTTTTCCCCATCCCAAATTTGTAGCAACCCATGGCACTACAACAGGGTCATTTATTATTTTTGTTTTCTATATCTATGAGTGTATCACTTACATAAGTGTACTCTTGTCATGTGTGGGGGTCAGAAGAGCACGTTGTATCTCCTGGAACTGGAGTTATGGACGGTTGTTAGTAGCCATGTCGGTGCTGGGAACCAAACCTGGCTCCTCTACAACAGCAGGCAGTGATCTTAACCTCTGAGCCATCTCTCCAACCCCTCCAGTCTATTTTCTGTACTAGGCTTTGGTGCTATCTAATAATACTTACTTTTTTATATTTTTCCTTCATGAGGTAGAGTTAAAAAATTGTACTTTTGTGAGGTAGAGTTAACTACATTGTACCTTGGGGGCTGGAGAAATAGCTCAGCAGTTAAGAGTGTACGTGCATGTATGTAATACACTCATACACATAAAATAAACTAAAAATAATAAAATATTTTAAAAATAAATTTCACCCTGGAGTCAGGCCAATCAAGGTAGAAATAAAGTTCCAAATTCTGACTGGACGATGTTAAGAACACAATCTAACTGCACCTGATATAAGAGAAATGAAAGAATCTATCAGGTTTAGAGTGAAAATTAAATGTTAGAACGTATAAAGAACATGTGTTGATGGTTTAACATTTATCACTAAGCACGCTGTCTCCTCTTCCTTTTGTGACATGATTAATGATGTTATTTATTCTTTCATTCACTAGATAAACTTTTCATTGAGTATTTACTATGATGTGGAGGAGCAATGGTGCTAAGCAAACCATTTCCTCTGCTTTCATGACACTTACGTTCTAGGTGGGAAAGGGGAAGAGTGTCGCAAACTGATACTTAAATGGATAACTGTAGATTATGATACATCCATAAAGGACAGAGCACAGACATGGATTGAATCATCACAAGAACTTGGTCCAGTTCAGGACAGCATCTTAGTGGATGTGACATCTATACGATAACTGGAAAGTTGAGAGCCAGAGTGTTGATAATCAAGAACTAGCAGTGAGGTGAAAAATCTTTCGGAAGAATAACTGAAAAACTGCTAGTGCCAAACATCTTTGATATTTATGGAACACAAGGAAGTGACACAGAAGGAGCCAATTCATGGTCAGAAACATTGATGATTGAGCCGATGGAAGTTATGATGAATACCTTTCTGTTTAGTACAGTCTACAGTTGAAAGCTTAGAGGCTTGTAGCAAAAAGTGTCTGATCTACATTGCATGTATTTTTTTTTTAATGATTTAGGTTAGTAATTGTGAGAAAAGGCTATAGAAGATAAGAATTTAAGAGGGTTCTCTCTTTGTGGTTAGTGTATGATGCAACTCTAGTGGGAATAGTGTCTCTTAAAATAGTATGTCCTAGTTCTAAGCCCAGTCTGCGGATGTGGTCTTATTTAGAAATTGCTATTTGAAATTGAATCCAGCTAAAAATCAGAGAATAAGATCATTTTGGATTTGAGATGAGCTTTACTTTAACAAATGAATACATAAGAGAATGGAATGGAGATGTAAGGCAGACACACAGAGACAGAGATTGGAATGCTGAGTTCATAAATAAAGGGCACTAAGAATTTTCAGCAATCATCAAAACTTGAGAGGGACATGGAAATGCCTTCAGAAGGAATACCTTGTGATGCACTGATTTTTAACCTCTAGTCTTCAAGAGTCTTGGGAGAATAAATCTGTGAGGCTTCTGAGTCACTGAATGGTTGGAGCACTGTTATGACAAGACAAATAAACTATCACAGCAATCAAGGCACCAGTTATCAGAAGGAAATACAGATGTTTCCTTGACTGCAGAGTCGTTTGATTTGGCAAGACTTTTGATTTCTCATAGTTTGGCTGAAACTATCTTTTGTAAAGTGTAGGGGGTGGTCCTTGAGGAAGAGATCCCAAGAACAAAGTCTGATACTTTTCATGGGTCCATGCTTGCTCCTATGCTCCATGAACTAAGGCCATCTCTCTCACTTATGTGATTTGTTTATTTCTAAAGCTTCTTTATAATTTGCTTACATTATAATATACCAGCAGGAGTTGGTAATGAAAATCCTGAAGTAGGGCACCTTCTTTAATATAAAAAATAATTTTCATTACCTGCAAAATTGCTGCAGACAAGAAATAATTAACAGTGCAATTTGTAAAGAATGAGGTTCTTTACTTAAGGGGGATGAAGGAAGTTTTGGAATGGGATAGTTATTTGCTGTTGTCATTTGCCAGGTGATGATTCAAAGTTAACATTTGTTGAGTTCCCAATATTTGTGACTTCCTACATGATGGCTTCTATATCTGTCAAGTCTAATTCTTGTGATATTCTCTGAGGAAAGATATTAATAATTCTATTTTAAAGAAGGTACAGTGGAGGTTCAGAGTGATCTAGCCAAACACCCACCAAATTTTTATTATTACATAAAACAGTTTTACAACTTCAGCCGTCCAGTTAGTACTGTCTGAATCAAACATTCCTTATGCTTCCAAGTTATGATAGCTCTGCCAAAATGGTCTGGCCACTTTTCGGTGGACACAGGGCTGATATTTTATATTTGGATGTTAAGCCAGTAACTGTTTGTAGGGACTGATGCTGTAGACATTCAGGAGATCTAGATATTTAGGACATCATTTTCATGCAGCAGGATTGCAGAGTAGCAAACAAGACACTGTGTTCTTTCTTGATTTCCTCAGGATAATAATCATGCTTCAGTAGCTCTTACAACTAGCACAGGAAGCACAGACCCAGATAATCAAGTGTCATCTTCCCTGTTCCTGTTCCCCCCTCCCGTCTCTCCAAGTCACTCTGCCTTCTCTTTTGCCATCCAGAGCTGAAATTCTGACTTGAATAAATAGGTGTTATTTATCTAGATATATTTATCTAGTGGTTAGTCATTAACCACTAATGAAATTGGCATTTTGGTCTCCTCCTAGTTCAAGTTTTTAATAAACTAGATCCTTCTCCCTGTGTGTACTTCTCTTGAGATCCTAGTCAATTTTGTCCTCTCCTCTCTCTGGTCCCTGGCTTGAACTCTCACACAGGCTAAGTTCAGGGTTTGGTCAAGGCCATTTAGATACAGACTGAAATGACCTAGGAGCCTAGATAATGAATTCACTTCTTAGAAGGAAAATAAGTAGATAGATAGATGATAGATGATAGATAGATAGATAGATAGATAGATAGATAGATAGATGATAGATAGATAGATGATAGATAGATGATAGATAGATAGATAGATAGGATAGGATAGATAGATGATAGAAGATAGACAGATGATGATAGATAGATAGATAGTAGATGATAGATGATAGAAGATAGACAGATGATAGATAGATAGATAGATGATACATAGATGATAGATGATAGAGAGATAGAAGATAGATAGATGATAGATAGATGATAGATGATGATAGATGATTGATAGATGATAGATAGATGATAGATAGATGATAGATGATAGACAGAGAGATGATGGATAGATAGATAGATAGATGATCGATAGATAGATCATAGGTGAACTGAGATATATTTACTTGCTACTGCCCCTTGTTTGTATCAGAGCACTCACACCTCACACATTGGCAAGTGGCCTTTATGAGACTGACGTGCTAAGGAGACAGATAGGCAAGTGTCTTTTAACAAAACATCTTCAATGGGCTCTGGGCTAATTAATTTCATTGTACTTCTCTGGATGATCACTTAGATATTGTTTTTAATCATTTGCCTCCAAGATACCATCAGGCTCCCAACTCTATAAGCTGCCCTATCATATCAGCATAGCCTATGAATTTGATCCAAAGTATGCTTCATTTGGATTAAAATAGAGTCATTTATGATTCACACCTTGATCATGATTAATCCTTTCTACAGCATGCAAATTAGAAGATAATGATTTTTCTTCTAAAACTCTGAATGTACATTTGTGGCTATGAGTGTTTTCATATGTTTAATCTATGATTTTCATAGATATCTACAATCATATCATGACAAATATTTGAAGAACACTATAAATTTTCTGTAAAAGTATAGATGAATCTCATTTTTATCGATATCAGGGCAACAGGGTCTGGAATTTCTAAGATTTTTTTCATGTAATTTATTGATCATAATCCACATTATGAATAGCTGTTATTTATCCAGATTTGATCTGCTGACATATATTAGAAATAATATTTAATAAACCAGAATGGTTTGTTACTAGTGGTAATGAGGAAAAGGTTATTATTTGAGTCAATGACAAAAATTTTAATATTTTTATTGTTTTTTTTTAAACTTTCATACAGCCTGTTTTGGTTATATTCAGACACCCCCATATCTACTCCCACCTTACTGTCTGTTCAACTTCATGTCTTCCATTATTATTTTTTAAGGACTTATTAAGTCTAGTTTGTGTTTCTAAAATGTGCTTGAGTGTGAGTCACTCACCTGGACTCTCATCAACATACCCTGCATTATGCCCTCCAAAAGATTGATTCTTGGGCTGCAGAAATGGTTCAGTGTTTAAGAACACTGGCTGCTCTTGCAGAGACCTGAGTTTTATTCTCAGCACCCACATGACAGCTAACTATCATCCATAATTCTAGTTCCAGGGGATCTGATGCCCTTTTTGACTTCGGTGGGCAGTGCATGACACAAGTGCACTTCCATACATGCAAGCAAAACACTCATATGCATAAAATAAACAGAATAATTAAATTAAAAAAAAACCTGACTATCCCTCTTGCACCAGTATCAATTACCAATAGTTTCTCACCTTGGACTAGGGCTTCTTGCCCACCTACCCCATTCATGCTGGCGTTTTATTTCAGGTTTGCACAGGTCTTCTGCATGCTGTCACAGTGCTGTGGTTCCTATGTGCCACTGCCCTGGTGTATATAGAAAATACGGTTTTCTTATGTTCATCTACTACTCTTGGCTCTTAAAATCTTTGCACCTGCCCCCTCTTCTGCAAGATCCCTGAGCCTTGGGAGGAGAGGGTGCGATATATAGGGTTCCATTTTTGCATTTCTCAAGATATATTCTTTGCTAGTGTATTAATTATTGCTTCATAACAAAATTACTACAGTTAATTGCTAGGATATACAGGCAGTTAAGTATTGTTAAAGCAGAGATCCTGCCCTCATTGGCAGCTAATAGTTTCTGGAGAAGGACATTTTCTTCAGGTTGTAGCCACTGCTAAACTGCCTTACACACCTTTAATAACCCCTTCCTCCTGCTCCTGTAATTAATCTTAACTGAATTCATTGGGGCATGAAAAGAAATATAAGAATGTAGAAGGGGAATCAGTAAGAATCTGAGGGGTCAAGAGGGGGTAATGATGGAGTGAATAGGGATAAAATACATTACATTTACATATAGAAATTTCTTAGTGAAACCCATTATGCATAATTAATATATGCTAATAAAAATTTTTAAAGGAAAAACAACATTCATTTATGATATCACAAATTATGTTGGTCAATAATTCAAGCATGGCATGACTGGGTCCTCTGCTCTGTGCGGCTCACAATGCTGCAATGAAGCTGTCATCCAGGGCTGAGGTCTCAGCTGAAGGCCACTTGGTAAGCGGCTGCTTCCTGGTGGTGAGAAAATTCATACACATTACAAAGAAGGCTGATACTGAAACTAAAAGCATAGTAAGCCCCTAGCAAGTGTGGGGATATGTAAGAGTCTTTGCCTTCATCTTGCTTTGAATAAAATCAAAGCACAAACCAAAGACATTTGACTTTATACAGTTCTCTCAAGCATAGATTGTAGTACAGAGCAAATTTCAGAAATAAATGTTTGCATGTGCAATAACACAGAAAGGGTTGGCTCTGAAGCCAGTTATAATGAAGCACCTGCTTCAAGTAGGGGAAAAATGCTTTATGAACACAATTTGCCCTGGGGATAGTGTCATATTCTTGAACTCTCAGGTACTCTGGAGGGTTGGGCAGGAGGATTTCAAGTTCAGGACCATCCTGGATTAAACAGCAAGCTCAAATTCAGCCTGGGATATATATATATATAAAGGCCTGTTGAGTTCAATTTGTGTTCCCAAATGTCCTTTGGTTTGGATCCATTTAATGGAGCCTGATTAGCTTACTAAGGGTCAAAACCTTAAAAAAAACTGGTTCTCCCCTTCCCAGCAGACATAGTTTTGTTATTTTTTTTTTTTTAAATCATTCGAGAAGAGACTTTGGGGGAGATTTTGAGCCATACCCTTGTCAGCTACAGTATTAAAAGCAGCCATAAAGTTGTAATTATTTGTTGGTCATAAGGCACTTTGTTAGGCTATTAACTGTGAGAAATCCGTTTGCAAGAGTCTGAAAATGACAGCTTCAGTGGAACTCATCTTTATTTGCTGCGTATAAAAATGTTCTTTATCTGTGGTCAATAGTTATGTTTAACTGACCTAAAAATAATGTGCATTCTTTTCACAATACCAAGGAACCCTTCAGGCTATTAGTCAAGTATCAAGGCAGTTAAATGAAATCTGTACAGATATTTGGGCGTAGAGAGTCTGGATACCAAGTACCTTTATGGATTCAGATGCATAGCAGATTGAATGCCCTTAAAGAGGGTATGGGTGTGTCCTACTTAAATGCAGTCATTTGAACACAAGACATTAGATTTATGTTTCTCAGGGTAAGAGTATTCTCTGTTAGCAATCAGATCCTACCGTTTTAAGTGCTGAAGGCAATGCAGAATGAAAGCCAAGAAGAAATGGAATTTTACATGCAGCCCAGTATGTGCTGAGTGGTTTTGTCTTCATGAGTTGTTTACTGCACTGTTTTATACATTTCTCTCTGCAGCACTTATACTGCTGAGTAGAAAACATAATCCACTTTCTTTCCCAAGGGCTAAAATTCTCCTTGAACCAACACAACAGCATGCACATATTTCATATCAATCATTTTTCATTTGATCATGCACTTGCTGAAATTAGATCATTATTAAGCACAAAGAAAACAAGAGAAGCAAGTCTTCTTCCTTCAAACCACTGATGGGGAGACAGATTTTGGCACCCAAAGAAGTCAGTTATTTGCATTTTGCTCTGTGGAGTTCAAATTACATTAAGAACATTTTAAAATCAAGATAAACATTTTCTTATCCATCTCTGTCTTTAGGAATGAATTACCAGAAAATCTCTAGAGTATTAAAAGAATACCCAATCACATTTCACTGGTATTTCATTTTGTCTGTTTGCTTTCATTTCAATTGTTCTGTCATGTTTATTCTTTGTGACTAAGTATAATAAATAGAAGTTCTAAATTTTGTATTTTGTGTTCTTTGAAGAAATTCTCCCCACTTCCAGGAATAAAGTGCATGGAAAAAAGACCATAAATTTCGCTGGGTTTAGATTTACCAACAGCCATAAAACTTGAGCAAACATGAAAGGGAGTCAGAAAAATATATGTTATGTATTGCAGGTACTGAAGAGTTTTGTTAAGTAGCTTTTAAAAGTTAGTACTATATTTTAGCAAATTGTAATATATGAACTATCTAAAACCTATACCAGACACTATTTTTTCCTTGGTTAATTAAACTAAGATTTCATTTGATAAATATCATAATATCTACATATATCATCTGGATAACTTGTCAGTGTTGATGATATTGTGAAATTAATAATATGGACGAGATTAAAGAGAAACTAAACACACCTCATCACAAGAATATGAAGATTTATCATTCTTTTCTTTAGGTCATTCTCCAGTTATTATGTGAAATTGACAAGCAAAATAAAATGCCACTAGGTGTTTTCATAAATATTGCATCTTCTATACCATACCATGGGAGTTATGTTGAAAAACAAATGACTATTGAAGAACATAATTAATTTTAAAACATCTAAGAATATACCTGTGTCCACTACCCCACTGCTGTCAGAAACAACAGTGGCACACAATTTTCAGGAACTCAGATGCTAGAGGAAACAGTGGGTGTCTAAGAATCCCACATCATATCTATAACATACTTGCAGATGTTTGAATGACAGGGTAACCACTCTTCTGTGAGCCAGGAAAGACCTCGTATGAAATCCAGTGTTTATTTAAAAGTAGAATGTCCTAGAAAAATTCCACTATGCTGCTGACAGGAAAGAAAAAGTGGCTGTTTTTTTGGCAGCCAGTAGTTTATCTTCCTCTTTCTCCTTCTGTACACTCTCCTCTGTCTCCTCTCAGTAGATTGAGTTTCATGAATAAGTTGAATTGACCAAGCCTGCTAGATTTCTGGCCTCATGTACTGTTCTATGAATTTCCACATGGAATAGTTTGCTTTGTTTTGAAGGCAAATGCTTGACTTTATCTGAATGTTCCATACACACTGGTCTTCTTTCCAAATCTTGTTTTCTCTTTCCCAGAAGTCAGCCTCCATTTTAACAAACACAGTGCCCTGTAGCAAGGGAGCTTTAAGTGTTGGCTGCATGGTTTGCTGTAATATAAACATATTTTTAAAACATGGTTTTCTTTTCTTCAGTGTGAGCAGAATACTATTCTCTAATTCAGAATGCTATTAGTGATGACATGTAATAATAAAAGAGATATCACATATTCCAACTACTGAATATAATTCATTAAAATAAAGCTGCACTCATTTCTATTATTGAGGTGATTTGTCATAGTTTGATTTATTCTGTCCATTGATTCCTAAAATTGTGGAATTTCTACAGTGTCAGTCACTTTATGAGGTGCAGGGACTGTAAGTGAAGAATAGAGTCATTAGCCTCAGAGCATTCACCTCCCATTTTACTTGATGCCATAAAGAAAGCAGACCATGAAGGGAGACAAGAGACTTGTGTCTGTAATCTCACACATCTCTGTGACCTTGAATGTTCCACATCTAGGAAACCTCATGAAAGATATCACACTGTTCCCTTTTGTAACTGGCCATCTGCAACTCTATGCCCGATACATGGCAAGGTGCATGTGTACCATAATTTGAATTCACTTCTAGTTCTCTTGCTAATTTAATATACTCTCCTCAAGGGCAGATATCAAGCTTGAGAGTAATACATAACCTTCACTCTGATTCCAAATCACACTTAATATCTAAATACATACTTTATTTTTTCTCCTTCATTCCCTCCCTCCTTCTTACCTTCCTTCCTTTATTTTTTATTTTTTTATTAAATTCTTTGTGTATTTTGTACAGAACAGCTCAAAATTATTAATCATCTTTATACCCCTATCCCCACTGGCACCCTCCCACAGCCCCCCCCAACACACACAAATGGAGCCCTTATACTCATTCATCCCTGTCAAGGTCCACTGTGTTGTCAGTGTCCCCAGCCATTCCCCAGTGCAATGCCATCCACTAAGTCTAATTGGCCTCTCTAGAGTCCCTTGTTTTAGGAAGATCAGCTCTTCTTCATCCAGCAGCAATCAGTTGCCAACATTCCTTCAGATAAGTTTGAGGTCTATTGTTCATTTTCCCAGTTCTATGCTGGGTTATTATATGCCTGAGTTTGCATGGGACCTGTGTATGCTGACACCATTGCCATAGAATCATATGAGCAGGTTCCCCAGAGCTTGTAGAAGTCTGTTTCCATATGGTCATGAACCTCTGAGCCATCTCTCCAGCCCCTATTTTTTCTTTATGGCTGACTAAACTTCCTTGTGTGTATATATCATATTCTTATCTATTCATCTGTGGATTGGCATCTAGGCTGATTATATATATTGGCTGTTGTAAATAGTGCAGCAATAAACTTGCTCAAGTGTTTCTGTGGTACACTGACTTAGATGAGTTCCCTTACCTATGCAGGAGTGGTTTGGCAGGATCATACAGTAGGTGTGGGTTTACTGTATTTACTTCTGTAGTGTTTCCAGTAGTTTACATTCTTAGCAGCAGTATGTAAGTGTGCCCTTTCCCCCTTATTTCTTCCAGCATTCCTGTTCATTTGTTTCTGGGTGATAGCCATTCTGACTACATTGAGATTAATACTTATGTTAATTTTAATTTTGATTTACTTTTACTGATGTCTAGTGATGTCGAACATTTTTTCACATATATTTTGGCTACCTATATTTCCAATTTTGAGAATTATAATCTAATTCAATTGACAATTTATTAACAGGATGGCGTGTGTATCTTGTGTTTATTGCTTCTGGTTACTTATACATGTAGGTACACATCACCCATTTGACATGTAGCAGGCAATGATTTTCACACATCCTGTTTTCTGTATCTTTACTCTAAATTGTTTATCTTCTTCTAGAGAAGCAATTCTTTTTGTCGGTTCTTGTTATTATTTCCCCATATACAGAACATCTTTTCAGAGAATTTAAGTTTTTTGACTCTCTACTGTAATGGTTATATCTAAATATCAAATTGCCCAACCCCATAATCATCTGGGAAGAGATTCTCCATTGGAAGATTATATGTGTCACATCGGCCAATGGGCTATTTCTGCAGGAATTTCTTGACTGTTAATTGACCCTGCCCAGTGGGGACAACATCACTTTCTAGGTTGAGTGCTGATCTGTGTAAGAGCAAAGAAGGCCGTCTGAGAAGCAGTCCGGGCCATGTGCCATTTATTTCTCTCTTTTCTTTTCTCCCCTAAGTTGTTTTTTATCAGAGAATTTTATCATAGCAAGAGAAATGAAGCTGCAGTCCCTAGGTGTTGGGCAACATGTTTGACCTAAATCAGGAAATACTTTTACGAACCCTGTTAAAAAAGAGTTGAGGTAACTATTACCTGAATTTCAATATTAGATTAAGTTCCCCACAGCAGTCTTCTGCCCTTACATACATTTTACCATTAATCCTTTTCAGAAACTAACAGAGAAAGATTTTATCAAATTATAATATGTTATAATATAATAATAAGACTCAAACCCAAAGTATTTGTTTTCTTGACAACATCTAAAATGATCCCTCAGCACACTTCTACAGAGGACTTTTACCTATGCTGCTAGGTGCAAAGCACATGCTCTACCTAATGCCACACTTTGCCTTCAGGAAAGGAATATTGTACTGTAGATTTTATTTTAACTGGTAGATGAACAGTCTTATATCCACACTTCTTAAACTATTCCATAGATTCTATAGTGCTGAAGTTCAGATAGTTACTCATTTTGAAGATGCTTTTGAAAATCAGTAACATATTTTGATATTAAAGGGGTTTTGATCTCATAAGAGTCCAGGGTCCACTTGCTCTGAAAGAATTAGTAAATATTACTTCTAATGCAACTGATGTTGAAATTAGACTTAAATGAAACTGCAGTTAGAATGGGAATCCATGAGTACTTAAGATGGAAGCGCCTGTATTTCTGAAACACCGGAGGGTTTTTAAAGTCTTTTTTTTCTTGTGGTTGCCCCTGCTTTTATTAAACAATTCATTTGGAAGCATATTAAGAAACACGACACTAAGAGATGGTGTAATATGTTAAAATAATGGGATGTGAAGGCAATTGAACAAGAAAGATGCTGATAAAATCCCATGTAAGATTTTCCCAGAGGGCCACACTTAAATTTCCAGGCCTGGCAATAATGTTGGGATGTCACTGAATTCCTCTGAAAGCCACATTTTGAAAATGACTATTGCCTCCTTCTCAATTCCTACTAATTGACCTTGTGAGTACATGTGCAGATGCTACTAATTATCAAATATTATAAGAAAAGGAATATGTTTATTTTGAGTCACACAAGCAACTTCCAAATGGCATTGGGTATCTAAACTACAAAGAAGCATTTATTAATAAGAATTTTCCCATGTCATTGTTGGGATGTACCAACAGTTTCATCATTACAGACTAAAATAGAATAAAATATAGATTTAGAGGAAGAAATTGTGTCATTTCAGGGCCTCAAGACCAAGAATGCTCAATATTTCTTAGCTCTTCAGCACACAGAAAGATTTGTTTAGAATACACTCAGCAAAACTACCTTTATAATTTAACAAAAACCATGCCTCTGCATGATTAGAATTTATTTTTTTAGGACATGTTCATAGTCTAGAACAGGTAAAAATCAGCAAGTTCCTTCAATGTTGTACTAGATAATAAATATTTTAGACTCTGCAGACAATTTAGTTTTTTTAGCAACTATTTAAATCTATAGTTATGTAACTAATGATAGAAATATTTAAATGAATATACTTGGTTTTCTCAAAGTAAAACTTTTAGAAAATTACTGCTGTCCACCATGTAGGAGTAGATTCACAACCCCATGTCTTAGTTACTTTTATATTGCTGTGATAAAACACCGTGACAAAGGCAAATTATAGAATGAAGAGTTTATTTCGTCTTATGCTTTCAGAAGGAGAGTGCATATAGTAGGGGGTGCATGACAGGAGGCCTCCAGAGCAGAATGTTGAGCGATCACATCTTTAAGATCTTCCTCACAGCAAAGAGGAATCACAGAGAATGAATCAGAACTGGAAAGAGACTGTGAACTCTCAAAGCCTACCCTCAATGACATCATTCCTCCGGCAAGACCACTCTACCTAAACCTCCTACTACAGTGCCTGTCACCAACTGGGGATCAAGTATGCAAATATGTGAGCCTATGGGGGACATTTCTCATTCATAGCACCACACCCTATAAACTCCAGTTTGTTTGGGAGACGTGGACTTTCCATCTAGTTCCTAAATAACTACCAATAATGGTGCATCATCCCATTTTTCAAACAACGCCCAATCTAAGTGGGCAATAGGCTCACTCCATTTGGGAGCGACTGGGAGAGGATGAAGATGTTTGGTGGCTTTCAATATTCAGTGTGTTAAGTTTTACTGTTTCTTTTTGCAGGTTGATAATTCATCTTAAAATATATCTACCCTATCTTTATCTACTTCTCCTTCTATAACAAAACTCTGATACCAATTTTATAAACTATAGAATTCTATAACTTGCACTTCTGAGGAGCAGACTTCTAAGATCAAAACAGATCAGATTTATTTCCAGTGAAATTTTTGTTTTGTTGTGTTTTATTTTCTCTACTTTATAGATAATATCTTCTTATTGTATCATTCCTCAGTGAAAGGACAGAAAGGCAAAATTTGGGTCACATTGTTTCTCCCTGAAGCTCTCATGAAATCAGAGATCTTAGTGAACACTTTTCACTGACTGATCACCTGTGAAATGTACACTCTTTATAACAATGCATTGGAGATTATATTTCCACATGAGTTTTTGAGGGATACATGGAAACAAGAGGAACAATCCTACCCTGTGCATAGATTGTAAAATAGTAAACAATACTTTGTCTTCTGTCTGAGAAGAAAAAGTATAGTTGCCAGTTTGGGAAAACATCTAATGGCTTTCAAAACATATTTTTAACCATTTTTCCTGATCTGGTTCCTTCATTAAAGCTTTAGGTACTTAAACCAATGTGGAATCCTGTGGTAGTAAGAAAGTTATTTGTTGATGCTTCCAGTTGACCGCTTAGGCTGAATATGCTCCACCCTGCTGGGTCATTCACCAGTTGACCACGTATTTTCTAGCTTCTTACATTTTACTTTAGTTTCATCCCATTACTGCCTTTCTTCTCTTCTTATCTTTACATTCTTTTTAAAAATTACTTGACTTTTCACACCACCCAAGCTTTATCTCTCTCTTCAATCTCTCTCCTGTCAAACCTCCCTCCTTCCTCTCCTCATTTTCCGCTTGATAACACCTGTCTTCTATCATCCCCCTTCTCTTGAGTTCCTTCTTCCTCTTTAGGCCATGGTTCTTGCCATCCTCCCTTCCCAGTTTAATAACCCCCATTTTCCCCCTTGGTAACATATTTCCTACTCTCCCCCTCTCTTAGACTCTTTCTTTCCCTTTACCCCCTAGTCTCCTTTCCATTTTCCTGCATGTAGGTGTTATATTAGTAAAAATTTTGAGGTAAGATCATCTTGGATTACAGGAGCCTAAATCTAAATACAGATGTCCTTATAAGAGACAGGAAAAATGAGCCATGCAGAGACAAACAAAAAGACAAGCACATGTGAAGACAGTGCATGTGAAGTGAAGAGGATGGAGAGACAGCATACCAAAGACTGCTGCCCATGACAGGGCTGGGAGAGAGCCACAGCATGGATCTTCCCCAGAGACTCCAGCAGGAACCAGCCCTGAAAACAGACTTCTGGTTCCCAGAACTATCAGAGAATAACTGTCTTTTGCTTTACACACACACACACACACACACACACACACACACACACGCACATGCACATGCACACTCACACATGTACGTGTATGTATGAGTATGTGCATGTGAATACAGGTTCTTTGGAGGCCAGAAGAGGGATTCAAACCCCATGGAGCAGGAGTCATAGGAGGTTTTAAGCAGCCCTATGTGGGTGTTGGGAATCAAACTGCAGTACTCTGCAGGAGCAATTGTTCTTACCCATTCAGTCATCGCTCCCGACCTCCTCACATAACCATTTTTTCTTTGTATATTACTGGATTTTGTAAAGAAAAAAAAGGAGATAGAATTAGTATTGTGAAAAATGATGATCCTACCAAAAGCAATCTATAGATTCAGTGCAATGCCAATCAAAATTCTGATGACATTCTTCACACAACTAATAAAACCATGGTAAAATTCATGTGGAATCACAAAAAAGCCTCAGATAGACAATTCAATCTTGGACAAAAAAGAGCAAGACTGGAGATATCATCATAGCAGACCTCAAACTATATTATAGAGCTATAGTCATAAAAACAGAATGGTATTGGGAAAAAATAGACATATAGATCAATGGAACAGAATGGAAGACCCAAACATGATTGCATGCAATTTCAATCACCTGATATTTGACAAAGGTGTCAAGAGCACACAATAGAGGAAAGACAGCATCTTCAACAAATGGTGCTGACAAAACAGGGATCTCCACCTATAGAAGAAGAAAATTAGACTCTTATCTTTCACCCTTCACAAAAGTCAACTCCAAATGATTCAAAGATCTCAGTATGAAACCTGAAACTCTGAAACTCCTAGAACAAAACACAGCAGTGCCCTACAAGATATAGTGCAAGAAAGGACTTTCTGAAACAGCATCAGTTACTCAGGTATTAAGGTCAACAATCAACAAGTGAGATCTCATTAAATTAAAAAGCTTCTGTACAGCAAAAGAAACAACTAGTGAACTGAAGAGGAAACCCACTGAGTAGGGAAAATCTTCACCTGTTACATATTTGACAGAGGATTAATATCCACAATATACAAATAACTAATAAAACAAAAAACAAAAAACAGACAAGAAAATAAGAGACCTAAGAAAAAGATGGACTAAGGACTTGCACAGAGAGTCTCAAACAAAGAAATAAAAATGGCTAAGAAACACCTTAAAAAGTGCTCAACATTCTTACCAATTAAAGAAATGCAGATCAAGGCCACCTTAAGAGGACATCTGACACCAATCAGACTGGCCAAGATCAGGAGAATAAAAGACACCAAATGTTGGTGAGGTTGTGGAGAAAGGAGAAGACTCATTTACTGCTGGTGGGAATGTAAACTTATGCTGCTATGGAAAGCAGTGTTGAGAACTCTTACAAAACTAAAAATAAATCTACCATATGGTCCTGTTATACCACTTCTTGGCATATATCTAATAGACTCATCCTATTGTAGAAAACCTGTACATCCATGTTTGTTTCTGCTCTTTTCACAATAGCTAAGAAATGGAAACAACCTAAATGTTCCTCAGTGGAAGAATGGATAATGAAAATGTGGTACATTTTTATAATGGAGTTCTCCATCAGAGAGAGGTAAGGAAAGATAAAATTATGAAATTTGAAGGTAAATAAATGAAAACAGAAACTGTCAAATTAAGCGAAGTAACACAGAGTCAGAAAAGCAAGCAACATATTCTCTCCCCCATTTGTGGATCTTAGCACCAAGGTACTTTATGTGAGTATATAGCCTGATATAACAGAGGAGCCAGGAAAATACAAAGGAAGCAAAGCGACAAAGTGAAAGGAAGACCCTCGGAGAGGGAAATAGTAGGAAACAGATTTTACTAAAAGTGGAAATAGGGAAAATGGGGATAATCACCTGTGAAGAAAGGAGGCGAGGACATGCAAAGAACCATGGGGTAAAGGGAAAGAAGGAACACAAGAGAGGGAGGTAGTAGGAGATGGGTTCTATCAAAGGGCAAATGAGGGAAATTGGGGTACTTAAACTGGAGACGGAGAAGCGGGGGTTATACAGAGTGAGAGAGGAAAGATAAATAAAGCTTGGGTTGCATAAAATTCCAGAGGGAAGTGTATTAACTCAAAACACACTGAAAAATACACATACAGTATCTGAACACACATGCTTATTTTTTTTCTTTTTGAGACAGGGTCTCCCTGTAGCCCCAGCTGTCCTGGAACTCACTATGTAGACCAGGCCAGCCTTGAACTCACAGAGATCGCCCTGCCTCTGCCTCCCAAGTACTGGGATTAAAGGCGTGGGCCACCACACCTGGCACATGCTTATATTTATGTCAAGGCTATATATTAAGGAATACAGTGCCAGACATGAGAAAATTCCTTTCGAATTGTTGGTCAGGGTATTCCAAGACACTTCCCAAATAACACAGGCTATTGCTAACCCTTGATTACCACTCAGAACTTGAAGGTGCTAAAAACAGGACATACTTAGGACACAGAATTTGAAGCAATGGTGGTGGAACTGACCTGGAACCTTTCTCCCTGTAGTCTAGCTCTCATAGTTCTAGAGGATTTTAGACTGTTAAGTGAGAAAATCAATCAATGGTCCAACCAGCTCTAAAGCCTAACAACAACGAGTGACATGACAAATGATCTGTATTGGTGCAGTAGTGGCACTTATATCTAGGGGGTAATCACCAGTTACCTAATTGGATTTCAAGCCCTCTCAGTGGGATGGGACTCATGGATGTCACTATAAATACAGCCAAATGCACATGGCTAGAGTAAAACCCTATCTCTTTCATAGTTCTAGATAAATGAAATTTCTTATTGGATGCAAAAGATGGATTTATATATTTAGATATACATGTACCATACACCACTCATCAAAGTTGCTTCTTTTTGTAACAGATGGAGGATATTACAGAGCCACACAACTGGACACACACAGAGAATATATATGAGAGATGCTCAGCCCTAAGTGACACATCTACAGTGGAACCTCTACACCTAAGGCTCATGGAACATAGTAGAATATGGGGTAGAGAGAATGTTAACTCATCTCTCAACTCTTATCAATGAAGCTTACTCCTACAATAGAGTAGAAAGCACACAGAAGTCCACAACTGGCTAAGTTTTAGAGACTATGAGACTGCAATGTACATGCCCCTGGACAGGATATCAAACCCCACCTATCCATGACTCAGGGTCCATTGCAGAAGAGGAAGAGCAAAGAATGTATGAGCCAGGGTTGGTGCATGAACATAAGGAAACAGAGGTTTTTAGGCCACTGGGACCTTGCTCATATGAACTTGCAACCATGGTGACAGCACACATAAGATCCATGCCAACTCAGTCAGACAGCAACTCAGTATAGAACAAGAGAAGTGTGCAGCAGGCCCCAACCCTAGCCAAGGAACTATTGGCAACTCTTTACTGCTGGCTGAGGGAGAGTGGATCTTCTTTAAGAGAGTGACTCTAGACAGGTTGACTAAACTCCAGTGGATGAACTTGCACAGAGGGATACCAGGGTACAAATCTTGACCAATAGAACTTAACATATATAACAGAATGCATGAAATCTGTTGGGGGTGGTTATGGGAGAAATGGATGGGGAAAGGGTCTAAATTTGATTAAGCTCAATTATAGGAAATGCACAAAATGCAATAAAATATTTTAACAATATATAGGTCTTCTTTTTGTTGATTGTTTCCACAATGTTTACAGCATTTTAGAGGAAATACAGAATTATTGTCTTTAATTTACCTTGAATTTTTAACTGGACATCATTAAATGACATCCCTTCCTGCTTTTCTCTCATCTTCATGAGTGGAAGGTCACAATCATCCTTTCATCTCTTTATCTTTACTTCTTTAAGGACAACTTTAACCTCTCCTTTCTTCTTCTGCTCAGTATCAGGTGATTCTTTCCCTTAAGCTTCCTTTACACATTCAATTTTCCGGCCATTAACTCTCCTTGTAATTCTCTTGTGAGGTTTCGTGGTTCTCTTTAGTTTCTGAGCTGTGGACTCTAGAAACAGGTAAGGCATCTTTGTATCACTTAGTAAGAGAAGGACAGAGAAGTAGTGAATGTAGACTAGTGATGGCATAAGAGGCATTTTCCCCACTTAACAAATGAGGAAACTATGCCCAACTGGGCTTACCACGCTGACCTAAAGCTACGTGAGTATGGAATTTCAAATTTGAGACTTGTACTTGAGGGTATTAGATACCGAATTCCAACCTTTTCACAGCCCATCGAATTCACTTGATTAAAAACCAACCTAATATTCCTATTAGGAACACAGAAAGAGAAGCGTACAGCTTCTGGTCTATAATTTAATGACAATTACTTATGTTTTCCTTATCATTTTTTTCTGAACAACTGTCCTCAGAGGAAAAGTGAAGTTCAGGAATCAGTAAATCATTCAGGACCACACAGTAAGACTTAGAGGACAGGAGGAGACCCAGGTTGTTTGACAGCATGCCCTGAAATGTTCTGCTAACCTCACAAAGGGCTAGACCTCATAAATCACACATAGTCATGCCCAAGATGGCATAAAATAGAGCATGACTTACCCTAACGGTCTATGCAGTACTTATGCATTCAATGCTGAGCAATGCTTTACTTTTCGATGTCCCAGACGGTCCACCCTAATATACAGGTCTTTGGGGGAAAAAATTTAATCCAAGTGTTTCTTAAGTTAAATTTCTGGGAAGAACCATTTAACAAAATGTGCCTAAGGACAAGAACAAATGATTTGGGTCATGTACATATTTTCAAAACCTAAAGGGAATGTAAATTCTATAAGAACAATGTGATTACAAGACAGTGAAACAACACATTGGTATCCAGTGGGAGGAAAATAAAAAGCTAATTCACACAGTGTTTTTAGAGAAAAATAGCATAATATACCAGAACGGAGGTTTGAAAATGTCCTTTATCTAGGAATGACAAAATGAATTTGGAATCCATTAGGAATTATGTGAACTTAAGAAATTAAAAATGTCAGACTTCTAATGTTTATTTATATAAGTTCTCATCTTAGCACAATAAACTTCTGCTGATTAATCTTATGCTTGGTATATATTGATGACATTCAGAAGAGTTCAATGTACTTTTATGGATACTTATCAGAAAGCATCATCTCTATAAATGATGAGCTTCTGTCTCTTAGGATGTATTAATTCATTCACAATATCCTGGAAAAATGGAAGATATACTGATTTTTGATTATTTGTAGTTGAAAAATGAGGTATTTTTTCATATAACCAACCCTAGTAAAACTCATTTGTATGGGCTAAAACAGTCAGAGCTAGCATCAGGCCATTCTAATGTCAAGATGCCTAGATTCTATTATGTTACTAGACTAGCTTTAATGCGCCTGTGTCCTGTAAAACTTGCACATTGTGTTTGAGCTTAGAGAAATAAGTTGACAATTTTGTCAGTTACCTTTTTGTAAATTTTTGATTCAGCCAGCGTTTTCAGAGTCTATGCCTTATATAAGACAAACACATACTCTTGTATTCAATGAATGACAAGAATGTGTCATCCATCTTGTCTTACATATTTTATCAGAAATAATAAAAAGAAGAAGAGAAAGAAAGAATATGATAAAGTAATGTTTTCTTCTGTCCCAGTGGCTTTCTCCTGCTGTAATAAAACACTCCAATCAAAGCCAAGTTGGAGAGGGAAGGGTTTACTGCATCTTATACTTCCAAGTGACATTCCATCTTTGAGCGAAGTTGGACAGGGACCCAGGGTAGGAACTGAAGTAGGGACCAAGGAGGAACACTGTTTGCTTGCTTGCTTCTCTGGCCTGGTCCTCAGTCTTATACAACCCAGAACTACCTGGCTAGAGGTAGAACCACCCATAGTGGGCTGGGCATCCCCACAGCATTCAACAGTCAAAAAAATGTCTCATAGACATGGTCGCAGGCCAATCAATAGAGGAAATCCTTAGTTCATGTTCTGTCTTCCCAGGTGTCTTAAGTTGACAGTTGAAGCCAAACATGACTTCTCTTCTGATTTGTTCTCATTTCATTACATAATATGAGTATTTTCAAATCTGTTTTTAATTTTAATATTTTATCTAATATTCACATATAAATAAAATGTGTTTGACTCTAATCCATTCCCAATTCCTTACCTTCTATTTCCTCTCCTGTTTTCCCCAAATTTTCCATCCTAACTTTCTGTGCTCTCTCATCATTTAGTAAGTTTAATTCCCACTGAGTGCGTTTAGTGCTGCCTGTATGTTCATTGATGTGGGATCATATACTACAACACAGGATGTCTTTCAGGGAGCCTGCATTCTTGAAGAAAAGTAAATTTCCCTCTCCCAGTAGTCATCAGTTACCAATAGCTCCTCAGAAAGGGATGGGACTTCATTAGTCCCTTCCCAACCCATGCTTGGATTTGGCTGCCTTGATTTTATACACATCTTGTACATATAGCTCTAGCCATTGTTAGTTCATGTGTACATCTGACAAACACACTTTTGCAACATACATCCACTGTGGATTTTACAATCTTTCTGATTCCTCTTGTAAGAGGATCACTGAGCCATTGGGGAATGGAGTGTAATATACATGTCCTGTTTAGAGGTGAACACTCCACAGTCACATATTATCTTCAGGTTGACCAGTTTGTGGGTCTCTATATTAACAGCCATATACTGCAAAAAAGTAGCTTTTCTGATTAGGGTAGAGACTGAAACATTATTTCAGATCTGGTGCCATCATTGGCTGACTCAGTCCATATCCAAGAAAGAAGAGTGGGTAAAAGACCTGAGTTCTTAGATGCCTTGTGAATTCTTCAAATCCCAGAATCTCTTAAATCATTGCCAGTGTAAGCTATTTAGCAAAATATTATTTGAAAATGCACTGCTTCTTCAAGTGCTTATTTACTCTGAAGTTCATTAAGATATCAGTAATCTATATACTCAGGCTAAAGTTACTAAGGAAACTCAATTGTCACGTTCCATTATTCTGTGCTGAAAACTGTGTCCAGTAGTTTTTGGACATGGTTAATCTATTCTTTACATACTAATATAGAGGCTTCATTTTTGGACCATGGGTTATTACTAACCTGTAAGACTTTTCCAAGCTTTTTTTTATAAATATTTTTAAAAATGCAGGCACAAAAACCAACTATGAGCACAGTTATTCTAAGTTAGGACACAAAAGTAACTTGCTTTTTTATACTTTGTGTGAGACTGTTATGATTGGCTGACTTTGTAAGGGGGATAATTAAATTTTTCTGTAAATAGTGAAAGTTAAGATAGAGTACAGGGTGATGACAGGAATACATACTCAGGCCTCAGCCATGTCATGGATGCAGCCCCAGGAAGACATATTTGGAAACAATTTTCAATACAGTCAAGGTTTTCTGTTTATTGTAGATCCATTCCCCAATTTCTAACTCACTTTCTTTTATATGGTTTTCCCAACTTGATATCTCAACAGCAAGAAATGGACTAATGGAAAAACCAAGGAGAAAATCATGAGCCAGTTGTCACCAAGTCCCAGAATTATGGCTCTCAGTGAAAACTCTTTCAGAACTGGTACAGATATCTAGTATTTCCTTGACAGTAGCCAGTATTAAGAACCATACTGTGTAACTTCCATATGCCATGCTTTACACTTAGAAATTGTATTTTAAAAGCCAGGTGTGGTAGCGCATGCTTTTAATTGTAGCACTCCAGAGGTAGAGTCAGGCAGATCTCTGGGAGTTCAAGGCCAGCCTGGTATACATAATGAGCTCCAGCTGGGACTACAGGGAGGCCCTGGACACTCTCTCAAAAAGACAAAAAAAAGAAAGAAATTAATTTTATTTTTATTTTAAACTTTCCTCAGTTAACAAAGACAAGTGTACCTCCTTGAGGAGTTTCTAAGCCACATTGCAGTTATACCTGAATAAGGAATCAACCTGACTTTTAGCATTAAGGACAAGAGTGGACTCAAACTCTAATGAAGACCTATTCCTTCTGATGTCTCAGGGAACTGTGCTCTAGAGCTGAGCTTCACACACACTTTTACTGAAGCAGTCTTTCCAACATCAATTGGGGGAATAGAAACTAGAAGTTTCCCTTACCAGAGAACTTGGCCATTTGTTCCCTAGGTTTAAAGTATCTCACACACACAGTATCAAGAAGATTTCTCAATTATTCTCACTGTTTTCACTGAGAATACCACATTGCCTTCAGCCCTTTGATATGTTAAACAAGCACAGCCTCATTCATTCATTATCATGTGTGGAGGGCAAAATTGGGTCCTCAGGGATTTAGGTCATACTCCTAAATTATAGGGCACATGGCCAAATGAACTTGTTTACATTATGAACAGTAGCTTTTTGGTGCAAGATTGAGTAAAGCCGTATTCTGTCCATATTGTTAAAGTTATTCCTACACATTCTATTTCCCTTGAGAAACGTGACTGACTCTCAGGCTAAGGAAAGTTCAGTCTTCTGAATTCTATGATTTCTTTTTAAGCTATTATTACATTATTTTCATATGCTGATGTGGAAATTTTTTCATTCCTCTACTCTGCTCATTCGTCTACTCAATGAGTAGACTGTATTGTATAACACATTGTTATCTGTATTCTCTGTTATTCGAACTGTATTAGAAACAGTGTACAATAGTCCACTTTCTCTAGCACAACACCAACATAAAAGCAAGTCCTGAGAACTCATAGCACTTACAAGTCCTTTAATGTTTGATGTTCAAACATGATGGGCCTTTAAAATTGGGAACCATCTCTACCCCACATTGTGAGCTCTGTATAAGAATTTTAAGCTTCTCAGGAAAAAGATTAAGATGCAGTAACTCAATAACTTAGCTTTTATGCATTTAAGAATAATTCAGTCTAAATACTTCAAGACATTGTATATAATAAATATTTTTTTTCATTAGGAAGCTGTGGCTCTTCTGTCTCTTAGTCTATTACATAAAGAGGTTTAATATAAGATTATATTGTCTAAGGGTTGAAATTGGTAGATTATTCAGGGTAATCTAAACAGTCTTTCACAATTTCTGTTCAATTTGAAACAACACATTCCAGAAGAAAGCTGTAATTTCATGTTATCTACAAGGGAATCACTGACCTAATTCCTTTTATTTATTTAAATTTTATGTGTTACTTGTGCAGTTGTGTGTGTGTGTGTGTGTGTGTGTGTGTGTGTGTGTGTCCTTATTATTTGGTTTCCACTGCTCTCTGTGTTTTCTGGATCTATTTCTCTGCCTTCATATCTGACTGATTACAACTGCACAGATGGAGCATGGTACAACACTGAGGGTCTGGCTGCCTCTTGGTAGTTGGAATGTTTGACTAAATAATGCAATTATCATTTAATCTACCTACTCTCATCGTATAATGGAGCAGCTGATTGGTTTACTGATTTGGATAGTGTTCAGGAGAGTGTAAACTATGTGTTACTTCCCCTAGGGTGGGAACCTACTGGGTGAGAGTTCTCATTTTCCTGAATTGAATGATTGACTGATTAGTCTGTACACAGTTCTTGGGTTTGTTCTCAGGCATGGCATCTGAGCCATGCAGACACGTTGGCAGTGACGCCAAAGGTGATGATGCTTTGGATAAGAAAATGAACACTAAGAACCAGCGGTTTAAAAATCTAGTTGCTTTTTGTTAAAAACTACGCTTTAGAATTTCTGTTCCTCGAGGTCAGAAATTCAGACGATTTTACTTTGTGCTTCTTCTTACGTGGATTCCAAAGAAACCATGCTTTTGTTTTTCTGAAAATCAGCCAGGAGTTTAATTTCATTGACAATATCACTTTGCTTTGTTTCTTCAAGTGAGGAGGAAAATTGTACTGGCTACAGAAAATTAAGTTGATAATGCTGATTGACTTCTTGGAATGGCTTAAAGAACTGAGGCATAACTACCTGACTCAGACACCTAATCCACAGCACCCTGGGACTTAGTGGAGCTAGCAAATTTGTACTTTATCATAAGAGCTAGCAGGGGGAGATGCAAGGCTTCATCTGTTAATACTGTGAAGCTCTCTCTTCTTTCTTAGTTTCCTCGGGTGCCAGAAGGAGTGACCAAATACCAAACGGGATAGTAGCTGCAGTGCCTCTGAGGTTTGCTTTTATTACCTCATCACTTCTGTCTAGAATACCAATTTTGTGTAACAGGTGACATGCTGCCTAGCATATAAAAGGGAATACTGAAAAGGATCCAAGGGGATTGAAAGGTCAATAGATTATCCATTAAGCAACAAAGTTTCAATATGCCTTAATTTGAAGAGGTCAGGGTTTCTTGGCTTGAATAAATAGACCAAGATGTTAGTTTTCCCTAGGGTCATTCCTTTTAAAATCTACCATAGCCAGGTCTTTTACCCCATGTCACTGCTGTGTGCCTTTTTATTACCTGACAGTATATTAAAATTAGTTTTAAGCACCAGTTAGATCACTTTAGCTGAAAAGGGCACAGGGCTTTCTGAAGGTCAATGATAATAACTTGAAGAATATAATTCAGTAAACAAGGGAATATCATCTATTTGTGTTATGGTCCATCCATGTGGCAGTTATCTAAATTATCTTTTCACTGAAACACTGTATGTTGTGCTTGGGCCGTAGGCTTCAAGATTTGTTGAGATTTCGAGGGATGATGAAATTTTTTTTTCTTTTTTTTTTCTGTCTTTTTGAGACAGGGTCTCCCTGTAGCCCCAGCTGTCCTGGAACTCATTATGTAGACCAGGATGGCCTTGAACTCACAAAGATCCTCCTGCCTCTGCCTCTGGAGTGCTGGGATTAAAGGCATGCACCTTGTATTTCCTGTTGAACTTCAAAACCGGTTAATTATTACTTGCCTTCAAACTCAGGAAACAAAGCAATTGTGTATCCATTAAACACAAAGTAACCCTATTCTAGCTGCTTTCATTTTCTGAAATGTTTCCAGAGTTGAATACTACACAGGACCTTGGATTTTTCCTTGGGGAAAGGTGGCTGAGATGATTTCACTTGCTTGATAAAGTCTATCTGGAAATATGAGAAATAGAAGCTTCATTCATAAACAACAGTTCCCCAAAGCAAAGTTGGAATGGTAAAAATCAATATTAGGTAAAAAAAATCATGATTTTCAAATAATGTAAACTGAGGAAAATTCTATGCTATGGAGCATGTGAGATTTTCAGTATTTTCTGTAGTTGTATCTGTTTTAAATAACCTCACATTCTGAAATTTTGGACATAGTTACTCAGAACTTGATAGTTTTAGAATAAAGATATAAATGTTTCTCATAGGGAAATTCATGGTCCCTTTTCATAGGTGCATAAATTATGAAATGTGATTTCTATCCTTTGGGAAGTTTCAACCCTTGAGTGTATTACAGGGTACATACTTACCCTTATTCAGACATAGCTGCTGCATTAACATTCATCCAAATTTAAGGATGATATCTATTGTATAGAATTCTGTGATTTGAAAACAATTTCCTCAATAAAGTCAGTATAAGTCAAACTCATGACTGTCTAGTGTATATAGAACAGTAGTTCCCTATTTTGGAAAAGGGAGATGGAAAAGGGACAATTTACATTTGGAGAGGGTTCCCTAGTCCCAGCACACCTGGACCTCACTATGTGGACCATGCTGGCCTCAATTTCAGAGATTCACCTGCCTCTACCTCCAGAAGGCTGGGATTAAAGGCCTGTGCCACCACATCAGGCATATACAAATGAATTCTTGATTTGATGTACCAACCAAGCATGATAAAATAAATATGCAAAATGGCTTTTATGTACTATCATTTTTTCAAATCCACAAAGATGTCATAAATACAGAAAATATTAACATAAAATATTAATAAATTCTTAGTATTTTTCTCATACTTTTATAATAAATAGATAATGACCAAAAGCTTAATCTTTTATTTTTAAAATATATTTTATTTATTATCTTTTTTTTGTATATGAGTGTATTGCCTGCTTATATATAAGTGCATTTGCATCATGCAATGCCTGTGGAGGTCAGAAGAGGGTTTTGGATCCTCTGGAACTGAAGTTACTGATGGTTGTTACCCGACACGTGGATGCTGGGAACCGAAGCTGGGTCCTCTGCAAAAGCAGTCAGTGCTTTTAATCACTGAGCCATCTATTCAGCTCTGAAACTTTTATTTTTTAGCAATGTAGAAACTATGCAGTCCTTAGTGTTATAAAATTGCACTGAGTTGTGTCTTAAACCTCAGCTGTTAATGTAAGAGTTGAAGCTTGCCAACATAATTACTTATAGATACTCCCCACAGAAGTTTAGGGAATATAGAACGAACTCTTGGCTGGTTTTCTAATGATTAGTTTCTGGAATCCTATATGCATCTTCTAAAACTGTCCTCCAATATTAACCTGTGCTTCTATTGAGTGCAGTGCTGTGCATTTCCTTCAAAATTTGAACAAATATGAACTAACTTTTGCTTCACAGTAGTTTCAGAAGATATAATTTTAAAAGTAGAACTATGTAATCTTGCAATTATAGAGCTTCATTCATTTATTTTACAGGTTTGGAACTGTGATATTTGGTCAGAGATTTAGACATGATGTCCTGTTTATACCTTGTCCAAGAATTCCAGTTTAGTATCATACTCAATTTTGTTAGATGAAATGCAGATTAGCTTGAAATCTCCTGGATAAAAGTGAGACAACTCTTCGACATTATCAGACACACCTAATGAGTGAACTTGAGCCATGCAACATGTTTTAGAAGAGGAGCTTTAAATACTTGTGGTGACAGGAGCTCAATGAAAACCAAATTTTCGGCAAGGAAGATAATTAAAGGAAGTGAAAGGAATTCACTACGAGATTTCTGTAATTCCTTTTTTCCCTCTTTTAATCATCATAATATACTTTATATCTACTCAGCAATCAGGTATTTTACTTTCTAAGAAATTGTGAAGCATAGTGAGAAAGATCAGTCAGGGTATTTTCAGATTTATGTTTGTAAAGCCAATGTTCTGTAAGTGGATAACTGAACACTGTAATCATCAGTCCTGCAAGATTTTTTAAAATTTTTATTTACTTATTTATATTTTATGTATATGTAAGTGTACCCATGTCATGCAATGCCTGCAGAAGCCAGAAGAGGTTGGTAGATCCTCTGGAGCTGTAATTATGGATGTTAACTGCCATGTAGACCCTGGGAATTGAAGTCAGTGGTCTTAACCACTGAGCCATCTCTTGAGCCCTTTGCAATATTCCTTTAAGAAGCAGCCATATGAGTGACAGTCTTTACTATTTTACCACAAAGAGCATTTTGGTGAGTTTATAACTTGTAAAACAATGCCTCAAATGCCACTCCAGATTGCATCAATAATTACAATTTTCTTTATAAATGAGACTCATAGTCATAATCCTTGACCAAGAATATCTTTTTTTCATTTTATTACCTTATTGAATTTTTGTGTATTATATATCATAAAATACATCTTAATCAAATTTCAACTTCTTCTCCACTCCCTGCACCCCATAGCTCCCCCACCAGATTCCAGATATTCTATCACATATGTTCAGTCTTATCTGGTCAAGTGTTTCTATCCAGGTGTCCCTCAGTGCAAGTCCATCCACTGGAGTCTAGTCCGTCTGTCTAGAATCACTCTCTTAGAGAAAATCTACTCTCCCTCACTAAGATCTTAATGATCTATTTACCTTGATTTAATGGTCTTCTTAACTTGAGATTATAAGCTCCTCTCTCCTGTTCCTTAGAGCATTCACGTTGAACAACTTGCAATTATAAAAGTTTTCTCTGACCCCCAAGGATGTGAATTTTCCCCCAGCCTCTTGACAGGTTTCTACCCCATAAATGCATTTTCAAGAACTTGAAAAGTATTTCTTTGAACTAGAATCAAGGAAGACAGGACTCACTCATCCAGATTTGGTGGAGGGGTAGGTGCCAACTTTCACAAGCACACATTGTCAAATACTTGGAACCTGGCCACCATTCCAATCTCCCCTGTTGTCCTCCTGCACTTTATTCCTAACCTAAACCCTAGCAAATTCTCCATCTTTTGTTTCAGTTGAGTTCAGTACCTCTTCTTCACCACAATAAGTCTTGCATAACAACTTCAATGCTAGTTTCACTTTATCTGGAACAAATTTTCTTCAAGATCCTAAACTCCTAAAAGAAAGATTGTTTTTATTGGCCATAGCCCTGCCCAATCCTTTTTCATATGAACACATCATGCGTACAGTAAAATGATGTGTCTATCTTTTCTTCTTTTTTTCCTAAATATATCTCCAATTGTTAACCTGATGGTCACAATTGTCACATGATATCCACATAAGTAAAATTCTTATTATATATATATTCATATATAATTTTTCTTCTTGAGACAGCTGTTAGCTAAATAGCAGAAAAGCACAAAATTACAACGTTGTTCAAATGCCCACCTCTATCACCATATGGAAAGGCCACAAGAGTGTATTAATTTCTGGGTTATTTTGGTAATATTAAGGCCATGAAAATTAAACTCAGCTGTACTAAGGAGGCAGGGCATAATAATTAATACTCATTTTTGTCAGTCAGCTCTGGTAGGTTGGCTCCAAATTAATCCAGGCTGTTTCCCAATCTTTAATTGCTCCCTACAAAATGTGATCATGCACATTTGGCCATATATTATTGGGGATATTGTTTCCAAAAATACTTGTATTAGGCTGTGAGTGCTAAATGGTTTGGAATAATACAAAAGGAGAAATAAGTGATAAGGAAGGGGAAATAGGACACACATTTCAATTCTAATGGGAATACTTTACAGAAAGACATATTAGCTCCATACAGTTAGGTAGGCAGAGAGTGGCAGCCTATGAGAGAAAGATGTATCTAATACACTGGGTCCCAGAGGTGGTAGACACAGACAGTGAGCTTTACAAAGGGAATTTGCAGTAGGCAATGGGACAGAAGAAATTCATGGTGTGACATTCCTTGCTTGTGTTCTTATTTGTTGCATCCATGAAACGTAACCTACTCCTTTGTAGAGATTAATGGCTCCCATGTGACAGTTTCAGTGTCAAAGTATAATATGTCAAGTCTCCAGCCAAAAGATAAAAGGATGCACAGGGCGTAGTGACACACGCCTTCACTCCCATTACTTGGGAGGCAGAGGCAGCCAGAACTGATCTACATAGCAAGTTCCATACTAGCTGGTGCTACAGGTCTCAAAAACAGCAAAAAAAAAAAAAAAAAAAAAAAAAAAAAAAAAAAAACTAAATAATTTTGAGGGCTTTAAAAATTCTGTTTATTTCTTTGATTGTTGTTTGGTTTTGACCAAGATAATGATAAAGGTTGACTGTCATACTAAAGATGAATGAAATTTAGCAAATCTTCAATATTAAGTAAAAATAAAACCAAAGCATATTCTATAAATATTTCTGTTTTGCAATGTATGAAATACAGCAGCATATTTGAAAGATTTTGATCTGCTATGAAGACTGAAATTTGGATCACAAATACAGATTCTGCTTAACAAAGTTAATACATTTAAGCTTCTTCTGTCTCAAGAACTAGTAACGTAAGAGTGATGGTCATGAAATTGAAAGATTGGCTTGAATTTTGAACCACGTCAAGTTTAATTTAGCAGGGATATTAATTTGAGGTGGATTCATGTTAATAATTATGGAGTAATATTGTTGGTACTGAAATACTCCATCAAACAAACCAAGTATGTGCCCTATGGACTCACACAGCATGGAATTCATGTGAGCCAAAATATGCCAACTCAACATAAGCCAGCCAGTCATTCTGGCTCCCTCTCCTTGTGTTGCAGGAAGCCTGAACTTTCAGATTTTTCTAAATCAATATTTGCTAATTATTTTACCAGGACTCACTTTCTATTATGTCATGAAAAATTTAATGTTGTATATATGACCTTTACAATGTGACACATGGTAGTGTCAAAAGGTAGATTGTTGTGACCCTGTTCTCCCTGCTGAGACTGTCTCACAAATTGTGTATGGTTTCAAGGTCAATAGGTTCCCAAACTTTATTATTCTTAGTACTTTTTGAGTATTCTTAGTATTCTTTCAAATCAAGAATCGGCCAATTTTGTTTCCCTGGTTTCAATTACAATATCTGTTATTGAAAGAAATTCCACAAATTTTGACATTTAGTTGTTAGAATAGCTAGTGTTAAGATGTGAAAAGTGCCCTGTTCTGACTTTTTTCTAGTTCCCTATTTAGAACTTGTAATGCTAATTACTCTTGCCTTTACTTCTCATTTACATCTCCTATTCATGATTCAAGGACTTTCTTTTCCCCTTAGAGGCAAGAGTTATGCAATTTTGGAATCTTTTAGATATACCCACTAAAGGGGTACTCCAATTGCCTCACCCTGCAACCCTGTTCAGCATGGAAGAAGCCAGAGGGGTCTGTGTCCCTATTCCCTATTGGCAATATGGACAACCCCTTCAGAGGATGGCGTGATAAGAATAGGAGGTAGGAATTGGTTAGGCAGTTAGGGTAAAAAGACCCCCCAAAAATATAGTCAGTTCCTGGGCTAAAAGTCAAAATGTCCTTGGGCCTGTTAGCAACATACACTGTTCCAAAGGCCAAAAATGTCAAAGTATTTGGGAGCTCGTATCTAATCCTTCAAAGACTTTAGGGTTATTTCTTCAGAGGGAGGAATGTTGGAGGGGAGGGAGTGGGCATTGATTTGATCAAAACACCTTATATGCATGTATGAAATTCTCTAAAAAGTTTTTGCCAAAGTAAAAAAAAAATGTTCTGTATGAAATACACAATTAAAATAAAAAAAAAGAAAATGTAAAATATGTAAACTGGTAAACAGTATCATGAGAAAAAAATAAAACAGGCCAAAAGGGTTAATTCTGAAGGAGCTAAGGATACTGTTTTGTGTGGATGATGGGCAGCTTGACCTGTGAAGGGATGTTTAAACAGAAACTTTTTAGTAGAAGCAAGTGGAGTATCCTACTGACAGACTAGTCCAGGTAATGGAAATAGCAAGTGCAAAGCCCAAGGATGAGGTTATATGAAGGTAGTTTAAGGGACTAAGCTGGGAAACGTCTAGAAACAAAGGCAAGCAAGATTGTGGCAGGGTTGTGGCTTTTCTTTCTAAAGGTTAGAATGCGTTTGACTACAGGGATGTTTGATTTGACTTATGTTTTAGAAAAATTTTCAGCTATCTTTATGTCACACAAATCCTAAATGATAGGAGAATGGTTAAAAATCTCTTGAAAGATTCTATGCACTAGAAGCTAGTGAAAGCCAGGTTGTTGGAATGGTAAAGGCTAAAACAAGGTTGAGATCTGACAGGATGACTTTGGCATTTAATGAGTTGAAAAGATTATAAGAACACTGTTCTTGCAGAAGATCCACGTTCGAATCCCAGCACCCACATGACAGTTAACAACTTTCCATAACTCCAGTGCCAGGGGCTCTGATGGCCTCTTCTGTCCTCCACAGGCATTGCACAACACAGGTAAACTTATGTATATGCAAGCAGTACATGCATACACATAAATAAATACAAATAACAGAATATATATATATTTTTTTTTATATAGGCTCAATGTGACAGACTCAACAAAGATTGATAAAAGGAAAGTCCAGTGGTGGTAGGTGGATAATCATTAAACAGGAACATCCTGGATGTCAAATAAAGAACACAGTCTAAAGAGGAGAGAATTAATTTCACCAAGAGTTGGTGACACACTGATGTCTAGGCAGCAACCGTGGAGCATTTGAAAATGGATATAAGTGGTAGTTTCTCAAGAGTGCTTGGTAAAATCAGACAATAAAATCCTCCAGTCTGGTTCCATAAAGAATAGTCAAAAAGCTTTGTCAAATGTTGAGATGAACAAATTTTTACAGGAGATTTTAGTGAGGATGAAAATAAAATGTCATGTGTACAGGTGAAAGAGAGGGGCCAGAGAGGCTGTGTTGGTGGGTGAAGCCGTCTACAGGGAGACAGTAATGGATTCAGGAAGATAAGTATTTAGGGATAACTTGCATCTTCTCAGCACTAGACTATTTCTTTGTTTTGGGATTAGAAGTTTTTCTCAGTGTGACAATGCAACTCAGATACATGCATCCTAACTCCCCATATCAGGATGCTCAGGCATCCTTTGACGCTGAGGTAGGCATCAAGAGTCCACAGAGTTTTCTGCCAAATAGAAAAAATATGTCTCGTGTACTTTTCTGCCAAATAGAAAAGTGTAGTCTCATGTACTATACTTTGAAGTGTCTCAGCCTCCAAATGGGCCAGCTTGGAGCTACAAGTTGATGAAATTGGAATCAGATGGGCTCATAATTCTGTATAGCTGCTTTCTGAACAACACAGTTAAATTTACTACAAATCAGCCATGGGTAGCACATGGTATATAACTTCTATACCCACACCTTTTTGGGGTTTTGATTTACTAGAAAATGGATGGCTGTTGACTGCAATGCAAACAAACATTCTCTTCCAAAAATTGAGCATAATCATGGCACTTTCTGCTCCTTTTCACATATGCACTCTAGCTTTTCCAAACTTTAGTGCCATTTCTGAGACAATTAAGATAATTTGGTCATTTAAGTACTAACAGCCACAGCGGTCCTAGAACCACTTACTTGTTTAGCACTAAAAGGCAGTAAAAAGACATTATTGCTTATTGGAATTTTAATATAATTTTATTGGACTTGAACTACAAGGAGTACTGGAGCTAAGTTTATATTTGATCTTAAGCAGACACTGAAAAGGAAGAAGAAAGGAAAGAAAGTTATTAAAATTCACCTTAGAATAATTTTGCAAGCATTTTTGTGGTACCTTGACAACCCTGTGTGGAACTGGACAGAGACGCTTGCTGTCAGCATAGGAAGGATTTTTAACAGGAGAAAAACATTGAAGACAAAGTGAAGGAAGTATCTCTGCTGTTTTCAAACTAAGAAATGTCATTGCAGAAGTGAAGAATTTATTGTCTTCTATTGCAGTATCTGTGAAGCCACTAATCACTTAACTTCACATCAGACACAAAGCACTCCAATACCACTGCAGTCTTCTGGAAGCTAATTGTTCATGGACATGGCAGTTCAATAGAAATGAGCTCTACCACAGTAAGGTTAGGAGGAACAGCATTCCTGTGCCCTGCATGGTGGGAAAAGGCTCAAAATTTGAAGGAGAGATGATTTAAGGGCTGTGAGCTGGTAAGGAGCGCATGCTGAGGAGTTTCTTCTGATTACCACTACCACCACTGGACTGAGATGTGACAGGATGTCTTAAAAAATGGTGGAATCAGAGGTAGTCACTGTAGGGTATAATAAAGATGACATACCCATAGTCCAACCCCCTGAAATATTCAGAATTCCAAAAGATCTCAGATCACTGGATTTAGGACTTTTTATATTAGGGATCCTCAACCAGTAAAGTGTAAGCAAGCATTCCAAATTTCAAGAGGCTCCAAATTCCAAAACACTTCTAGTCCCAAGTGTTACAGATAAGGGATACTCATCTCATCCTACTTTTGCCATTTATTAGATAAAAATGTTCTCTGAGCTTGATTTTATTATCAGTAAATTGGAGGGAAGGATAGACCAGAAATAGTAGTAACACATGAGACTGGAGTCGACATTTTTCAATACTTTGTATGTCTTAGCTAATGTTCTCAATAATATAGGTAGATATTCATTTTATCAGCATTTTATACATAAGGAAACTATATATAGAATTGAAAAGTTCCTTGCCCAGGGTCTGAGAATGTACAGGAAGCACAGATTATTCTTGAAGTCAGGCAATGTGACTGATGGGGTGCATTCCTCTAATTATATTTCCACTGAGGTCACTGTGCAAAGCAGTTGAGAGAGTAAAGGTAAACATACTGAGCTTGTGTAGGAGTTGAAACCACTAAATATCACTACTGATGGTGAGAAAGACTGGGGAGCCACCTGGGCCCACCATAGGCTAGCTTGCATGCTCATCATCACATCTCTGGGAAAGATCCATATTCATACATTTTCAATTCAAAACTTGGCCAGACAAGTCACTAAGGAATAGGACTTTCAAAACCTAGAAAGCAAAATAAATTACACTCAGGCAATTACCCAAGAGTCACAGCTACAAATGCCAAACCCAAGACAGGAAGAAAAGTTTGTGATCCAAATACTGTAAGAGCTTCTCTCTGCCAGTGCCTTGCCCTGAGTAAAATTGCTGTCTTCATTCTTTGTCTCTGCCCTTTGGCTCTGTAACTGTATTTGAAACCTTCACTGTTATTTCAGCATCAGTGGCTGTGTCAAGCCCAGGGCTGCCTATAATCTACTCTTTTCACTTTCTCTGACTTTATCTGAACTGGTTGTCACTTGCTAAAGTTTTAGAAAGCTACTTTTCTTCAGTCAACAAAATGGGACTCTGCTTTGAAGTTTTGAAACAAAGGATGAATCCTCCTGTTTATATTAAGGTTGATAAATTTCCAGATAGTTAATTAAGGACATCAAACACTTGGAACTTTAAAATACTATTGTTCCAATTTGTCTTGCTCTCTCTCCCTTCTTGTTTTGTCTTTCCCTCCTTCTTGCCTCTCTCCCTTCTTCCTTCTTTCCCTTCCTCAATTTTCCTTTCCCTTCCTCCCATCATCCATCCATCCTTCTTTCCAATATAATAGAATGACACTTTGCCAACATGAAACAAAAGACTGGTACCCGAGACTCTTACCATTGTCCAATTTGCCCTTGTTAGTAGAATTATTCATTCTCTTCTCATGACCTGACTACAAATGGAGTGTGCCTAATTAAATGGGATCCTGTTTAAGCTTGGGAAACGGATGTGCTTATAGGAACCTTGGTTTACTAGAGCAGTTCTAGCAAATGTGATTCTGAAGTACTAGCTCTGCTGTGGGTTTTAGGTTAATCACCGAACCCTGTATGGCTTTATATCTCCCTTTGTAAATCAGATGTCCATGTCTCCTTAACAATACTGATGTAATGCTAGTTCATTGTATAGGTAATGGGGCAAAATGTATCATTCAAAAGTTACCAGTTCACCTGTGACCAGACCTGCTTAGAAGCCAGGAGTGATGGTTTCCACTTGTCGGCACTGGGGAATTTGAGACAGAGGATCATGAGTTCATCTCTAGCTTGAGCTATCTAGTAAGAACCTGTCTCAAATAAACAAAAACTGTCTGGTAAAGCTCCTTTCAGAAACTTTGTCTCCTTCCAGCCAACTACCTAATCTTCTCTAGCCTATAATCCTTGTGCATCAAGATGATTGCTAGAACTCCAGCCATTTCATCTGCCTTCCAGGCAGTAGAAAGGAGAAAGCAGTTAAGAAAGACTCAGCCCCACTGATTTTTAAGGCGATTTGATACAAGGCACACAGACATATGGCCATACAAAGCTGTGTAGAGCAGGATAATATTACTTATTCAAGTAGAAAAGTATCTAGCTAAAAGTTGAGTTTATTGGGACTGGAGAGATGGCTCAGAGGTTAAGAACACTGGCTGTTCTTGCAGAGGACCTGGGTTTGAATCCCAGCACCCACATGGCAGCTAACAACTGTCTTTAACTGCAGTTCCAGGGGATCTGACACCTTCTTCTGACCTCCACAGGCATTGCACAACATTGCATGACAAGGCTGCACTTGCACACATGTAGGCAATACAATCAAATGCATAAATAAAAATAATAAATACAATTTTTTTAAAAGTTGAGCTTATTCAGGAAGAAGTACATAATTATTGCTAGTCAGATTATTTGCCATACATCACAATTATATCCATGGGTTACTCCTTCAACTTGAAAGTCAACATCTTTACCAAACTCTTCTCATTCCCCTGCTTTATCTTTTAGCTTAAACAAGATAATGGATGTGAAAGCTGTTATAAGGATGAATGTGTGGAAATAATTGTAAAGAGAGATTTTTTGTTTTCCTTTTTAGAGTGAGTGGTTTTGTAAGTAAGTGCCTGCCTACCAGGGTATTAAAAATAAGTGAATTATGAGCTAAAGGATAATTCCACATAAGAGGGCCAGTAATGTTCATAAAATAAAGCTAAACAGAACATGAAATGGAGTCAGCATCAGCTTTGAAGATGGAAGCACACAGAAGCTAAAGTTCATCATTTTTGAGAGAATGTGATTTTATTTTCTGCAACTATAAACTGATTGGTTTTGTTTTTTTCAGAAGCCTGATACCATTCAGAATTGCTAATGAGAAAAACAAACAATATAAATACTGTATATAATGAAAATCAGTATTTAATAAATGAGAATAGCTAATAAGATGTACAAAGTAGCCAGCTGTACCAAGTATAAAATGCTCCAATATCGAGTACAAGTAAGTGGTAGGCTGGAGATGCATACCCAACTTTGATTTATAAAAGGGATGAAGAGTAATTACCACCCCTAGGGGGAATTTTTTTTCCATCTGGGATGATGTAGCAAAAATAAAGGTACATAGAGGGACTGGGAGATTAGCTGCTATGTTATTTATGTTAAGGCTTCTCATTGGTAATTCTTATTATCACTTTGTTCTTACGCTACACTTGACCAGTAACAGTGCAAGATATGTGAGTTCTTAAAAATTGAGTAGTTGGGCTGGGGAGATGGGTCATTGGTAAAATGCTTGCTGTGCAAACCTGAGGACCTGACTTCAGGTTCCCAGAACACACACAAAGCTGAGCATAGCACCTCATAGCTCTAACCACAGTGCTCCTATGGTGTGATGGGAGGTAGAGGCAGGAGAATCATTGAAGCCCATAGGTCAGCTAGTCTGGCCTATACAATGGTGAACAAGAGACCCTGTCTCAAGCAAGGTTGAAGGGGGTTTGACACCTGAGGCTATCCCCTCCATCTTCTAGTCGCTAAAGGTACACCATGGCAAACACACACACACAGACACACACACACAGTTTAACTCTACAAATGTTTCGATGCTTTTTAGGCATAATCTAACTCTCATGGTCCCCCAGCTTTTGTGTAAAGATAGCTCAGGTGATCCACTATATGACTATGGAATAAAGGGGAATGATTATCTTGAGAATATTCCAAAAGAAAGAGGAACATACACATCAAGAACAAGACTATGTAAGAAAATGTGTTAAAAATGTATACTTGGCCTAAAAAATGAAAGCAACCTAGACATTATAACATAACTCCTGAGGTTTACGTATGGCTAAAGGGAAAATATCAAAGTTAGAAAATCAAAGTGACTATTTTCATTCTAGTTCTGTATCCATCTAAAGTGCCATAATCTTAAGTGGGATGACTTGCAATAAATGGCAAAAATCACTACACTCTATCTAATCAGAGCGACTTCTTAGGATGATTATGTAAGGAGAAAATGATTATGTTCAGGAGGCGACAACTGACAAGGAATCTGGCCAGGCAAAATGAAAGAGCACATACTTGCACTTTCGTTCTTTCTTTAGCCAAATGTGAACATTGATTGGCAGAGCCAGAACAAAAGTGTATGAGGGAAGTTAAAGTGGCTGCTCTAAGACCTTCTTCCATCCCTGATGAGACCCACTCTCTGGGGACTGACTGTATCCACTGAAGCAGAACAAAGAGCAGAAAAGGTTTCAAGTTGGAAAGAAAAGAGAGACTTTGAAAGGAAGTCGCATCTCCACAGACAGAAGTACTGTGAGTCTTTCTGGATAGCAGCAGAAATCTATAATCGTAGGCATTTGAATGACAAATTACTTTAGAATATAGGTTCTCTCATGGTGTATTCCATTTTTAAAGATAAATATTGGTTAATAGTGCAAAGTCCTAGATCTAAACATTATCCCTACCTAAGAACTTTAGAAAAAGACTTATGCAGATTTTAGGATAGTTTGGTAAACTAGGTAAGGATAAACTTAGGAAAGACAGATATTGTGACTTCAAATTCCATATTTTTTCACAGTAATCTTATGACTGTCTTGAGCCTGTCTGTCTTTTAGAGCAATGACATTAAGTGTCAGGACATAAGTTTCTAGAGACCTGTGTTTCCACATACATAGAATCAAATGCAATTATTTTGCTTTGGTAAATCAGAGTCTTGTACATTTTCTGTGTTCCTCCTGTCAGTTTAATGAACGTTCTCCACTGCAACAATCACACTGTGCATATGCTGCTAGTTTCTTATACTCTCTCCCATGAAAGCAGAATGTCATCCATTCCAATTTCTCAACAAGATTATCCCCATGTAGGTCCTTCATGAACCCTACTAGAATCAATTAGGAATCCACTTAAGCTAAACAGTGGCTTTCGGTACACATGTTGGCTTCAAAGGCTGTTTTCCTAATAGTGAAGAGACACTTTTTTATGCAGATTCTCATGGACATAAAAGCAGATTGCTTTGAAAAGCAGTATTGCTTTATGCAATTAATATAATAGCCTCTTTTGTCTGTTGTTCTCTTCTAATATCTTTCAAGGAACTGCCCCCCCCCCCCCCAGTAATCTGTGCTTTTTCAAGCTGCTTGCTGCCAATTCCATTGATCTCTCTCACAGTCTGGTCTACTTTGGCATTTTATCATTATGATGGGGCTCTCTGCATTTCTCTGATTTCTTTGTATTTTCCCTAAAGCATAACATCAAGAATTAGATGCAGTAACGCCTGGGGACAGCTGCAGTTACCGCAAGCATCCTTCAGGCAACTGGAGCTAATTTAACCTAATAGCCTGTAAGTCTCATGATATACAGAAAGCTAATTTTTTTCTTTTTTTTCTTTTTCTCTTTTTTTTTTAAGTTGTGCCAGTGCAAGATGAATTTTCAAGGACACAGTTTTGATGCTGGAGTAAATCTTCATACTTTATGCTTTGACATTTGATTTTTGTTTTAAAAAGACCTGCCCTTATTAACTTAAAAGAGGACTCATTTTTCATAATGACATGAACATAATATACGTGGCCAGAAAAGGAAGAATTCTGTATGGTTCTGTGCTTTCAGAAATCACTAAGATAATTTCAGAAACTGGAACTGTACTTAGCAACACCAATAAATATTTGTTTGAGTGAGTAGAAGGAAAGAATAGATTTATAACTTTTCATTCAACCGATTGACCTATATGGAAGGGACAGTATATGCAAGTTACTGTTCTAAGTGTTGGGGCTACACCATGTTGTAAAATATCTCCCACATTCCTGACTGTGATACTAACATACCAGTGAGGAAAGGAGAGGTGGCTCAGTAGTTAAGACGTGGCTGCTCTTGCAGATTTGTTTCCCAATGGCCATATCAGGTGACTCACCACTGTCTGTAACTCTGATTCCAGGGGATCAGTTGCCTGCTTCTGGCCTCCACAGGCACAAGGCACACAAGTGGTGAACATACATACATGTAGGCACTTTCACATATACATAAAATTTAAAAAATATTTAAAACAGAATAATATAAAGCAATATATTAAATCAAACATATTGAATATATATTAAAAGTTTATAGTCTGTATTAAAGTTTATGCATAATATTAGACATGGAATATGCATGTACCATGTTAAATAGGATGAGCCCAGGACAGGCCTCAGTAAGAAGATGCTGGTTGATGAACATTTCAGGTGGAAGGTCCCTGCCTCTACCTGAGGTATAGAGGCTAGTTCCAGATAGAAAGAAGAGGTACCTTGTTCGCCTGAATTGAAAGTAATTTGTTATTGTATTTGCAATAAAGTGAGTATAAGAGAAAGGAAGATAGATAAAAAGAAGGAATGAAATTTCATTGATCATATTATTTGAGTAATAAGTCTGAGTGTAAAAGTGAAAAGTTATGGAGAACTATGGCTCAAAAGTCCTTTCCTGGGATGGTCCATCAGTTGAGGAATATACAGCCTTCCTAGGCTTACAAATATAGAGTACTGGGACAAGTTGCCAGGATGTCAGTAAGGAACCTGTGAAACTATGCGTCCAATAATCCTACTTACTATATAGGTTGAAAAAAGAAAAAGCAGATGGGGACTGTTATGGTGTTCCACAACTGGTCACACACAGAGATTAAATATCTATGAAATGTTCAACTCTAATTGATATATTTACAATTGAACTTCTACACCTAAGATTCATGGAACATAGTGGAAGAAGGAGTAGCGAGGATAGAGAATACTAAGTCATCTTTCAATTCTCATCAACAAAGCTCCCTCATACAACAGAAGGCAATTAACCCAGGTCTCAGGGACCATTGTGAAAAAAGGGGGGATGGGAAGACTTTAAGAGCAGCAGGGGAGGAGGTGTATGGCCATATGGAGTAGACTCCTTTTTTTTTTTTTCTTTTTACCTTGTATTTTTTTTATTTATTTTTAATTATTTATTTAATAACTATGTAATTAGAAGAAGCATTTCATTAAAGCATTAACATATTCAACTAGCAATAATCAGATACATAGAGATTGGAGTAGGCCCTTAGAGGCTCTTAGGATCTTGCTCATACAAACTTACAGCAATGGTGACAGTATGCACAAGGTCCATGCAAACCCAAGCAGAAAAAAAAAAAAAAAAAAAAAAAAAAAAAAAAAAAAAAAAACAGCATAGAACTGTGGAGAAGAGCAGCAGGCCCCAATCTTAACCGAACAACTTTGGGGGAGCTGATTACTACTGGGTGGGGAAGAGCTCGTCTTCTTTAGAGGTGTGGCTCTAGATAGGTTGACTAGACTCCAGTGGATGAACTTGTACTGCAAGACATCTGGGGACACTAACTTGACTTGACAGGCCTTAACATAAATGACAGAATGAATGCAATCCATTCAGGGTCTATGGGAGGATGCTGGTGAGGAAGAGGGTATAAAGCTTATCAAGATGTTGTATATGAAAATAAAAATATATAAAAGTAAATAAATAGGAGAAGAAAAGTATTTACTTAAGGTCATGCAGTTGAATGCAATAATTTTCTTTGTTGTTAAACTGAAATCTGTTGTGTTAGATTTTCCTTTCTAAGTTGGAATCTTATTATGCTGCTCAGACTTTTCCTCAGTATATGGGCTCAAATGATTCTCCTGACTTAATATACCACTAACATTGATAGTGATGGTACTGACCATATAATGGTGCTTATAGGATATTTTCTGTGCTGATTGTGAAGGGGAGTGGACCAAGAGGAGAGGTCTGTTTTAGCTAAAGCTCTGTGACAGAACAAATTTGGTGCATGTATATGTTTTTAACTCATCCACAGGAGAGAAATTAAGTAATCTTGATTTAATATTGCTGTGGTAAGGGATTCATTCTGCCTAGGGGTTAGCCCTTACATGCAGTTTGAATTATTACTAGACACAGGTCATATGTATAAACATGCAGTTGTTGACATCTATACATTTTAGGTACTTGGACACAGATAGGAATAGCTATTTCCACTCTCAAGAGGACCCTGGCAAAGAAAGTAGATGACATAAGCCCAATATGGCAACACAGGAGCTGAACTGTAGTAAGAGCTACTCACAATTCAATAGCAATGCCAATGAGGTAGAAGTCCCTAGCATGTGTACTGTGATATTTGATATGCTATTTTAAATAAGTACAGGTTAGGAACATTTGTGAGATGCAAAATTGTGTGAAGCATTATTGTTGGTGAGAAACTTGTTTTTTGTTGTTGTTCTTTTCTTTTTTTTACCTTACTTTTGAGAAGAGTAATGGTTGAACTATGCCCTGAGTAATGGGTGATCTCTGTGTACTGAGTGGTCAGGATGGATAGTTAAAGTGAGAAAATTCCATTAGCAAAAAATGGAGTAAGAAAGAAAGGTGTAAATGGTGCAAATAACATACTCATGTGTGAAACTTTCAAAAATTGTATATATAAAATAAACTATATGAATAAAGAAATGTGTTTGATAAGAAGGCATTATGTTTCTTTCCAATAAGCTTATTAAAGATGGAAATTTCCACATCTCATTCCAAATATGCAAACTCTGTTGATTTCTTTTAAGACTCCTATTTTTTTACTCCTATTTACCACATTGCTGTCTTTTTAAATGTTAATTGCCCAAATAACATTAGCAAAATTGTTAATGACAAGAAATGACATTGTTAACCAAATGATAAGTATCAGTGGCTCTGAATGTACCATTTAGGCAGCACTAAACTAAGATCTAAAGTTCTTGAAGAACTATTTTGTTTTATTCTATTTAAATCACATTACAAAGGTAAATTAGGTGCAGAGGGACTTCTGGGTATGAATGCTTGACCAGATAGGCCTTAACATATATGATAGAATTCATGAAATCTGGTGGTCTATGAAGGGGTGCTGGTGGAGGAGGAGGTCTAAATTTGAAATGCATAAAAAGTCAGTAAACTATATATAAAAAGGTAGGTTAGTTTGTATTTTGGGGAAGGGTTCTTACAGACTATTTGAAAGCTAATATTTGGGAAATTATCATTTAAAAAGGCAGCAATGTAATAAATAGGAGTAAAAAATATTGAAAGCGCTGTTCACACTCTACTAGAATATGGATATTAAAGGGAAAATATCACAGTGAGTCAGGACTAACGCCTTTCCTTCACACCACCACTATCATTCAAATTGGTACAGCTCCTCTGAGACACTGATGTGGCTTTGGTTTTCTGTGGGAAGATAGTCTGCTTCTTAGAGACACACATGTCATATAGCAGTTGCTACAGCAACTAGTTTAAGGAATGTCACAAGTTAGCATGTAAATAGTCTTGTAAGGCAGATATTATAGCTGACTTGTAAATTAAGGCTGCCCCATCTCTGTCAGTTTTTCTATTCTGAATTTCTTCACTTTCCATATTTAACAGAAAACTCTTTTCCTTGCAAAAATTTCTCCTTTTAAACTAACAGAACATCATTTGAATCCCCACCTGACGTTCTACTGTTTCTTATTTTAGTGTTCCATACTGTGGCACTAATTCTTCCATATTGCTCTGAGGTGACAAAATTAAATAAGTAAATTGGTATGCATAAGCCAAATAAAAACTGCATTTTTTTTTTGCAGGGGGGTGAGTGAAGAGTAGATGCTGTTTTGAGAGTTATCTAGGTCAGACTAATTTCTGTATACTTTATGGTATTAATCTTCATGGCTTTTATTTAAGTGTTAATTCAGTATGAAAGCGAACTCTGAGCTGCTGATAAAAATAGTCTTTGTTTATTGCTAGAAATAGTCAGCAGACTCTTGGTAGCACACATGCTCTCTCCCTGGTCAAGTACTTAGATTTCTATAGTGGGATGTCCATACATACCCTATCATCCTTAAGATTAAAAAAAAAAATACAAAAACAAAACAAAGAAAAACCAAAATACAATGCATTGCCTTTCTATTTTTCAACACTGTGCTATATCTCAGCCATTTTGCAACATTATTTCCATATTTGTTGATATTTGGTGTCAATGTACATCTGGACTGAAATATTCATTTTGGAAGAAAGCAAGAGTCACACAAACTTTTTTATTTATTCTTTCAGTTTGCTTTTTTTAATTTTTTTATTGAGTTTTTAAAAATTTCATATATTTCCCTCTCAAAGCCAGACCCCCTCCCCCATCCATGCCTCCCCTTATTCCCCCACTGAACCCTCTGCACTCTGCCATACATGTGGAATCCTATTCATTCAGGTGTTTGTACCCAAATGTCCTTCAGTGTAAATATGTCCCTGGCGTCTAGTCAGCCCATCCAGTGGTCGTATGTAAGTCATATTCTCCCTCACCCAGCAGCAATCAGTCTCAAATAGTTCTCAATCTAGTACTGGCCTGCCACCTATATCTCACCTTCCCTTTGGGCCTTTCTTTAATTGAGCTGGCTTGGATCCTGCACTAGAGGACACTGTTGTCACAGGCGCACGTGAGCAAGCCTCCAGTGGCCTGGACGCCTCCGCCTCCTTATGTTCATGAACCAGCCCTGGCTCTGACAATCTTTCTGCCTCCTCTTCCACAATGGTTCCTGAGCTGTGGCTGGGTGAGTTTCCATATAGGAGGCCCATCCTACACTCTGCATCTCTTAGTTTCCAAAACTAGGACAATTGTGGCCTCCGTGTGTATTGCACTCTGTCGCACATGGAAGCTTCACTGGTGAGAGTTGAGGGGTGCATTAGCCTTCTCTCTACCCCTTATTCTGCTATGTACCATGAGCCTTAGTTGTAGAGATTCAACTGTAGATGTATCATCTATGACTGGGCATCTCCCAGGTGTATGTTCTTTGTGCCTGAAGATGTGCAACTCTGACGTAGCCTCCGTTTGTTGCCCCTGTAAAAAAAAAAAAAAAAAAAAAAAAAAAAAAAAGCTTATAAAGTTTCTGTACAGCAAAAGAAACAACCTAAGAAAGGGAAGAGGAAGCCCACTGAGTGGGAGAAAATCTTCACCAGCTATACACATCCCACAGAGGATTAGAATCCAGAATATACAAAGAACTCAAAAAAGAAAGAAATAAAATAACCCAATAAAAAGGGTGATAGGCCTAAAGAGAGACTTCTCAAGTGAAGAACTAGAAATGGCTAAGAAGCACCTTAAAAAGTGCTCAACATTCTTAGTAATTAGAAAAATGCAAATCAAAACCACTTTAAGATTTCATCTTATCCCAGTCAGACTGGCTAAGATCAAGAGAATGAAAGACTCCAAATGCTAGAGAGGCTGTGGAGAAAGAGGAACACTCATTCACTGCTGGTGGGAATGCCAACTCATGCAATCACGATGGAAAGCAGTGTGGAGAACCCTCAAAAAACTAAAAATGAACCTACCATATGATGCAGTGATACCACTCCTTGGCATATACCCACAGGACTCCTCCTACTGTAGAGATGCCTGTATATCCATGTTTGTTGCTGCTCTCTTCACAATAGCTAAGAAATGGAAGCAACCTAAATGTCCCTCAACTGATGAATAGTTAAAGAAAATGTGGTACATATACTCAATTGAGTTGTACTCAGCAGTAAGAAAAGATGAAATTATGAAATTTGCAGGTAAATGGATGGAGGTAGAGAGTGTTATGCTAAGAGAAGTAACACAAACACAGAAAAACAATCTACATATATTTTCCTGGTTTGCTTTTACATAGGATAATCAATTTATAAACAATGTGTCCTAACTTTCCCATATAAAGAGTTTCAGAGTCATACTCAGAATTTTAACATTTTTTAAATGTGTGTAAAGGTACTTGCTGCCCAGCCTAACAACTTAAGTTCAATCACCAGAACTCACATGATAAAAGGAGAGAACCAATACCCTCAACTTGTCCTCTGGCCTTCAAACAAGTGGGGGCATGCACACACCACTCCCTGCCAATAAGATGCTCAGTCTGAATAATAAAAACTCAGGAATTAGTTTTTTATTCTAATGACTGGAATGTATTTAGCTGTAATTTGGTCTTCTGTTGTTACTAACTCATGGGAACATAATGATCATTCATAGATCTCATTTAACATGAATTTTGGGAAGTTTATAACTTAGTGATATGCAAATCTAATAGATAATTTTAGATATTTATAAATATTTTGTTGATTTTTTTAAAATTCCATACAGCGCATCTTGATCATATTTAGAGACCCTCCCCTATCTCTACTCCCCACCTAACTAGCCCACCATTTGATTTCACATGCTCTATTATTTCCTGAAGGCCTATCAAATCTACTTTGTTTCCCCAAATGTTCCACCTTCTGAAGCCTGTTCAACATACCCAGCATCATACCTTTAAAGAAAACTGACTCTCCTTATCCTAGCAGCTCTGTTTCTAATAGTTCCTCATCTACAGCTGGATCATCTTGCCTGTGTTTAGCCCCCATGCTGGAATTAAGCCTGGCTTGAGACTGTGTAGGTCTCGTGTATATTGTCACAGTTGCTATGAGTTAATATGAGTAACAGCTGCTTGGAAAAGTTTCCTTGTGGTTGACCACCACTTCTAGCTTGTAGACGCTTTCCACAACTTCTTTCACAATGATCTCAGCCTTGGGAGAAGACAATGTGATATTGGTGTTCCATTCGGGGAAACTCACTCCACACTCTCTTATTCTCTGCTTAGTCACAAGTTGTTGATCTAATCACCATCTGCTGCAAGATGAATTTTTTTCTAGTGAGATTTGAGAGATGCATTATTCTATGGACATAACAATGGGTCACCAAGTCAGTTTAATACTATTTACATTTAGTCAAATAATATCAATAGACTCCCTCTTATGGCCTTATGTTTAGCCACACAAGTTCCTCAGCCTGATATCAGTGCCAGTTATGGGCTCCACTTTGTGAAGCTGACAGTAAGTCCAATCAGACAGTAGTAGGTTACTTCAATAACGTTGAAACCACTTTTGTACGTAGTCTTATCTTGCCAGGTCAGTTGCCATCGTAGCTAACAGGGCTACCAGACAGGCAAGGTTCATGAATATTGTTCTCTTTTGATAGCATGCAAAGTACCTTCTAGTATTATGAATGCTAGTCAGTAGAAAAAAAAAAAAACTTTGAAGTCAGTACCAGCTTGATTTCTCTTTGTGTGCTCTATGACTAACATGTAATGCCTTCAGCAATAGGGTCATACCATCAAGTTCTGGCAGGTAACCAAGAGAAATGGTATTAGCTTGTATCTAGGGTGTATGGGACCTCCCTGGTCAACTGCTCTGAAAGAGGTAGTATTTTCCTAGTATTGGGATTTTTTTTGCTGACCTGTGGTGTCAGGTAGGATCATTGTCTGCTGTTATAGGGTGGTTCCTTTTAAATTATTTTATGTGGCACATGTACCTATTCTCCAGAGTTTAGAAATTTTAATTTTTCCTAAAGTCACTGAAGCAAAAATCATGGTGCAATGTTCTTTTGCAACCCCCAGTGCAAAAAACAAAAAAAGCAAAACAAGCTATTTGTAGGAAAAAACTGGTTTTGTCCATGGGCTGAAAAATTATAAATTCAAAACTTATGGAAAAGTGTTAGCTCTACCATGCATCTCTTTAGGAAGTTTGTTTTAATATCCAGTCAGAATCATCAGGGTTTCAACAGTCTCTGTTGAAATGCTATCTATATGGATTCCAAGTAGGCCGTAGAACTGCATACTGTCTTGAAATGACCTGGGAAGGCTGTGTCATTGAACAGGTAATAGAGTAAAAATCTCAGGTCCTTTCTTTCAAGTGGAAGAAGAAAAGACAGGAACAGCAGAAATTATGTTTCTACAGTACTAGGTTTCTATGTGGCTTTTTAAAAGGCCTTTAATGTTAGCTATCCCTCCAAATACTCCCCCTCTACCCACCCACCTAACCCTAATCCTAATCCGATCTCTAACTCTATACCTAATCCTATCCCTAACCCTAACCACAACCCTCTAACCCTAACCCCTGTTCTTGTTCCTTTATCACTTTCTATTCCATTATTCCCCTCTCCCCCTTTATATCACAGCATTCTATCTCCTCTCCCATGATACTCTCTCTCTGACTCTTTGCTTATTTCCTCACTTCTACTTATCTTTCCAACTGAAACATACATATTTAAAGACTGACACAGTCATCCTGAGTAAAATAACCCAGACTCCAAAGGATGAGTATCACCTATTCTTCCTCATAATTGAATTTTGGACTTTTTCCATACTTTTGGTACATGTTTAACACAGAAAGACAGAAACTCAGGGATATGAATAGAAAAAAATGAAAAAACTTCTCCTAAAGAGGAATTGGGAAGTAGAGGTTCAAATGGGTCTGACAGAGACTGGGTACTTTCCATGACTTTCCTCTCACATTATTAGTCCAGGCCTTCCACACCTGAGGTCATTCCTGCATGGAATTCCTAGATGGATGATGGTAAAGCTGCAAGCAGTCTGTCTATATTTCAGAAACAAGGCAGTTAACAGTTGAGGAACACAAGTCACATGCAGGTTTAATAAATCCCCACTTCCTAAAAGTGCCTTCCCTGAAATTTCAGTCAGAAAATTCTATTTCTCTTCTGTTGTCTGGAACTTAACTTTGTGACCACATCTAGCTAGAAGGGCCATAAGCAATGATCACATTCACTAATCATATTGCCACACCAACTCTGGATTCTGTGGGGAAGGCACAAAGGGACACATGTAACAGTATAGGCAGCTGTAATGCCCCAAATCACTAATTTTTTTCTGAACTGTTAATTTTTTCCCTGGTTTTATTAATTTATGTATGTCCCTTCTTTTTGGTTTGGTTGCCTCAAATATGGTTTCATAATAACTGATATTGAAGTAATAATCATAATAGTAAATAATAGTTCCCCTGTGCTTTATATACTAAATACATTGCATAAACATGCTATTTTTACTATTTCTGATGCATAACGAGGTGGGTTCTCACTTCGTCTTCATACAATGCATACATTGATATATAACAGATTTTATGTAGTAGCAGAAGACATTCAGGTCATACATGAGAAATGGATTTTTGTCATATTTCTTACTGACAGGCTTTCTGTTCACCATTATACATACATTTCTAACCTACATGTGAGTTGGTTTATAAGGCCTTGCTTGATAAACATAGGGAAGGAATTTTTGTTTCTTGATATTCATTTCCTCCCACTATTTCTTAGCTATGTGGAAACATTTTCTTAGATCTTTCTATTACATTTCTCCATGGATTTCATTTCACATGAAAATGTCAAAGTCTACAAATCTGTAAAACACAGCTAAAAATGGACATATTCTGCAGCTTTGGAACATGTTTTTGTCTGTGTTTACAGAAGGTGCTGTGTTGTAGCTAACCTTTCCCCATACTGAGCATTCTGGACAGTGTTTGCCTTTGGGTTTATGGCAATTTTGATGATAGATTCACAGACAGCATGCATTTCATTGCTTGCTTCCTTCAAAAAACTGTCATTTGTTAAAAATGATTTGTTTTCCAAGATTATCCTAGAAGCTGCTGTCATAATAGTGAACAAAGTTTCTGTTCTTGTGCATAAGATTGTGGATGGGCAGTGTGCCAGGCTGAAAAAAATTACTGAAGTGCATTAAGTTTCAGATGACTATAGCAACCAAAATATGTGAAAAAGTGGGGTAGAGGAAAAATTGGGACAGCTGAAGAAGAATGTGGTTACACTTCCTCATTGTTTGTTGAGTAATCACAACATGCAAGAATGGGCCATGGAGCATGCAGACATCTGAATAAATTGTGAATGAGAGGCACGTGTTGTTGATCATTGATACACACTTGCCTGGTAAATGAAAGGTCATGAGTCTAATCCACAGAACTGAAAATAAAAGGAAAGAGAACCAAAGAGGTTACAATACATGGGAAAGTTCATGAGAACAGGGTGTTTTGGGTGTTAGGAAACAGCAGAGATTTTAAAAACATGCTATGGAGGACTTACTGATAAACTAGTCAAGAGTCCAGCCTTAGAGGATTTGGAAGAAATTTACTTGTGGGTTTATTACTTATAACCCAAAGCTTTACCTAGACTCCAAATCTTTTCCTGGAAGTAATGTAAATGGTGCAAAAGCAAATGGAAAGAAACTGATGCATCTAAATTTACCTTGCAGCCTCATGTCCTTGGGTAATCAGTGCCTTTTCCTCTAGAAGTATCGCTTTTGACACTAAGATGTATTTCCTACATGATTATGCCATTTCAGGTAAGAAAAACTACTTTAGGTACTTTACATGAAATCATTATCTTAATAAATCTTTTCAGCAAACCTGCAAGCTAGGAGCTTCTTCTCTGTCTTACAGATGAGTTTAGAGAGATTGCTGTTCAAGGTCACAAGAAAGTCATAAGCAAAGGTGTATTAAAATATGAATGGTTAAGACTTCCTGAAAGTTAAATATCCCCCCAAATACACAAGGAAGTTTTCAGAAAAGTAACTCATTATATTGTCTCAAAATAAATTCTGTTGTTACAGTTGTGGATACCCAGGTAAACCAGGAGATGTGTGTGAATAACGGCATCAAGATTAGGCCATCATAGGCCACTCAAAATATGTGCTTTGGAGTTGAAAATGAAATGATCATCCCATCAAATGGTCATTGATCATTCATTCAGTCATCATTCATCAAATAGATGTAGCCCAGGTATTATGCAGTAGGCACTAATCTAAGAGCTAGAAATATGTAGCTCCTAAAACCAAGATCTTTGTCTCTACAAAGCATACACTGAGGAAAAGTACCATCACAAATATCTAGAGATGTAGCTACTTTTTAGGAATCAGTGTTTATTAAAATGAATTAGTAATTGATACAGGCTCATAAGAGCACTTTCAACAAACAAGAGTAAAAGCAGTATTTCCTTCTTGAAATAAGACCTTTTAACAGAGGCCTGAGATAATGTAGGGTAGGAGAAAGTTAATGGATTATAAGGGGGACACTTTGTGCAGAGGGAACAGCTGCTGCACAGGTGACAGGCAGGACAATGGGAAGCATTAGGGTGTGCACAGAAAAGTAGGAGCACAAATATTCACCAGGAGATGGAAGGACCTCCCATACTCATGTATTGGAAGAATTAATATTGTTAAAATGACCATCCTACAAAAAGCAAAATATAGATTCAATGCAATCCCAATCAAAATTCCTGTGACGTACTTCACAGAATTAGAAAAAATGCATTCTTAAGTTCATATGGAGGCAAAAAAGACCCCAGGCAGCCAGTACAAAGAGCAATGCTGGGGGGATTACTATACCAGATCTCAAAATATACTACAGAGCCATAGTCATAAAAACAGTATTGTATTGGCACAAAAACAGACACATAGATCAATGGAACATCATTGAAGATCCAAATCTGAGTACATGCAATTTCAGCCACCTGTTAGTTGAAAAAGGTGCCAAGAACACACAATGGAGGAAAGACAACATCTTCAACAAATGGTGCAGGCCAAACTGGATCTCCACCTGTAGAAGAATGAAACTAGATCTTTATCTTTTGCCTTGCACAAAAGTCAACTCCAAATGGATCAAAGACTTCAATGTGAAACTGGAAACCATGAAACTGTTAGAAAAAAATATTGGCAGTAACTTACAGGATATAGGTGTAGGAGAGGATTGTCTAAATCGGACAGAAGCTGCTCAGGAATTAAGGTCAGCAATCAATAAGTGGGACCTCATTAAAATAAAAAGCTTCTGTACAACAAAAGAAACAATCAAAAAAGGGAAGCAAAAACCCATAGAATGGGGAAAAATCTTCACCAGAGACACATCTGACAGAGGTTTAACATCCAGAATATATATAAAGAACTCAAAAAACAAAGAATCGAGAGACAAATGACCCAATTAAAAGATGGGCTAAAGATCTAAACAGAGAGTTCTCAAAAGAAGAAATAAAGATGGCTAAGAAACATCTCTAAAAGTGTTCAACATCGTAGTAATTAGGGAAATGCAAATTAAAATCACCCTAAGGTATCACCTTACCCCAATCAGACTGGCTAGGATCAAGAGAACAAATGATACCAAATGCTGGAGAGGATGTGGAGAAAGGGGAACGCTCATCCACTGCGGGTGGGATTGTAAACTCGTGCAGCCTCTGTGGAAAACAGTGTGGAGAACTCTTAAAAAACTGAAAATGAACCTACCATATGACCCAGTTATACTACTCCTTGACATATACCCAAAGGACCTCTTCTATTGTAGAGACACTTGTACAACCATGTTTGTTGCTGCTCTTTTCACAATAGCTAAGAGATGGAAGCATCTTAAGTGTCCCTCACCTGAGAAGCGGTTAACAAAAATGTGGTATATTTATACAATGGAGTTCTATTCAGCAGTAAAGAAAGACAAAATAATGAAATTTTCAGGTAAATGGATAAATTTAGAAATTGTTATACTAAGTAAATTAACACAGACTAAGAAAAACAAATGACGTATGTTCTCCCTCATGTGTGGCTCCTAGAACCAAATCCTTTTAAATTCCAGGTCCTTTAAATAAGAAGATGCTATATAGCAGTCCCTCCTGCATGAAATAACTACCATCATCACAACTTCGGCTGAGCCTGATCATTAAACATAGTCACAATTGGGCTTGTTGACGGTTGTGCTCATTCATTAAAGGAGTGACAAGCAGGGTCACTGAACCCTCACCTGAGTATCCAGCCACTCTTCCCAGCCAACTAGTATAGCCTTGGAAGACAAAAGAAAAATGAGGAGGAACCCAGTAGAGGGATGCTTTTGGGAGCCCTTGTCCAGAAACTCCAATGGACTTTCATATGAACATTTGAAAATTGCCCTGTTCTGACTTTTTTCTAGTTCCCTGTCTAGAACTTGAAATGCTAATTTTTATTGCCTTTACTTCTTCACATCTCTTATTCATGATTCAAGGACTTTCTTCTTTTCTTAGAGATAAGAGTCAACCAATTTGGGAGTCTCTTAGATAGGCCCCTGAAGGGGTACTTCAATTACCCCACCCTGCGTCCCTGTTCAGCATGAAAGAAGCCAGAGCAGTTGGCATCCCTATTCCCTATTGGCAATTTGGGAAACCCCTTCAGAGGATGGTGTGATGAGAATAGGAGGTAGGAATTGGCTAGGCAGTTAGGGTAAAAAGACCCCAAAGACATGTAGCCACTTTCTTGGCTAAAAGTCAAAATGTACTTGGGCCTGTTAGCAACATACTCTGTTCCAAAGGCCAAAAATGTCAAAAGTCTTTGGGAGCTTGTATCTAATCATTAAAAGATTTTAGGGCTACCAGTTCAGAGGGGGGAATGTTGGAGGGGAAATGTTGGATTTGATCAAAATACCTTATATACATGTAATGAATTCTCAATAAAGTTTTTGTAAAAATTAAAACATAAACAAACAAACAAACAAAATGACCAGTGTAGATATGTGCTTGGCAGCAGGTCTATGTATATACATAGGCATTCATGCACACTTTTTTTAGATCAAAATTCTAAGGAAGAACGGACATTCCAGGGAAACCCAACTCTTAAAGAAAAAGTAAATTCAGTTCTGTCAAATGAACTGGATGTGGGGTGTGGTGGTGCACACCTTTAATCCTGTTCTTGGAAGGCAGAGGCAGGTGGCTCTCTGGGAGATTTGGTCTATATAGTGAGTTCCTGGACTGCTGGGGCTACATGGAGACTCTGCCTCAAAAAAAGTCAATCAATGCACTGCATTTCTTTCATGTATAATTTGAAATAATAGATGTCAAAATATATGTATAATACTAACAGTTTGTAACAATAGTTTACTGTGTCCCACCATTGTGCCTATTAGGCTTTGGACCTGGGTGGGACCATTGATTGATTTTCTCCCCTAGCAGCTATGTAGTACCCTCAGGGAGAAGGATTTCAGATTAGTTCCAATTCCGCTGCTCCAAGAACTGTGTCCCAAGTTTGTCCTGTCTTCAGCAACAGAGTTTTACCTTCAAGTTCCAGAAGGTAATGAAGCCTATGGCAATAGCCCATGTTATTTTGGGAGTCTCTTGGAAAATCCCAATCAACAACTCAAAGAGAGGTTTCTTCTGACTGGCACTGTGTTCCTTGATATACAGCCTTCAGATATACACATGCACTCATGTTCAGATATTGTATGTGTATTTTTCAGAGGGGTTTTGAGTTAATACATTTCCTTCTGACTTTTTAGACCACCCAAGCTTCATGTATTTCTCCTCTCTCCTTGTTCAACTTTTTTACCTTCTCCCTAATTTAGGTGCCCCCATTTTCCTCCATTTCCCCTTTGTAATACCTGTCTCCTGTAATTCCCCCCTGAATTCCTTCTTCTCCTTCACACCCATGGTTCCTTGCATGACCTTCCCTTCCCCCATCCCAGTTGAATACCCCCATTTGCTCCTTTTCCCTCTTGGTAACATCTGTTTCCTATTATCCCCCTCTCTAGCTCTTTCCCTTTACCTCTGTGCTTCCTCTGCATTTTACTGGCTACTGCTGTTACATATATACTCACATATAAGGGGTTCGTGCTAAGATCCCAAATGAGAGAGAATATACATTACTTGCTTTTTTGAGTCTGTGTTACTTCACTTAGTATAAGTTTTTCATTCCATCCACGTAACGGCAGTTTTCATAATTTCTCTTTTCCAACTGCTGAGTAGAATTCCATTGTGTAAATGTACCACATTTTCATTATCCATTCATCAGCTGAGGGACATTTAAGTTGTTTCCATATCTTAGCTATTGTGAAGAGAGCAGCAACAAACATGAATGTACAGGTATCTTTAAAGCAGGATGAGTCCTTTGGGTATATGCCAATGAGTGGTTTAATGATATGTTCATTTTTAGTTTTTTAGGAGTTCTCCACACTATTTTCCATAGTTGTTTCACACATTTGCAATTCCACCAGCAACAAATGAGCATTCTCCTTTCCTCACATCCTCTCCAGTATTTGGTGCCTTTTGTTCTCTTGATCTTAGCCAGTCTGACTATGGCAAGAAGGGATCTTAAAGTGGTTTTGATCTGCATTTCTCCAGTTACTAAGGATGTTGAACAGTTTCATGGTGTTTCTTAGCCAATTTTATCTCTGTTCATGTCCTTAGTCCCTCTTTATATTGAGTCATTTATTTTCTTGTTTCTTTCTTTATTGAGTTCTTTCTATATTCTGAATAATAATCCTCTGTTGGATGTGTAGCAGGTAAATATTTCCTCCTCCTCAGTGGGTTTCCTCTTCCCTTCCTTGGTTGTTTCTTTTGCTGTACAGAAGCTTAATGAAGTCCCACTTGTTGATTGTTGACCTTAATGCCCGAGCAGCTGATGTTTGATTTAGAAACTCCATTCCTACATCTATTTCTTATATTTTATGCCCATGTTCTTTTTTTTCCTAGAAGTTTCAGAGTTTCAGGTTTTATATTGAGGTATTTGATCCATTTGGTGTTGACTTTTGTGGAGAATGAGAGTCCAATTTCATTCTTCTACAGGTAGAGAGCCAGTATTATATGGGTATAATATTGATATCCATTGTACATTTATTCAACCAATGAATAGAATGCTGGATATATTTAGTGTCAACTTGAAACACCTGGATTGAAGGAGCCTTAATTGGAGAATTGCCTCCATTGGAATGACCTGTGACCATGTCAGTGGGGCAATTTTCTTGATTGCTGAGTGATGTGGAGGGCCCAGCCCACTGTGGGTGGTACCACCCTGGGCAGGTAGGCCTATGTTGTATAAGAAAGCAGATTGAGGATGGGCCAGGGGAGCAAGCCAGTCATCAATGTTCCTCCATGGCCTGTGCTCCAGCTCCTGCTTCTAGGTTCCTGCCCTGAGTTCCTACCTTGGGCTCCCTGATGAACTGTGAACCAGGAGATGTAAGACAAAATAAACCCTCTCCTTCACAAGTTGGTATTGGTCAGAGTGTTTTGTCATAGCAATGGAGAAACACACTAGAACAGAAATTGGTACCAGAGAGTGGAGTACTGCTGTGACAGACCTGACTTTGTTGTTTTTTGGGAGGTTTGTGGAAGTGTTTGGAACTTTGGGCTGGAAAAGTCATTGAGTACTTAGAGTTTGTTGCTGTGGAGCTTGGGACAGTTATGTTGAAAGAACTGTGGGTGATGGAGGCTGGGCTTGTGAAGCTTCAAAGAGAAGAACAGACTATCAGGGTTATTTGTGTGATATTGTGAATTTACAATCTAACTAAAGGGAAAAGAATAAGGAAGACTATCAATGTAACAGTAGGATAAATTCTAAAATGTAATGTACAGAGGCAACTGGAGGACAGTGGTTTCTCTTAGAAAAGAAGGCAATGAAACTCAGAGGAACCACAATATACACTTTAATTCTTTTTAATGTACTTGTTCTAAGGAAAAATCTGATGTTAATATGGTAAAATTTAGTTGGGAAAATATATTAGAAAATGTGTCAAAAGTTCAGGTTCTGTATCATTTACTTGCTGTATAAATTGTTCAATTTGTTTAGGCTCTATCTACATAATTTTTAAATACATGTGATAATGCAGCATACTTTACCCTCTGAGTTTATATTAACAATTTAAAGTGTAAGGCATAGTTCTGGGAGAAAATGTCTGATATATAGTGACTGGGTGAGTAGGAGAAATAAAGGACCACCAATGTGAAACCAAAGGAGAGGAGAGATTTCAAAAGGAAAAAGAAATTATTAGTTTTCCGTGCTTGTAAAACAGTCAAATTATAGGTAACTAAGGGTGATGTCTCAATGGTTAGAGCCCTTCTTCTGTTTTAGGTCTTTATGAGACAGGGTCTCACTGTAGTCCCAGCTGGCCTGGAACTCGCTATATAGACTAGACTGGCCTTGGACTCACAAAGTTCTGTCTGCCTCTGCCTCCCAAGTGCTGGAATTAAAGGCATGTGCCACCACACCAAAAAGCCCTTCTTTTCAAGCCTGAGGAATGAAATTTGGATTCCCCATAATACACATAAATACTGGTACATTTGGCCATCTACCTATCATTTTGGAAGGTAAAGACAAGGGATTCCTATAGCAAATGGGCCAGTCATATGAGTGAGCTCTGGGTTCAACTGAGAGACACTGACTCAGTGTACAGATGGAAAACAATTGAGGATGACTCCTGACTTCAACTTAAAGGCCTCCACATGCATGCACCCACATGTGAACACACACACACACACACACACACATGTGCACCCATACACACCACACAAACACAGGAGAAAAAAATTATGCCCACACAAACACACATATACCATATACAGAAAAGAAAAATATATTTGGATAATGGATACCATAATTAGATTGAAATAATTGATGGATTTCCTATGGAAGTCTGATTAAAAAGTTGAGAAGATTGTGGAAGTGGGTTGAAGGATAAACAAGAAAATATGATATATTGTTGATATATAGTTTTGAAGTCAGAAAACTTTGAAAGTAAATTGTTAGATGTTGTTCGTGTGGAGGAAAAGAAGTCAGTGGCTAGTTTGTGTTTGTGTGTGTGTGTGTGTGTGTGTGTGTGTGTGTGTGTGCTTTCAAAGGTAAGGGTTTTCAAATGTTAGGACAGTTCAGTAGCAAAGAATCTGAGGAAAGTGCAAGATTAATGGTATACCAGTGATGGATCAAGATACTGGCAAAGACAAGAGAAGTTAAATCAAGAACAGAAATGAAAGCGTTGGTCCAATGCAATAGAAAATCACTTGTTTTGACATTTAAGAAGGAAATTGAATTCTGAGTACTGACAGTGATAAGAGTCTTCATGACAGGACAAGACATCGAAGTTTATGCCTCTCAGCTTCAAATTTGTCTGGGCAAAGTATGAAGGCATGTTCTCCACCGAGAAAATAATGTGCAGGCTTTGATATCCTGCTTATCATTGTTCTGATCTCCCTGTGTTAAGAATTCGGACTAAAGACTTGGAGAGCTTTGTGGAAGGCCTTTCTTCCCATGGAAATATTGTTTTCTGGACCAATGTCCTTTTTCTGACAAAGATTGCCTATCCTGGGGCAGTCGTGCTCAGGCTCCAACGCAGTACACTCCTTTCATAAAGTCATGAAAAGTCCACTGAGAAGGAGGATGTATGGAAGTTACTGAGCAAAACGTTTGCGAAACAGAGACCAAGACCACATTTCCATGTCCTCTACGAAGTCAGCTTTCCAAAAATATACACACAGCAATTGCAGTCACAGATGAACATCATGTTTCTATTACCACGATGGCATAAAATCATTAAACCACTGCTAGTAAAAGCAGTTGTGTTTAGTAATAGAACTACTCTGTGCCCATTCGAAGGGAATTGCATTTGAAATGACACATGGAGAGCAGTGTCATCCTGAGGTGAGTGACACAGGCTGAAGTTTGACTTCCTGTGATTTATTAAACCTCTCAGTGATATTGCTGTGTAACCCTCAAGCCCTTTTTCTGAACTGTGGTGTCAAACTGACTGCTGTTTCACAAGCACAGGTCATAGAAGCGTTTAAATTTTTTCAGTCATCCATTAAATCTTTTATTGTATTTCAGATATTTAATGTAGATGAAAAAGATTGAAAGTTCTTACCATGAAGATTCAATATTCCTCCCTTAATCTCTCAAAATTATTCTTACTATTTGCTCCACAGTGTGCTTAATGTTACATAAACTGCAAACAGGACATTTTGACTACCACCTATGTATCAGACATGCTATCTCAATCAATCCTCACAGAATCCTATTGGATATCATGGCAACAGAAAAATGAATAGACGATACTTCTAGATTAGGCATAATCTTGCCAAGATCAGCTAGATTCAAATGATGTCTGAATTAAACAATTGTGGTTTTAGGGAGGTATTGAATCAAATGTTGAGATTTTGAATCTATTAAGAATGGAAAAGAAAATGCTGAGTTATTTCAGTATTCAAATATCAACTTTATCATCAGTAAAGCTCTACAGATCAATACACTGCATAAGGTCCAAATCCATTATTTACTAGTACAATATTACTACCTTAAAAGTGATCACTAAGGTGAGGATTATAGTTATAAAACCGGTAAATCACGTGGAGAATGCAAACCTACCTCACAAACCTTCCAAGAATCAGTGGCACAAGATCAAGCTAGACTAAATTTCCCCACAAATGCATAAATCATCCCCAGGATCCATCACATCTTGAGGAGCTACTGATAATGATAACTGTAGCTGTTGGGGCACAAAGAATAATTCCTTGTTGAATGTGTGGTGGCTGGTTGGTTTCCTATGCTCCAGGGGATTTACCCCCCAACCCATGAGTATATGGGAAACACTAATTGTACTTAATGATTTGAGAGAGAGAGAGAGAGAGAGAGAGGGAGAGAGAGAAGACAGGAAGGGAATGAAGTTGAGAGACTGTTAGGAGATATAGGGGGAATTGGACAAGAATAATTGGTGGGTATATGATCATATCTAATTGTATACATGCATGAAATCCTCAAAGAATAAAAAACAACTGAGTAGCACAGAACCTTATTACAGTTCAAAGATGCTTCTTTTCTCATGAGCAGAGACATGGTGAGATTAATTTCTACCAAATATCTCCCCAAAGGCCAGATATGTAAAGAGATGATGCTCTCTAAACATGACACATGCATTTTTCTCTAGGATCTCATCCTTCTAATTTTATTTATTTGATGCATAGGTTTTTTTATTGATGTTTTCATATTATGAGTCTTAATCATTAATACATTGATCATGTAGGATAAAATATCAGGCAACTCACACAGTAGAGCCAGTGAGAAAGCATTATAATTTTTAAAATATTCTTATTTTATGTGTACAAATATATTGTCTGTGTGTACATAAGTGTACCCGTATTGTAAAAATGCCCATGGAGGTCAGAGGAGGGTGTCTGGTTCCCCTGGAATTGGAGTTAGAATGGTTGTTAGCCACCATGTGGATGCTGGGAATCGAACCTGGGTCCTCTGGAAGAAAGCCAGTGCTTTTAACCGCTAAGCCAGCTCTCCAGTCCCAAGAAACAATTATAACACTTCAATATGTTACAGACACAGCACAGTTCCCTGCTGTGCTTTGGGAAGCACACAGAGACCTAGCTAGGTCAGAATTGGACCTAAGTGTCTTTATAGAACTAATTAAGACAATGACAGCTCTTCTAGTATGATCAGGATCTGGAACCTACCAGATTGTGATAGCCTAAGCTCCAAGTTTTCCTCTGTCTACTGGGGAAAACCTACTATAAGTGGTAGAACATGATTACTCTATTCGTTTTTCCTGGGAGGGCCAGAATATGTCATAGAAATCCAGTTCTTTGACATACATGACAATGATCTGAGAGCTCAGTTTTTACAAGACATGACTACCTCAAGCATTTGGTTGTCTCTGTCACCCATGAAAATCACAAATGGCCAGATCCTACTTTGGACAATCAAATGCAGAAAATAAGTGCAGATGATGAATTCTTCCTTTTCAGTGTTGGTATGATTTGCCTTTTTCCCATGTTGTGGTACTTGTACCATACCTGTATATAAGTAGTTGTTGAATAAAGGCAATATTTTGTGTACAGATTAACGAATGAGTAAATAAGCATCCATGTAGAGAAGTCGAATCACTATCAGTGAGCTCTTCTTTTCCTCTTCTAAAGCATACAAACAGATGCAAAGACCAAGAGTCAGTATCTCTAACAAAGTTTAGTTCTCTTCTAAACAATAATGTTCTGCTTTGATACGAAAGCTTGACTTCATCAAAAATACCACACCTTATCAATAGTTATAAAGTATGTGTGATGATGCTCTCTCTTTCTTGTAAAAGCTCTCAAATTTATTTTTCTTAGTCTCTTTCCAGAGAAGGTAAAAGTTCCCCTTATTGTACTAAAACTGTTCCCCAGCATTAAATTCTAAATTGCATCTAGTGTTAGAATTTTCAAATGTTCATATGTGTAGATGTTATGATAAAATACTTGACATAGATTATCTCATTTTATCCTAACAGAAATCAGATGAAGTGTTTACTGTCATTATCTCCATTTGATGAAGAGGATACTGAGGCTCACATAGAATTAATAACTTGTCTAAGATCACCTACTGCCATGTAATCAAGAATGAACTCTATGAATGCATACACACCAGCCTGGAACAGCATATTTCTGAGAGGATAACTTGCAATGACAGAGAAATAGCAGGTGAGCGGATTTCTTGATATTAAATGCACACGGAATTGGAGACTCACACATGAGACTGAGAATAACCTGAGAACTGAACTTGGGGGCTTATCACATGTCTGGTTAGAGAATCACTAATCTTCTCCTGAAAGGATCATGAGCTGAGGCCTAAACATTGTGGTTGCATTACTGTTATTTAAGTAAATGGTAGTTATTTGCCCTAATTTTATAACTAGTCCCTTGGTAGGATGAAATACCCTATGTCCAGGTCTGATGTTTACAGTGGTTCAGTGCTGGGGATTCTTGGTGTTGACATTTTGCCTGTATTAATAGCAGTTTTTCATAATGCCTGACTTAAACACTCAGTTCTGCAGTTAGTTTCCACAATAGTTCACAATAGTTCACAATAGTTCTCAAATAGTTTGGATCGTTGGGGTAGGAGGATGACATATATTGCTTAGGAAGGCTAGCCTTCCAGGTTTCCGCCCAAGAGCATAATTGTTGCTTCTCACCTGATGCCAGAGTCATAAGTTATTTGCAATAAGAACTTGTTATGAAGTGATCTGTGCATGTCAGCAACATAATAATATATGTGTATGTTTCTCATGTTGTATATTTTTGTCTCACTTTCTTAGTTGACTGATAGTAATACTTAGGTTTTATTCTCTGACCTCTCTTCCTTGCAACTCACCCTTCTGGTACTCTGTGCTCCGCTAGAGTGTGAAATTTAATTTGGTTGTAGACATTCTAAATCAGATGTTCTGTTGACCAAGAAAATGATCAGTGTATTCACTGGGGTGACCATGAGAAAGAAAGGGAGGTCATCTAGTGAGACCTAGAGGCAAGGAACTGGAATTCAAGGTTTGTGACTTCTGTTGTGTCAGCATCTGTGGGAAATTGTAAACTAGAAGTAATGATGTTAAGAACTTATCTGCATGCCACTTGACTTACACGCTTGTAGAATTGCTTGCCATCTTGAATTTTATTTGTAAATATGGCAATGATAATTTTGTCCTTTCTAAACCTCTTACTTAGAATTAATAAATTTATATACATTAAAACAGAAAACATCACCTTAGCATTATTTATCTCTCACCTATCCCTGTTTAACCTTCCCTCCTCCCTCCCCAGTTAAAGTACCCCCATTTTCCACATTCCACCCTTGATAATACCTGTCTCCCATGGTCACACCACTCTTGAGCTTCTTCCCTTTTAGCCCCATAGTTCCTTGTATAACTCTCCCTCTCCCCTTCCCATTTAAATATCCCATTTTACCCATTTCTCACTTGACTTGACGGGCCTTAATATAAATGAAAGAATGCATGAAATCCAGTGGTGGAGTTATGGGAGAGTGCAGATGAGGAAGGAGATATAAAGATGATTATGATGTTGTGTAAGAAATACACAAAAGAAAAATTTAAATAATAAAGCATTTTAAAAATATATAAAATATCTAAAACCAATAGGAATTATTACTAATTTAACACTAGGAATACCTTTCCCAATGAATAGAGGATCACAGGTCAGAGATGTGATATAGTCCCCCTACCAGTGGATATGATAAACTTGCTGATTATAGAATACCCATTGTTTGGATGGATCAAATAATGTATGATTCTTTTAGTATGAAAAATATTAAATTATTTAGATGTTCTTAAGATAGCAAGATGTTTCATATGTTTAGATCTTAATTGTGTTCATATATTAGATAAATGCAATAATGGGAGAAAGTGATTATCTTTTCTGTTTATCCTCACCAATTATTATGGTCCTCAAGGATATAGGACAGTATTTTCAAAAGGACACCGATTGCAATTTTGTGATTACATGCTGTGCTTAAGCATTCTTGTATATGTAGACATGGATATGTGTATGTATGGGGAGTAGAAATCACTTGAAAAACATGCTCTATTTTGGAAAGCATCCACCTTGTTGCCTATATGTCTCCTAATTGGGGCGGGGACAAGAGGGAGACAGAAATTCCTTTTTCATAGATTGGTTTTGTAGGCAGATATTTCATATTAAAAGCACGGTGCTTACTTAGTAGTTGAATGCCCTTGAAAAATGACTTCATCTTGTGCTTTGTTTTCCTCGTTGTCATAGGACAATAGTAATAGCATTGACCTACTAAGTCTATTGTCAAGATCAGTGAGGCTGTACATATGAAACAAGTGGTGCAGTGTTTAGCATAAAGAAAGCACTCAAGAAAAATGGTCAGTTTTTGCTGTCACTTAATCCATAAAGTCATGTTACTGAAGTCATTTATGTAAGCTGGAAATGGTATAAACCTTGATTTTTTAAAAAATATTTGCTAATGCTAAAGAAACTCTTTAATATTCTCTAGTTGTCTCAATATATTCCAAGGTTGAACCAAACAAAACTATATATTTAGGGCTCTCAGATCCCTTTTCTTCTTATTGAAACTGGGCTACAAGACACCCCCTTCATTATTACTTGATATTTCCTCAAATTTTTTGTATTGATTATTTCATGATATTTTTAAAACCTCAGAAAAGCCCATGTTGGCAAGGGTAGTTAACAAGAGAGCCATTGAAGCTGACGGTTAACCCACAGTGTGTCAATTTTCTGCTAGAGCCAAATTATCATGGCAAATAAATGGGAAAGCCTTTAGGCTATGGAAAGTAAGGCAGCTCTAAACACAGCAGCGCCTTTTTGGAGAAGCTGTGAAACGCACCTGACTGCGTTTTGAGAGGGCGTGACAATTTATTGAATATAACTTGAAAGAAGTCTCCTTTTCTTTCTATTTGAGCTTCTAAATTTTTTTCTGTTGTGCTTTCTTTTTTGCTGGCCCTTTTCCATTTGACATTCTTCCCAGTGACCTGCTCGCTACCTTTCTTTAGATGATGTGAAAATACAGGCTGTGCAGACATCCAGGGTGAAAAGGCTCTTCGTCCTCACTGAACTGCATGTTGCAACTGTTTTTCCTCATCCAGAAGATTTTAGAATCTTTTGGAGATAGTTGTGTCTGTACTATAATGCACATAGAAAGGAATAATGAACAATTCCATTTATTAATTATATTAAAATGAATTTTTATAAAATGTAAGTTCACTTCTATTTCAAAATAAATACAAAAGCAAAATACTTCACCTAATAAATGAAATATGCCTTAATAACAAGAACCAGCATAGAATGAGGGATATGGGAAGCAAGCCCACCCAACAGAAGAACTACTGGCAACTGATTACTGCTGGGTGAGGGAGAGTAGGTCATCTTTAAGGGAGTGACTGTAGATAGACTGCCTAGACAGCTGATAATGAACTTGAATTCAGGGACACCTGGGTACAAATTCCTGACTGAATAGGACTTAACATATATATAATAGAATGCATAAAATTGAGTGGAATGTGTTATGGGAGGCATGGATGGGGAAAGGGCCTTAAAATTGATTAAGATCTATCATATGAAATTCACAAAGACTCAATAATTTTTTTAAAATATTGAGATTATTTTATTCTTAATAAAATGGAAAAAAAAAACCCAGAGAATCATCTTAGTATAAACTTTGTAAAGTCAATGTCTTTCTTAGTAAAAAGGATTATCCATGAAGACCAGAATACGGTGTTGAATCCCCTGGAACTGGAGTTCTGAATGATTGGTTATCGCCATCTTTGTGCTGGGAACTGAACATAGATCCTCTGCAAGAGTAGCCTGTGCTCTGAACTGCTGAATCATCTCTCCAACCACAATCAATGTATACTTTTTATTACAATGCTATTAATAGTTACATACTACCTCCCCTATTAATATAACAAAATCAACTAAGTATATTCCTATTTTTGGTCTTTAGGCTGGTTCTTTGTCTTGGAAAGAAACAATAACCAAAATTGCTGTGTATATTCTTAGAGCTAAATAAGTACATGTGATTGACTCCATTATGACACTACTGTCCTAGATGTGAGGTCACTCAGCTAATAGAGCACCATTTTTTAAGGTTAAAATGCTTTATATCAAGCTAATATTATTCAGCAATACTGTTTCCTGTCCAGCCAAACATGGGTACCAAACATAAATATTTCCTTTGATGTCTGACCTTAGACTAATTGTTTAACTTTAATTTTTCTTACTCTCTTTATTCTTAAATTATGAAGGCAACAATCTTGCATCAAGTTCTGATTTAGCAGTTAGAGAATAATGAATACTTATTGATTGTTTGTAAAATTTTTAAATATTTTATTTTATTTTATTTTATTTTATGTGTATGAGTGTATTACCTGCATGTGTATAAGTGCACCCAGGTCGTGCAATGTCCACGGAGGTCAGAAGAGGGTGTCAAATCCCTTGGAACTGGAGTTACAGACTGTTGATCACCACCATGTGGGTACTGTGAACCAAACCCAGGTCTTCTGTAAGAGCAGTTAGTTGTCTTAACCACTAAGCCATCTCTCTAGCCCTATGTTCCTAATATTTTTTAACATAGGTATCAGGTAACTAACTGGTAAAGCCTGGCATGAAAATCCAAGTGCTCTAAAAATGATATTATTGTTCTTAATTACTTTTTAACAAGAAAGAAGCAATGCTCACAGAATGGAATAGTGATTTCATATTATATTCATCATGTGGCTCAATCCTAATTTTTCACATAAATAATGTCATACCACATTACTACTAAACCATGTTCAGAAATTTTGCCTTAAACATAAAAATGCTGCAGCATTTAGTTAACAGACAAAAACATCACATGGATTTTCTATTTTACAACTTAATGTCCTTGTCACTTAATCTCCTAGAGCACTGATCATGTAGCTGAAAAAGAGCTTATGACTATATTTCTCTGTGCTTTAAAACTCAAATGATAATATAAACAAAAAGTCTAGGTATTGCTGTCCATTAACTACAATGTGGATCCTTATGCTTACTGAAGAAGAAGGCTTCCCGAGCAAAGAACACTCTTCTCTCACATTTGTCTTTGTGTTTTGCTTTCTATATTATATTGATGTGTGGCCTTGACTTGAAGGATTTGGATTTATTTTTGAACTCCTGTCAGCACTCCATAATTAACATTGCCCAGAAGAGAAATGCTATTTTGCCTCCCGCATCATCAACATAACTGTCAGCAAATAAGGAAGTTTTCTTTGCCATTACTGATGCTAATGTATGAAGCAAAAATGAACAGCTGGCTTTCTACACAGTGGGCTCTTAGAAGGCCTGGCATTTAGTGCTGTATATTACAGGATCTACCTACCTGTTTTTGCTTGAAGAATGTTTCTTAAAATATAATTTTAATTCCAAGGTCTATTTTTAAGTTCCCAATCTGGTGTATTTGCTGATCCCAAAGTTGTTCATCTCAATGTCATTTTAACCTCCTTGACATAAAATGGATAGTTAATGTTGATTTACTTCTGGCTCTTTCACTTATCTACCACAACTGCATTTTTCTGTGTTCTACATTCCATATAATATTTCAAATATTTCTGTTCTATAACTGTAATAAAATGTCTAATGACAAAAAGTGAAATAGTTTTTTCAAAAGGAAAGCTCATAAGGACTGAATTTTACTTCAGTAAATGGGCAAGAATATAGCATAGCCATCTGCTCTTCATGAAGTAAAAATCTTCCATATAACCTCTACACTTTCAATGTGCTCAAATTAGGTAGTATGAGACAATTTTGCTATATACAGCGGTATTCTTTTAAATGATCAATTGTATGCATGATAGGGGTGTGAAACAATATATACACTTTGGAAATCAATGTGACAGCTATTTAAAATGATAAATAGATATTGCCCACACAATCCAGAAATTCTACTACTAAGTACATGCTTCTTCACAAAATTGAAAACATAAATTCATGCAACAAATTTTACAAGAATGTTTTCAACAGCATTATTCATAATCTCCTAAAGGTGAAAACAGCTGAAATTCTGTCAGCTGATTAATGGATAAACAAATGTTGAATATTCATACAGTTGAAAACCTCTTGGAAATTGTAAAAGCAAGAATTAAGTACTGATGTATACTGTAACATAGATTGAATATTAAATCATTATCCTTGGTGAAGGAAGACAGACACAAAATGTCACATAGTACATTAAAAATGTTATAAAGAGATGAAATAAAATTTGTATGAAGCGTGAAAATGAGCAAAAGTTCATATAAAAAAACAAACAAACAAACACAGACTCATTGTTCCAGGGGTTTGGACACGAGAAATACAGCTGGGATGATAAGTAGGTATGAGATTTCTTCTTAAAGTGATGAGATGATCTAAAGTTAATTATTGGTGGTCATTAGACAGCTCTTTGATGGCATTAAGTTTCATAGTATCAGAAGGAGGGAATGTCAGCTGCCAAGTGAGAAAAGCCATCAATAGTCCTATCTAGGTAAAAAGCCAGTGAACCACAATAATGACCAATCAGAAATGAAATCCTCATTGGTACAAAGGTAGCACTTTTATCTTCGGGGTATCCAACAGATTTCTAACTGGACTTAAGGTTCACACAACGGAAGGAAATCCATGCTGTTACTGTAAACCTAGCCAAGTATCCATGGTTGGGTAGATCATATACAATAGAAGAGAATCTACTATCATCATTCTTCTTAATAAATATAAGCTGTAACTATAACTATAGCCACAGATAAGTTTAGCTCTTACCCCTCATCAAATAAACTTCTTTGGGGGGCTGGAGAGATGCCTCGGTAGTTAAGAGCACCGTAAGCTCTTCCAGAGGATCTGTGTTTGGTTCCCAGCAACATATGCTGGCTAACAACCATTTACAACTCCAGTTCCAGAATATTTGATGATCCTCAACTGGCCACCATGAACATTGCATGACATGGATGCACTTATACACATGCAGGCAAAACACTCAATCACATAAAAATAAATAAAAATGAATAAACTTTTTGCAACATATGGAGACTATTATAAAAATCCACAATTGGTCAAAACGCAGAGAAAAGTGGTCATGGGGTATCCATCCCCAATTTATATATTTAAAATGTAACCCATATTCCTAAGATTTAGGGGCTATCATAGAGGAAGGGGAAGAAATATTGTGTCAATGAACCAGGATGGTTGATGTTAGATAATGTCTTCCAGACATGATAGGGAAGCCATCAACAATATGGTTTCCTAAGGAAAACCTTCGTAATGACAATACTGATTGACATGCCAACAGGGATGTGAGAAATATCACAAGTTCCCAACTTTAGGTGAAGAGTTACACTCAATTAATGGCTGCTAAGAGAGGGAGAATAAGTTTTCACCAGGGAAAATCCTGTCCAATCCCACGTATCCAGCCATAAACATATACACATGCTAACACTACTAAATGGACTTAGTAATGGTTTTTTGTGTGTATATACACATGAACACATGTATGTGTTTCATATATATATATATATATATATGAAAGTTAGTATAGAGAATTTTTCATCTTACACATACTTGGTCAATATTTGTATTTTGATGATCTCAGAGTGTCTTTCATGTAAGTGAACCACAATTTGATTAATCTTTTTTTTAGTCTTTTTTGAAACAGGGTCTCTCTGTAGCCCCAGCTGTCCTGGAACTCACTATGTAGACCAGGCTGGCCTTGAACTCACAGAGATCTGCCTGCCTCTGCCTCTGGAGTGCTGGGGTTAAAGGCGTGTGCCACCACACCCAGCCGATTAAGCATTTTTACTCAAGCCAATGCTTCACTGTTTTAAGATTTAGTTTTCATTTTTATTGGTAAGAAAAGTACAGAAGGGGTCATCCCACTCTTTGGGGATCTGGAAGTGTAGTCCAGGATTTAGGCAGCAACTGGCAGCCTGGAGACTCTAAAGTTGGTTTTCATTGCACTTGGGTATCTAAGGTCATTAACTCATTATAAGAACGGATCGCAGCCAACGATATTGAAGATGCAGAAGTGTTCGTACCCCAGTTCTTTCTTTTTGACACTGAAAACAAATTTCAAAGTTTCACTTACCCATATGTGACAAATAGATAATTTAAGTATCTTTAAACCACAAATTCTGATAGCCAAACATGTAGAATAAGAAAACAAGTGAGTTTAAAAGCTTCATATGTCTTTTTACTAATGGAATATTTAGGGCATTTAAGGCCACTATAATGAATCCAAATCAGATTTATAGCAAAATGAGCAAATGGAAATAGCATGTAGTGTTCAAAATGTACTTTCAGGGTTCTACATTGCATCAGATAGATCTTTGAGGAAAGGATTTAATGCAAGTTGATGTGTGATTGTTCCAGTTTTAAAAGAATGTAATTCAGTCTATAGCTGGTATCATTAAAGCTGTTTGGATGGCACTTGAGTAATTCACAGAGAAAAGATATGTGAAGGGTGCTGAGTGTGTGTGTGGAAGTGCATATTTATTCTGTGGTTTACTGTTATACCATGCATAGACCTATTAACTCCCCAATATGTGATGTCTCTTAAAATTTAATCTTGTATAACTTTGGCTAACTTTGCTTCTCAGGTAATGCAATCAGTTAAGATTTGGAGCACTGAATGTTTTTTTAGACTTTGATACATCCAGGGTGTGGTAGAAAAGACTCAAGCAGTAGGTTTCGACATGTAGATACATGACCTGTTGGTTGGTGATAGATGCTTAAACTTAATTTAAATGAGTGTGCTAATACTTTCTCTGTCGGGTTCATTTTATCAGTCTTACATCTATTTATTAATGAAGAAAGCTTGTGTTAGAAAAGGTCTTAAGTGGAAGCTAATGCCTGTCTCCTTGCATAATTTTACATAAAATAAATAAATGTTATACAAGGACTTACTGTATTGTGAAACCATTTTATGCAACAATTAACTGAATCCTCATACTAGTTCATACTAATATGAATGTTTCTGCTATATGGATTATAGCATGTGAAAACAGAGGTTCAGATTTTTACAAATTTTAACTGTACAGTAACCAGAGCATAAAAAAAATGGAAAATGAAATAAAAGTCAAATATCATTCATGAAGTCCACATTTCAATACAATTTCACCAAGTTCCAGATTGTGAATATCATTAGTTCTCTAGACATTAAGTCATTTCAGAGAAGTGACCTAAAGGTCCTTGTCCATTAGCATAGTTCTTCAGAGGACAGAGTTTTAGAATTCAGTGCAACAGTTAGGAAGCTTACAGTTTCCTTGAGGCCAGACTTTCCAGATATCAAGAAGGCACGCATCTTCACCTTTGGTTATGAAGGTGACTCATCCCTTCTTGAAGCCTTTGACCCATTTCCTAATGCAGTAGCCCTTCTCATTTTATTTTATCCATGTACATTTTCAAAAATGTTGAAGGCCATTGGAAAACTCAAAATTAAATGTGAAATAGATACAAAAATTGTTGTGGAAAAATAGACTATGCCTTCCTTGAATTCCCAATGTAGTTAAGAAGGTGTAACCTTTACCATATGCACCTGACTCTCCACAAACAGTGTTTGATCTCACCTTAACCTAACAGAAGGGGAAAGATTGGTTGGCCTCATAGTAACTGGAGATGTTTTTTGGACTTTGTAGAGCTATATTCTGCCTCTCAACAATCAACTGAGAAACCCTGGTTTCAAACACATTCTCTTCCATTTCCTCTATCATTGGCCTAGTTTGCTGAAGGGCAGAGGGCTAAATGCCAATTCCTGGACCTCTGGCTTTCTTCACATTTTGGTGTTAAACAGCATTTTCAGCACCCTATGCTCAAAATAGTCTTCTTGAGCTGCTGTAAGAAAAATGCCACAGACTCAAGCAACAGAATTGAAAAATTACATATTCTCAAATTTCACAGGCCTAGAAGTTCAATATGAAACAGGAGTAAGGAGAATAGGTTCAATGAGAGAGAGAGAGAGAGAGAGAGAGAGAGAGAGAGAGAGGGAGAGAGAGATTTCTTATGAAAATATAATTTTATGTGACTAAAATCTCCTAATAATTTTTTATCCTTCATTTCTTCTTAATGAGTCCTGTTTCCATGTTTAATCACATTGAGGTTTAAAGCTTGATCTCATGTGGTTTGGCAAGACATAGTTCCACACCTAGTATGCTGTTCTCAGAGCTGCCCAGAGGCGTTGCCTTTACATATACAGAACATATTCACTCCACTCCAGTAAATTTCAAAAGTTTTAGCTATAGCTTCAAATCAAGTTCAAGGTCAAAGTCTTACCTATGTCAGGGATAGAACAGAAATAAAATGAGATGCATACTGAGGCAAAATTTCTTGCCAGCTATGAACCTATAAAAGTAGAAAATTTTTGTGCTTCTAAAATGCAAGGTTTGGACAAGCCTAATTTAGACATTTATATTATATGAGTGATATCAGACAGAATCAAGGGCAAAAATTCCCAAGCAAGTGCAAACTCTATCAAGGGAATTTAACTTGATTGTAAAGGCCAAGAGTAATCTTCTTTGGCTGACTGCTGTTTTCTTCAATCTTATTGAAGACACAACATTGTCCCATAGCTTAGAAACACTCCCCCAAACTCTCCAAAAAGGCCCTAATCTCAATCTCCCAGCTCCATAAAGATCCCCATCCCCAGAATCCTGAAACAATAGCTATGGCTCCATTCTCTAAAACTTAGAGGGAAAGAATTCTCCCAAGCTATAGGGAGAGCATATGCCCCCTTCCAAACCCTCCAGATTGCCTCCGTGGCCACTCTTCTTTTTTCTTGAAGTCTAGGTCATAGTCCTGTAAGGAAGCTTATTGTTTCATCACTTAGTTTCTGAGTTCTGACGGCCTGCCTTCATTCTGCTCTGTTGTTTGTGTCCCACTTAGTTCAGCTGGTAGTTTCTGCCAGAACAATTCCATTTCTATTCCTGGCTTCAGTTTAAATGGCTGGTAAGCCCTGTGCATAATCCTGTTAAGGGGTGAATTATGGGTAACAGAGCCACACCTTTGATGTTGACTCCAAAGCATGCTTTCTCAATTTATTTCAAATGTGCAATTGCAGAGAAATTCCCAAATTTTCAAATTATTTTTTTGTTGGTGGCGCTACTGCTGTTTGGCTCAACAGCTTCTTCACTGTCTTTCTTACCCCTCATGCTTTGCTGTATCAATAAGGAAGCGGAGCATTCCCTCAGCACTTTTAGTATGTTTCTTCATAATAAAAATATCTAATTGTATGTCTCAAAAGTTTCTTTTCAAACCACCAGATAATAATCTAGTCATATTTTTTGAGACTTATAAAATCTGCCTTTCTTCTTTGTCCATAATAAAATAACCCTCATTTCTGTCCAAGACATTATGAAAAACATTTTTCTCATGTTTTAGTGAAATTTTTAAACATTTGGGGCATTATATTTTGATCATGTTTACACTCCCTCCTCTACTTGGGTCCACCCAAATGCCACTTGCCTGATTATGTGTACTCTTTTATTTCAGGCTAGCCTTCAATATGTAGCCCACGATGGCCTCAAATTATGTAAACCAGAATGACCTTGAACTACTGCATTTACCTCTTTAGGATTGGTATTAAAGAGTTATACCACCATGCTCAGATTATAAAGTGCTAGATATCAAATCCAGATTCATATGTACTACACAAGCTCTCTACCTATTGAGTTATCTGCCGTCCCAGAAACACCTTTAATGGCAATGTGTCTACCACATTGTGTGATCATATATGTATTCTGAAGTGATTCTTACTTTTTCTACAGCTTCCCTGTTAGTTTAAATAAGCTGACCCACTGAGCACTCCCTAGAATTGTATTTTATGTCTGCATTTCTATATACAACACATTTAAGATAAACTTGGCTTTAACTATCATGCACTCCAAAAGTCTTTATTTACAGAGTTCAGAAGATACATCCATGTTAGTAAATATTATTAAAACAGCATCTCACTTCACAGCACCAAAATCTCTTAACTTCTACTTAAGCTGCCCAGACAAAACACAACAGACTCGGTCAGTTAAACACCAACTTCCTTGCTCACAGGTATGAAGGCTGATTGTCTAGTTTCAAGGTAATTGATATTACCTTGATGGGTTGGGTTTAGTTGAGGCCTCTGGTCTTATTGTCCAGATGGATGCCTCCATGATGGGTTCTCACATGACCTATCCTCTGAATGAGAACAGAGAAAGAGATGATAGATGATAGATAGATAGATAGATAGATAGATGATAGATGATAGATAGATAGATAGATAGATAGATAGATAGATAGATAGATGATAGATGGATGGATGAATGGATATAGATATAGGCAGATAGATAATAGGTATATGATAGATAGATGATAGATAGATAGATAGATAGATAGATAGATAAATAGGTAGATAGATAGATAGATTATACATGATAGATGATTGATGATGATAGATGATAGATAGATGATAGATGATAGATAGATAGATAGATAGATGATAGGTAGACAGATAGATAGATGATACAGAATAGATAATAAAAAGATTGCTAGATGTTAGATACATATGACCACACCTTTACAAATATGAAATCCCATCCTTATCATATAAACAAACGAGTCCTATGGTCCTGCTTTTTTAACTCATTGAAATCTTAGTGCTTTGTATAATTTCATTGGAGGTTAGATTCAGTGCATTCATTTGTAGGAAGTTCATCATTCAATTCATACCACACAAAATTATGTCAGTTGACAAGAAACAATTATTTTTATGCTGTAGGTCTTAATAATCAACACTAGAAGATAGGGTTTTTTTTTTAAAAAAGAACAGTTTCCAAGCCCTACTGTACAACAATTAAAGTGGAATCTTCCAGGCAAATCCAAGGTTCTTTGAATCTTGTAAAAGTCCTTTTGTGAATATAAATTTTCATGTAGGATTATAGACAACAGGCTTAACTTTTTTAGGATCTAGTGACCCAAACACAATGCATAGAATGATTTTAGTATTTTTGAGGAATGGGAAAGGAAATTTGGTGCTATTAGGAATATACACTTTATATTGTACTTTATGTAATGTATATATTCTAATTTATAATATAAATCATTATTATTTATTTACCATTAAAAGAAGATAGGTATAAGACAATAAGTAAAGCTCTGAATTCAGACAAGTTTTATCTTTGATTATGTTAATACCATTCAGAAGTAAATTAAACACACAGTTTTATTTTTCTTTGTTATGGGGAGTGACTAAAAGCTTCAAGTTATCTATCATGTTATTAGTACAAATAAAAAGCCAGAACGGAAAACCTAAATTGTCTATTCCCATGTGTTTTCTCTCTGTGATATGATAATCTCAATCTCTTGGTCAAGAGATTAAAAATTTTGTCCCTGAAAAGGTTAAATTAGCTAAATTTTACATAGGAAAGTGGATCAGCTTAGGGTAGGCAGAAGGCTTATGGAAATGACAGTGTAAAATCAAGTGGTTCAGGTCACAGTGGATGTATGGGAGATAATGTATCATGGGGAAGCGGTCAGCAAAGTCAGACACTCAGGTGATTGCTGATCTTTAAGAGGGTGGTGCTGGGGCCCTGGCAGGAAAGGAAGGAGGCCTCTCATTTAGATCATTCTTGTTCTCTTGTTTCTTTGTTAATATTGGGCTTTCTATGATTGATTTTAAGACCCTACAAACCTGACTTGTTGAAATTTTTCAGAAGATAACCAACACATATTTTGAGTTGGGGCTGCCTGTGAGAAATGGCTCTGTCAGGAACACAGAGCAGTGCAGTTGGACATTTCAATCTGTCTCTTCTTACATTAATATTAGAAAAAAAAAAGGCTGACCCAGTGGAAGTGTTGATTTGGAGGCTTGAGAATAGTTTAAAGATAAGTCTTTTATTCTCTTTCATTTGGGGGCTGTTATCTCTTTTCCTCTGAAGTGAGTGGGAAGCCCTCTGCCTGTCCAGTCTTTAGCATTTTGATGAATTCATCATAAAACAGTGAGTTCTAGGACAGCTGGGGCTACGGGGAGACCCTGTCTCAAAAATACCAAAAAACCCCAAAAACGACAACAACAACAACAACAACAACAACAACAACAAACTATTCTGTGTTTTGTGTAAATCTTTAATTGGAAGTTTAACAGAGCTAACAGTGGCTGTTTTCCTCAATGAATCTATAGTACAACTTTTCAATTTAAAAATTGCTAGCCAGCTAAGAAAGCTTATTCATAAGTAGCTTGGTGGTAAAATGCAGGGCTTCAAAGTTAGCTTCCTTGGTTTAAAATTCTGCCTTTGACATTTCCTATTTTTATTTCTCCAAGAGTCAAATTACTCTTCTGAATAAAAAATGAGAATAATAGTATTTACTTTATAGAGCTGTCATGGAAGTTATGTCTACTAATACAGAAGAAACAAGATTGTCAAAAAGCCAGGGTCACAAAGCAACACTCATTCCTGGAATTTATTTGAAAGTTTCCTAGCCAAACCAATTTTAAAAAACTATCTAGGTAGTCGACTGAAGAGAAAACTTGCCTTTTGTCTGTGCTAGTCTGGATTTGAATCGTGAAACTGTTAATTCGAAGCTATTTAAATTTGGGGAGCAATCGTTGACATCTTTATGGATTTGTCTTTAAAATCAGGAAAACACAAGATCTCCTTTTTATGCCTTGTACAACAGTTGGATAAAGTCAGTTTTCATTTAAATGTTTACTTATTTATTTGCATTTTATGTGTTTGTGTGTTCTGATTGCATGTGCATTAGTGTACAACATGTGTGTAATAACCACGGAGGCCAGAAGAACTTGAGGTATGAATGATTTTTAGCAGCCATGTGGGGTTCTGGGAAACGAATCTGGGTCCTTTGCAATACCATTTCTTGTTCTTAATGCCCTGCACTGATGAGCCATTTCTCCAGCCCCCACTTTCCCTTGTTACCAAGTTTAAACCACCGTCTCTCACCTTCAAGAACATAGTTGCTTCCCACTTGTCCTCATAGTTCACATTCTTAGACATTTAAGGATTCATTCCCCAACCAGTGGTCTCCAATAAACTGCAGACTGAAGCATGGAACTTCCCTATTCAACATGAACATGCATTTTCTATTATGTTAGGAATCAATGCCAGTCTTACAACTTATTCCTTCGTTCCTATGTGATCTATTTCCACCCACGTCTCCAACCCCATCTCACATCACTTCTCCCTTTGTCTGCTCTATTGCAATCATGCATTCTTCTTTTAAGTTCCTAGAACATGCTAAACTCCCCCTCCCCAACTTTTGGGCCTTTGAATGTAATCAGAGCCTTTCATACTCAAAATCATTTACCTAAATTTCCCTTTCAAAGTCTGTCTCTTCTCAAAGTCATTAGTTTAGGCGTGTCATTTCTTAGTATCCCATCGAATGTAGACAGTACACTGTACAGTGAGATCCACATCCTCTCATCTTCACATGCTCTCCTCTTTAGTATACACTGTCAGACTTGACAAAAGCCTGTTTATTTATCTCCTTATTTATACACTGTCTCTCTTCTCTGACACCTAGAAGATTAGATATTACCTGAATTGTTCACATTGTATTCCATAGGGTCTAACACACAGTAAATGCTGAATTAATATAATTGGAAAAAAGAAAAGACAAAAAAAAGGAGTTATCAGGACTGGAGAGATGGGTCAGCAGTTAAGAGCACTGACTGCTCTTACAGAGGGCCCAGGTTCAATTCCCAGCACCCACATGGCAGCTATAAACCGTCCTTAACTACAGTTCAGGGAAACCTGATGCCCTCTTCTGACCTCTGCAGCATTGCATGATATGGTGCACTCAGATACATGCAGACATTACACTAATACACATAAAATAATTTTTAAACAGTTATGTAAAATATGCTTATAATTTTTGCACAACAGAAAGGGAAATAATAAGGCAAAAAATTAAGCTTTGAGTAGAAATGACTTACTAATAAACAGAGAAAGTCAACCAGGATGGAGCCTGGACTCTGGGTATAGATTTATTGAAAGAAGAAAACGGAGTTAGTCTTTTGAAGCTGTGAACATGAGGACATGAGGCATGCGATAAAAGCAGGTGTCTCTCCGTGTCACACTGCTGACTCCAACCTTGGCCTTGTTGGTTTGGTAGTTGTGCAACAGACTAGAAGCTGTGTATCACAAAAGGATTCTGGCACTAAGTTGCTTCTGCCAGTCATTCTATTCTCCTGGGGTTAAGAGTCATAGACACATGAGATGGGACCCAGTCTGGACAAACACTGTTCTTTGAAGACTGGTAACCCAGGCTTGTATTTAACAGACACACCTCTGGTTTATGCATTGTATCACTTCCTCTTTCCTTCAACAATAAAACGGACAGGTGGATAATCTTAATTCCTGGCCGTTTGCATCATAGCATATCTATTTCTAGAAGGCCACGATAATACTTTCACTGCAAATCTGTTCTTGAAGGCTCTTGTCTCACTGAAATTGCTTTTCTTGTCTCCACCAGCTGGACACTCAAAAACATGATATGAAGAGGACCTATTTTAGTTCTGTCATCCTATAATCTGGAGGAAAAAAGAATGTGAGGCCTGATCTTAATCTAACAATTCCATGTGGTTATTTCTCATACACAGAGAGGATGACGTGTCTGGCAAATGCTTCCTACTTTTCACACACGTCACCTGTCAGTGACTGTTCCAGATGACATCCTCCCACAGACCTTCTTGAAGGGCAGGGACTTGGGCTGTAGTATTGTGTATACAGATATATCTCAGTGGTACTGACACCGATACTCGCTTTGATGGCATTCTCTATTGCGGGCACCATTCTAATAAGTGTGGATGTAAATGTTCATTGAATGCTCATATTCAACAGGTGAAAAAAAAAAAACGAGAAACAGCTCAATTCTGGTATCCAAAGTAACTCAATATTGCCATGGTCAATCTGGCTTAAGTTGCTCTACTCTTATCTAATATCTACTTCATCAGTGGCAACTGTTTTCTGCTCCTTAGGTCTCAGGTCTGGCCTCTGGAATATGGAGCTCTTTACAGATATCAAATAAAGGTTGCAACTTTCATTTTTAGTGTTATTTATCTAAAACCAATAGCTTCAAACTTAGCTTTATTTTTCCTGTACTTTTAAGCAAAAGTTCAGGCTTAAAATTACAATTCTTCATCTCATGCTGTCCAATGATTGAATCCTATGACCAAAGTAACTGCTTTCCCCTTAGTATCTGAGATGATAATTTTTTCAAAAACCAAATTTTAACTGGGCATGGTTATACAGGCCTTTAATCTCAGCACTTGGGAGGCAAGGCAGGTGGATCTCTGTAAGATCAAGGCAGCCTGGTCTTCATATTGAGTTCCAAACCAAACGAACTGGGGCTACAGGGAGGTCCTGTCTCAAAAAAAAAAAAAGAAAAAGAAAAAAAAAGCAAGATTTATATTCTATATATTCTGAGTTTTTGGTATGAAGCCCTTGAACATATGTGTTCTTTAGAATCAGAGGTAAATACAATGGACTACCCATTTTCCTGGCCCTATCTAAACTGCACTCTCAAGCAAACAAGCAAAACACCAATGAACCACTGGAGGTAGAGTGATTTCAAAGACTCCTTGGAGGAATAAGGCCTTTCATGATGGACACAGCCCCAAGAAGTGAGGAAGAGAGTACAGTAATGCTCCCGTGATATATTATCAGTTGTGTGTTTAGGTACATGTGGGCACAAGACTGTGTGCACATACATATGCTGTGGATCTCTGAGACACTCAGCTTAATATCAAGTGGATGTTTGTGAAAAATTATTTTTCTGCCATAGAGTTTCTATTTCATCTGTATAAATATTCAGAAACACTCCCGAAAAGATCACTGGAGCTGGAAGTGTCACATCCTGGGTCCACAGTTCACAGCTAGACATTCAGCAGCCCACTGAACCTCTGTTGACCTTTACCTAAAATGGGAATTTTAGAGGCTCAGTTTTAGATCTCAGTGAATGATCTCAAAACAACAAAGAAGGAAGTAATCATATAGATAGTTTAAAATTCCTTCAGGCACACAGATAAACTTGGGAGAGGGCAACTGAATTAAGTTCCTAATTATTTGAATAACTAGTACTAATAGTATATAAATGAAGATTTAAAGTTGTAAATTCAAACCATTTTCTGCAAACAGAAAATCTGAGCCAATGTCAGAATAATGCTTTTTGGAAAATACAAGTTCATCTCTAAATACAGGGGTTTTAATATTTTAAACTTTTAATGAGCCCATTTGTGATGATCAGAAAGGAGACAGAGAGTGACTAAAGTATTAATAGAGACTTCATTAAGGAAAGAGCTTGCATACCAAACAGGACATCAATTAGTGCTGGAGGAGGTGAGGATAAAAATGAGGTGCTAAGAAATAAGGGGGTGGCTCCAAGAAGGTTGACT
>NW_008351640.1:3902797-3928121 GCF_000622305.1 Nannospalax galili | reverse complement strand
TGTGTGTGTGTGTGTGTGTGTGTGTGTGTGTGTGTGTGTGTGTCTGGTGGTGGTGAGTGTTGGAAAAGACCAAGTCATAATGAAAAAAAAAGAAAACCTACAAAATTCAGAAAAGAAAAGTGAATCAACATGGCTCCTTTTTTTGTATAAACACTTTTGAATAATGGAACATGAGCGTATAATCTTCTGTGATGGTTATCACACTTACTAAAGCAGCAAAATTATTATTGAGAATACCAAAGAAAGGGTTTCAAATCTTTAATTTGTAAACAGGCAGATGCTAAGTGAGGGTGGGAAACATTCTTCATAGATTCTAAGGAAGAAACAATTTACACATGGCAGAAAAATGAGATTGAGTACCATTTTCGAAACTATAGCTTTGGCACTTTCTTGTAAAGAGCTTTTCGTGTAATTGATTTTTTTTTCCTTGAAATTAATGAATTTAGTCACCAAGGAAGGAGAATATTAAAACCTTGACAACTATTTCTATCAGCACCTGAAGGGTTAATCGTTCAGCTGCCACTAGGTGTCACATTGGGACTGTTTTTGGGAACATGAGCACTAACCAGCTTCAAATGAGAACAGACACCTTCTCTGTTAATTTCAGCTACTGCTCAGCATCTTTAAATAGAGACTCTTACTCTGCATGTGTCAAATTTTTGGAACCTTTCCCTTTTATCTTACAGGTATTTACAACCATTTAAACTTTTCACCTCAGCATGTAGCCTAGCAGGAGGCAGATTTAGAAAGAGGGAGGTGTGATGTAAAGGGGTCAGATTGTAAGGAGAGGATTCTTTTTGTTTCTATTCCCCATAATCTCATTTAATTCCTTTGTCATAGGACCTCTGAATTAGCATGCAAACTGACAGATAGTTTTGCATTGATTGTATAAACTGCAATGGATAGAATTCATCATCCTCTGTAAATTCCCTAAAAGGAAATTCTGATTGCCCAAAATGTTATTCATATTCTCAACCCTTTTAGAGAGTTTTTTCTCAGCCAAGTCCCAAATATTATTCATCCACATTTCTCCTTGCTAATTTATCAAAGAAATGTGCAAATAAAATGTTCAAATTTGGAGTGTCCATCACTGAACGATCTGCAAATTCCAGAAATACTGTGTTTTAAGTGAGAATAGTTTAGGAAGGAAATGTTTTGGACCAAGAGAAAAAGTTAAAGACCACTAAACTGACAAGGGTGGGCAGAACAGAATGGCTTGAAATTCAAAGGAATCGCCATCTCTGCTCCATAAATATTTCCCTGTTGATATCTGTCTTTGATAAACATCTGTTTTTAGGCATTTAAATATACTTAACAGAGAATGTTGATATAAATGGAATATTTTTGCTTTGCTCTTTTGGAAGGTATAAGTTAAATATACCTGAAAAAAGTAAAGGAAAAAACAGTTTTACAAAAGATGGTTCCTATTTATGGAGAATTCTGAGACACAGCATAGTGTTAAGTGAAATGCAGGGCCATTATCATCATACTGATGTGTAATAATGCAGGGACAGATTCCTAGTATATGGATATAATTTCCTAGTATTCTTTGGAATATGTCAGTAAATAGTGGGAAAAAAACAAAAACAAACAAACAAACAAACAAACAAACAAACAAAAAACCCTCTGTGTATAAAACAGTATTTACCGTCACTCCCAGGGCATTTTCTGATATTTGAAAGGTTTATTTATATATTTTATGGGTGTGTTTTGTCTGCATGGATGTAAGTGCACCCAGGCATGCAATGCCTACAAAGGTCAGAAGATGGTCTTTGATTCTCTGGAACTGGAGTTACAGACAGTTGTTAAACGCCATATGGATTCTGGGAACTGAAATTGGTCCTCTGGAATAGCAGTTAGTGATCTTAAACACTGAGCCATCTCATAGGCCCCATTTCCTTATTTTAAGCACAATTCAGAAGAATTTATTAATAAACTTCTTCCTTCAGACATTACTTAGAGGAGTACCTATGTACTGCCACGTTTCTGGATTAGATAACTAAAAACTTAACAATAAACAGGAAAAAGATAGACAATGGTCCAATTTCTCTGGACCTTTTATTCCAGTTGCAAATAAGATATCAAATACGTGACGAGTGTGTGAACCATGAAGAGGCTGCATCAAAATTAAAGGCTAAAGACTTGCGGGAGACAATACTGTTTTCCCTACAAGCTTTTGTAGAAAGAAATAGAACAATGTAAATGAGCAAGAAAGTTCAGGCTCATTATCTTTGTGATCTTGAACATCAGCAAACTGAAGGGGACAGAATGCCTATATTGTATAAAATCTCTCAGAAACCATAACTTAGAAAGTGACTTTCTAGTTAAGGTTTGGGTTCTGAAATGGAGCCATAAGTTTTGTGGCTGCACTTTGCATGAAATGGTACAAGTGTAAATTTAAGCACTTGGATCCCTTTTCAAATTTTCCAGAAACATCTTCTCATACAAAGGCTAGCATGGCTTGTGCTCTATAAGCAAGGTATGGGGATTTGAAGGGAGCAATGCAGTCAATGAAGATTATAAGAAATTTTATATACATACATACATATATATACACACATATATATTCCAAGTGAATTATTCTAGCACAGTTTACAACCAAATAGGATGCTCATCAAACACCCCAAAGATCTTCTCTCTAACCAGAATAAACTTTACACTTCTTACCATAGCCCACAAATTCCTGTCAATCGTTGCATTTTAATATCAAATTTTGCTGATTTTTTACTGCTCAGAATTGTCCCATTTTATTAACTTGCAAATTTCTCCAGAAGAGGAATCATGTTATTACGAACTCTATGACTTACTGACAGCCTTCCAGCCTACCAATAAGGTGGTCAGGAACATCCCTTCTTTGTTTGGCCCTTTTGTGCTGCATTGGTGTATAACCCAGTTCTGCTCAATGAGACATGAGGGAGAATTTGGATATGTACTTACATTCCACTAAAGAAACACTTAAGTAGACATTGTAGTGTGAATATTTGGGACTGCACATACACTCCTGATCATTAGTGGAAACATAATGAAAAACTGAGGCTATGGGGAGTGTATAAAGAAGGAAATCTTTTGCAGATGAGACTTAATCACAGCACAAAACCTGGGATACACATCTTTTCTCCCACTGCTTGGAAAGTACTGTTTTCCTGTTTAGAGTGTTGAGAATTCTCATTTATTTCTAGAGTCCATGATAGATAAAATGGTCATCATTTCTACATTACTGTGCAAACCAGTAACATAAAATATGAAGTAACATAGCCATGCAAGGCCATAAAATCCACAGTCATGAAACAATTGTTTTGCATGTGTAACGTATCAAGTCTGAGTTATTCATTAAACAAGTCTACTGTACTTTACACTTTTAGGGAAAAAGATGGATGTGCAAATGAAATAACTTACACCTAAGTTAAGACGAAGTTCTAGATTTCTCTTCGGCGCTGCTAACTGTTCAGTATATGCTGATTGCCCAGGGGACCTCCTTTTCCTTTTATATCCTTATAACAACTGAACTCCATTTTAGTTTCCAGATTATTTTTCGGAGACTTGTATGATATTAACAAAATCAAGGTCCTCCCAGTACACCAACAGTTCATGTGATTAGACAAAGGCCACTGTGGAAATTATCTTTCCCACAGACCAATGTTGGGAGTGCTTTTGTTTACCATGACTCCCTACGTGACTTCTCTTTAACAAACTCCATTTAGAGGTACTCATCCTTCACAGGGAACCTGGGCGATGTGCTTTTCTTTTTTTAAATTCCAATTAGGAATTCGATTCTCAAATTCCTATATTACTTCTTCCTTGAAATAGTTGCTTCATATCATACTGAAATCTGGGTTCATTAACATTTTTCTGAATCCTGAAAAATCTTGATTTAAATGCTAGCTAAATTGATCCTTTTTTCATTTCCTCAAAAAATAGTGGTATATCTAGAATTATAATGTGTAACCTGGATAACAGACTGATTCACAGAAATATGGATTTGTAAAGTACTGTTTTTAGATGTCTACAATCTTAGACATGTAGGATTTGCATATGTTTTATGATTAGGAATCAAGCAGTAGCTAAGACACATAAAATAGAATAACTTCAATAGCTCAAAAACTCTGTAGAATCATCTGTTGTTCAAATTATCTGTTATTATTTCATTATTCTAGCCTAAATGCCTACAATTAAATGACTTTATCCTTTAAAATAAGGAGCACTTTAAATCTCATTTAAATATTGTTTTATTCCACAGAAAATTCTATTCTTATTTTTCTAGTTACAAAAAGTGATTGTTCTTGAGTTAAGATGCTGGTGAAGGTAACAGACACTGAGAGGGAGGCGTAGTGATGGAGAGGGTGGATAATTTTTTCCTTTTTATTTTTTACTTTGGAGAATTTCATGCATGAACTCTGTCTTTGGATTATTTGCATCGCCCCCAGTCCCCCTCCAACTCCTTCTATTGCCCCCCACTCCTGCTCAATATCTTGTCCTCTTCTTTGATTTTTATTGTTACATATGCACACATGTGTATACATAAATATATACACATATATACACATATATGATATGCACTGATTCCATGTAGTAATATGCATGTGTGGCTGTGTTTAGGGCTGTCCACTTGGAATCAGGTAACTTCTCAGGGAGCAAGACCCTGAAGAAAACGGATTCTCCTTCTACAGCATCCATTGATTGCCTGTAGCTCTTCATCTTGAGATGGGATCCTATCTACCCTGGCATGTCAATTGCTATTTTCATTATGTAGATCCTGTTAGACTATCATATTGTGAAGATGTCAGTGGTGCAGCTTTCCTATCATGTCTAGAATGCAGGTGCCCTGTCCCTTTGTTTGAGGTGGAAAATTTTACTGAAGTTTCTGTTAGTTCTCAAGTACTGAGCATTTCCTGGATGTCAGACATCACAATAAGCTACTTACTTGCAATATATATTTATTACACTACAATATAGATACTCTTAATTCCCTATATCCATGCAAATATACATTTATCATTGCTGTTTCCCTTAATTGAAAGGATTTAATAGAATAAATCTGGAGAGAGGTACTTGGACAGAGTCTAAGAAAACAAGGAACTAGAACGCAGCACCTCTTAGGGCACACGATGTAGAGGAAGGTGTCTTTTGTTGATGTGAAGACATTCCATTTATAGCTAAATGAAAAGCAAGCCTATCTCTTTTTTCTCATAAAGAATGTAGTGAAGCTCTTCAGATTTTCCTTAAACAGGTGCTATTCAATGTTATCAGTATTTCTGGGGAATAATTTCACAACTGAAAATTCTCTAGAGGACAGAACGCAATTATCTGTAGGACAAACAGGTAGATTTTCTTCTTGTTATTTCCTACCAGTTATTTATTTATTTAGCACAGTTCCAGCCAGGGTGCAGAACCCAATAAAATGATAAGCCTGTCCTCCCAAATGTCAGGATAGCAATCAAGATCCACTACCTCTGGCTCTCTTAGAAATAGAAAGATCTGAATCTAAGCTTTATCAGCTAAAGAGCTTATTTTCTAAAATAGTGTTGTCTTATGTTATAGCCGTGAAGAATGTTGCTGTGTATAGAGATCTGTGGATGTATCTACTGACAGAAAACAGCAAAACATTTTTGCTTTATTGCAGCTGTACTAGTTGATGGAGGGAGTAGAAATGACTTGTTTGCTATCCTAGCAAAATGGTCCCTTCACATACAAAGTTTCCTTGATCAAAAGGTCAAGAGTCACATTTCATAGTCTTAAAGTTTATGCCAAGAAAACAGATGAAATTTCAAAATGAAGGCAAAAGTCTACCTCAAAATTTTAAGTTGATCCATGAGTTCTGTCCAGGGACAGGCACTCTGCAGTCTCTTAATTCTCTACATTATGGAAGGTTGTGGCCTTCTGTGCTAATCTTCCTTTGTGGCATGAAGAAGCTTTGCTGGTGAGAATTGAATGATGCATTAATATTCTCTCTGCCCCCTGTTCTGCTGTGCTCCATGAGCCTTAGGTGGCGAGGCTTCATTATAGATGTGTCACTTAGGGCTGGGCATCCCTCAAATATCTCTTTGTGTGACCCGTTGTGGAACTCTCTAACAGTCTCCATCTGTGGCTAAAAGAAGTTTCTTTGATGAGTGGTGAGAGGTAAACATGTTTGTAAATATAAGGATACATACTTAGCATATAATAAGAAATTATGTGTGTCTGGGGATGTGACAGACATAGGCTTTTCTTCAGGATCTATGACCTCTCCAGCCATATGTATTTGGATATGTTTACAGTACCACACACAAGTTTCTTCCCATTGAGAGAGTTTTAAATTCAATTGTATAGCTGTTAATTGCCCTCAAGATTAAACCTCTGCCACCCAGGACTCAGGGACCATTGAAAAAAAAAAAAAAAGACATGGAAAGATTGTGGGAGCCATGGGTGGTGGTTGGTCACAGAATTTCCCAAGCCTTGAGGAACTTGCTCATACGAACTTACAGCAATGGTAACAGCATGCACAAGAAACATGAAAACTCAAACCAGATAAAAACCCAGAATAGAACTGGGAAAATGGGTAAGAAGCTCCAGACTTAGCTGAGGAGCTATAGGTATCTGATCACTGCGGGGTGAGGCAGACTTGGTCTTCTTTAAGGAAGTGATGCCAGTGGTTTAACTCAGACCAAGCAATATCTGGGAAAACAAACTAGACTCAGCAGGCCTTAACATATATGACAGAATACATGAAACACATGCAAAATCTATGGGAGGTGCAGATAGTACAGGGATTCTAAATGAGGTGTATTATACGAAATTCACAAAAATTCAGCATATATATTGAATTTACAGCACATACACATATGGACTGTTGAGATAGCTCTGCAGTAAGAACACTTGACACTCATGCTGAGGAACCACACCCACATGGCAGGTAACAAGTGTCTGTAACACCAGTTCCAGAGGATCTGACGATCTCTTCTGACCTTTGCAGGTATTGTATACTCATGGTGTACTTACATAAACACAAAACACTGGTACACATAGAATAAAAACAGATAAAATTTTGAAAAAGACATAACTGCTTACTCTTCTTTTCAATCTACTCTACTGTGACATAAAGAATGCCAGTCTTCATTAGACATTTAGTTTCTACCTGAAGAAAATAGGGGACAGGAGCTATAAAAGTTATTGTTTTTCAATGTCTAGGTAAAGTCTGGAAATAATGACATTTTTCCATGCATGATGAAGATGAGTTGCAATTTGAAAGAAAAACCTGAAGAAATTAAAAATTAAGGTGAGGCCAGGCGTGGTGGAGCACGCCTTTAATCCCAGCACTCGGGAGGCGGATCTCTGTAACTTCAAGGCCAGCCTGGTCTACATATTGAGTTCCAGGACAGCTGGGGCTACAGGGAGGGCCTGTCTCAAAAAGAACAATAACATCAAAAAAAACCCCATGAGTTGGTATAGTCCATCAACTAGGTAACTTTCCATTCACCTACCCACTGTCCTGGATAGCTTTAGTATCATATTGACACACCTGGGTAGAGGGAGCCCCAACTGGGGAATTGCCTCCAGAGGACTGACCTGTGGCCATGTCTGTGGGGCATCTTCTTGACTGCTGAGTGAGAGGGCCCAGCCCGCTGTGGGTGGTGCCACCCCTGGGCAAGTGGCCCTATATTGTGTAAGAAAACAGTCTGCACATGGGTCAGGGGAGCAAGCCAGTAAGCAGCGTTCCTCCATGGCCTGTGCTCCAGCTCCTGCCTCCAGGTTCCTGCCCTGAGTTCCTACCTTGAGTTTGGTGAGGAACTGTGACCTAGGAGATGTAAGCCAAATAAATCCTTTCCTCCCAAGTTGGTACTGGTCAGAGTAATTTGTCACAGCAATAAAGAAACAAACTAGGACAGAAATTGGTACTAGAGAGTAGAGTATTGCTGTGACAGGCCTGACCTTGGTCTTTTTAGGAGGATTATGGAAGTATTCAGAATGTTGGGCTAGAATAGAGTTTGTTGCTGTGGAGCTTGGAACAGTTATGTTGAAAAGAGTTGTGAACAATGAAGGCCTGGCTTGTGAAGCTTCAAAGGGAAGCAAAGACTATCAGGGCTGTTTGTATGATGTTTTGAATTGAGAATCTGTGGGTTCAGGTCAGCTGGGGCTGAAGAATCAGCTATGATTAAGAAGAGACCAGAACCTGAAGGAAAACCTTTGCTTTACTGAGACAATTGATGCTGGTTAGCTAGAGCTGAAAAATCAGCTATAAGTAACAAAAGATCAACATCAATGTGATGAAATCTTCTGGGAGGTATTTCCTCAGGGTCAGCACACAGAGGAGATCTGAACCTCCATATCTAGCTGGAAGAAGGACTTGGTAATGTGTAAGAGTCTCCTGCATGATTCTGGTGTTGAAAGTATGAAGGGGTCACAGAGAGCAGCTGAGGCTTGGCACCCTGAGAGGCCAGGAAAGGTCACAGGTGAAAGTGCAGCCTCAGTTGCAGTGAAGATCCCAGGACTGAAGAGGTCATGCAGAGAATCTGAGGCTTTGCACCCTAAAAGGCAAGAAGAAGCCATTGGTGAAGGTGTAGCCTCAGTTTCAGTGGAGACCCCAGGTTTTTGGAGATACCAGGAAGGTGGGATGACCACCAAGGACAGAAATAGGTGTGGAATGGAGCTGGCCTGGGTCTGGGAGACCATCTGTTTGTGCTGTGGACAGCAGAAACTGAGAAGTAGAGCTGCCAGAACCCTTTGGAGCCCAGAAGATAGTGAGTGAATCCCAGGTATCCAGCCTCGAGCTACTTTTCTGGACTTTGGTTTTGCTTAGGTATGCCCGATTCCTCCGTTTGAAATGAGACAGTACTTATTTTGGATTTTACAGAAGCCCACCCACAGTTAAAAGACTTTTAAAAGAGATTGTGAACTTTTAAGTGTTTGGATTTAAGGACTGCGGGGCTTTTAAGGCTGTACCGTCTTATGTTGTGATATTAATATTAACATCAAATCTTGGGGATAAGAATTGGAAAGGTTATGGTTTAATAGTGATGTGTTTTGTGCCAAGTTGACAAGAGGTCAATTGTGCTGGATAGCTTTAGTGTCAGCTTGACACACCTGGGTAGAAGGCACCTCTACTGGGGAATTTCCTTCATAGGACTGGCCTGTGGCCATGTCTGTGGGGCATCTTCTTGACTGCTGAGTGAGAGGGCCCAGCCCACTGTGGGTGGTGCCACCCCTGGGCAAGTGGCCCTATATTATGTAAGAAAGCAGTCTGCACATGGGTCAGGGGAGCAAGCCAGTAAGCAGCGTTCCTCCATGGCCTGTGCTCCAGCTCCTGCCTCCAGGTTCCTGCCCTGAGTTCCTACCTTGAGTTTGGTGAGGAACTATGACCCGGGAGATGTAAGCCAAATAAATCCTTTCCTCCCCAACTTGGTATGGTCAGAGTATTTTGTCACAGCAATGAAGAAACAAACTAGGACACCCACCTGCCCATCTTTGTATTAATATATACATCAATTTATTCTTTTTAGAGTCACCCCAAACTGAGCCCTTAGGGCAAGTGCTGGGCTACCATTGTGAGTATATATTGATTTTTAGTATTTTAATTAGTTATGTGAAATCTTACTCTTGCAGTTCCACACCTATAGCCCCAAAATTGCGTGTGACAGAATGCATTTGGAAAATTTCTTACCCGGGTCCTCATCATCATACTGCAATGATGTTGATGATTGTCTTTTGGTAAGTTATTTAACGTTCCTCTTCTTCATCTGGAGAAAATCTTTAGTGAGCAGTCAGATATCTCTTCTGCTGCTTCTGTTCCACAATCATGTGCTTTTATTACATGAACCATAGGGGACAGTGAGATTATTCAACAGGTAAAGGGTCTAAGTCAATCCCCAGAAACCATGTACAGGTGGAAAGACAGAACTCCGTAGAGTCGCCCTCTTACAAGCACATCCTCCCACATGCATCATGTACACACAAACATAATAAATAAAATTAAAATTACATGAATCTTCTATTCTAAGTAGTAGGTGATGCTTGATGTTACTTGATGCTTTAAGTAGCAAGCCTTTCATACTTCATAGATGTGTTCACTCCATTGAGAAGCTCATACCTCCTCTATTCCATTAAAAGGAAGCTGCATGTGCTGAGGGTGTCCTCTTCAGTCATGTTTCATCTGCTTTCACTGGAATATAAAATGTGCCTGCAATCAAACTTTGACATCGGTTACTTTCGTATGTCTTATTTTTTTGCCTGGCACCAGTCAAAAACATCTTCCTAAGTTAACTAAAAGCAAAGGCATAATGATATCTGCCTATCTTCTTTCTGGATGTTTTCCAGTGTATTGTCAGTCTTCAAAAGCTGACATGTTTAAAAGCCATAGAGAAAAATGTCATTTTACACAATGTTAATAATAATTTCTCTGTCCCAACTGGCTCTATCCAGGTAGACAAATTAATAGTGACTTCTTTTCAGGGATGAATTGTGATAAACTTCTGGTTTATAATGTGTAGTAAAAATTTCTAAAAGGACCAGCCCAAACTCTGAGAGGCTCACTTAAATAGTGCTTACTTGTGTGAGTTGTTTATACAGGTACTTGCACACAATGGAATTTGTTTTGTTAACCTAAAGAGAAAACATGCTGTCACCCTTAAACATGGAGGGATTGAATTGCTAGAGAAAGCATGAATGAACCTGTGAGAATAAGAAGAGCAAAAGAGAAAAAGAGAAATGAACATGGTGAAGCACATCTTTATCTACTCTGCAATAAGATGACTAAAATGCAGAGTCAAATGAAGCTTTCATCTATTTGTATGTTTTAATCAAACTTATCCCTTTATTAAGCCTAGTTAAAAAAAAAGAAAATTGACATGTAACATTGTCTTAGTTGGTTACATAGTTATTTCTCCACCATAGCTACTAGGCCCATTACATTGCACTTTGGCAAGGGCAGAGTCTATATCTCTATTACCACTTACTCTCATACTACACGCAGTGTGTTGAAACAATGCACATTTATGATACGACAGTTTCTATGGTAACCTCTAGCATGACTTACTGGGTTCCTTTTTTCAAGATCTTATATGACTGCATTCAGACTCTTGACTAGGGTTGAAATCACCTATGATGCTGGACAGGAAAGGACACACTTTACTTCCAAGTTCACTTGACTGCTGGTATCTAGGAATTTTTGGTGGGCTCTTGAAATGCATGTCTTATTTTCTTGCTGGCTATCAGTCTAAAAACAGTTCTCTGTTCCTGGTCACAAGGAAGAAGTCTAGCAAGATGGACATCATAATTCAACGTGTGGGGATTATGCATAGACTTTTGCCTGGCATGTTCATGGGGTAGAAGGAATTCATAATGGCTATCCAGAGTTGAGATACATAAAGGTCTGATCAACAGAAAGGTCATTGATAAGATCTGTATCTATATAAACAGACTTTCAACACCTGAATTTCTTTTATGCAGGTATATCCAGATTAAGGTCTACTGAGCTAGACTTATTAATCATGTGTTATTCAGTGACTCACCAGAAGCAACAGAATTACAATATAGGATTCCTGATGTTAATTTGAGCACTTTTTACCTTTTTATTTGTTTGGTGATAACTATATCTTTAAAATATTTTGAAGCAAGAAGTATTTTTTGAACATAACAGGCAGTTGCAGTTATGAGTTCATAGCAGTTGGGACAGCATGCACAAGGCTTGTGCAACTTCAAGCCAGATACCAATGACAACATATAACGAATAGGTGGGCACAAAGTCCCACCCCCAGCTGAGGAGGTATTAGAAATGTTAGCTGCTGGGTGTGTCAGATATCTTTACAAGTGTGGTTCCTGATAGGTCAACATGTTCCAATGGATGACCACACATTCAAGAGTATAGTGATAGCACAAATTGGACTTGAAGGGTTGAAAAAGAAAAATGAGAATAAAGAGGGAGGTAGATAGAGAAAGGGATGGTGGATCTTGGAGGAATTGGGGAGGGGTGAATATGATCAAAATACACTGTGTGTGTGTGTGTGTGTGTGTGTGTGTGTGTGTGTGTGTACGCACGCACTAGTATCTAATGTCTGTCAGGCACTATTCCAGTTCTTGCAGTAATCCAGTACATAAAGCAAGTCTGTGGCTTCCTGGAATAAGCTTAAGAAAAATAACAGTATCGTATGTCAGATGGCTACTCATGGAAGGCTTTGCTAATATGCTGATCTTGAGGCAGAAACCTAAGTGAAGGAAGTGAAGTTCAATGTGCCATATGGGTTCTATGGGAATAATAACCTAAAGGCACTGATTCATATATACATAGTGAACAGAATGTCTTCCTCTTACTAAGAAGTGAGATGTAATTTCCAAAGTCAGACAGTTTCCATAACAGCACAGTGTCTCTGTATTTCATTACAAAGTCTCACTCTTGTCTTGACATTATTATTTTTAAGCCACAGAACCTATTTCAGAGATGTCTTATCCATTAACAAATAAAAAGGACAGGAATGGAATGCCCCTGTGTAGTGAAGGAAGTCGAGATGCCTAGGGTTCTATTTCTCCTTGCAAAGATCCCCCCCCCCCGCCTCTTAGCTGCAACTTTTTCTTGAGGTTTGAACTACAATTCACTATTTATAAACCTTTCTTTTAGATTTCTCTTGGGTGACTCTTTGCTTAAGAATCACCTATTAACTTTGCAATAAGCTTTTGCTAAGGCTCTCATCCTCAGGTGTAACAGAGGGACTATAAAGCTTGGCTGATGTGATAAGTGTTGTCATAACTGGTGCTCTCTCTTGTTATTCCTCTGTCATTCATGAGTGGCAAACAGGCTGAAGGATAGATGGTCTTAATGAAATTGAGATTGTAATGGAAAAGAGGATCTTTAGGTAGAATTTTAAAGACTTCTTCAGCAATTAATTAAATATAAGGCCAATGAGTGACCAGAGGAAGTTTTTCTTGGTATAAATGAGACAGAATATTCATATAAAGCACTTTTAACTCCATGAAGAAAATCTTATACTAAATGCAAATTAAAGACTAATATAGGCAACCTGTAGGTCCAAGGAACTGTGGCTTAGCCATGTCTACCCTAATTAAAATAATTAATAATAATAATAATAATAATGTGAGGCTGGGTGTGGTCACACACACCTTTAATCCTACCATTTGGGAGGTAGAGAGCGAGATCAAGGCCAGCCTTATCTACACAGATTCCAGGTCAGGTGAGACTACAGGAGATGGTTTAATAAAGACCTAAAACGATGTGGTAAGTGCAAACCAATATTTTTGAAATGAATAAGGCACTGTCAAGTTAGATTCCCACAGATGCAAAAAAAAAAAAAAATGTTCTTAAGGAGAAAATAGCTGGAGAAGAGGCCAGGGAAGAGTAAGGAGAGACTACAGCAGTCAACTATTAATACAGATGAGGCAAAGCCAGCTAAAGTGATCACACTTCATCATTCATATTCTCATTATTGGAATATACAACAGTAAGTGACTGCAGCACTTTTTTCACTGTAGCAAAAGACTTAATTTCTAAGGAACCAAACAAGTGACAGTGAGCTTCAGGAGGGGCTGGGTGCTAAATGATTGGACTGTAATTATGCTGAAAGGACTTTCATCATCATTACCCAACATTTTGCAAAAGCAGCATGTTTGAAAATAAACTATGGCCAAGCTCGTGTCACGTCATCCAGCCTCCGGTTTGCTGATATATTTTTGTGTTGTGCAAGTACAGATGAACACAAATGTACTCGGCCAAGCATATATCAGTTTAAAGTTATTCAGCCAACGCATTTGCATTGCTGTCGACTGGTTGAACCATGTGTACAGTTGTCCTACCACACGAAATGCAACGGAGGAGACCTTTCATTCATTTCTCCATTCATTCATTTCTACCACCTGAATACCTTGAGTGCATGCTATTGTGTTGTAATGGCAGTAAATGAAGATTAATTAAATCTTGGGCAAGAGGATTTTCTATCTGCTGAGTTCTAGCAAATGTTTAAAGGACATGCTAATTGTTTAACTTTGCTAGCTTGCTGTGATCACAAGATTTTCAAGGATATTAACAGATAAAGCTGTTTGTACATCACAAGGACGTTTATATTTTGTATCTCTGGCTTTGAACCTTTTATTCCATCTTGTGGCGTTCATGCTTAAATGGGGTGACCAGTGGACAGGGCAACAGAAAATAGTAGGTAATGCCAGTAACTACCATGTGAGTAGCACTGTATCACACCATATAGATAACCATAAATATCCATTTTTATAGGTATGAATAATACATTTACATGTGTGAGTACTAGATAAGCCCCTGCAGTTCTTTATCTGCAATCTCATTATAGGACAATGGACACAAAACTTAATTAACTGCAGTGCTAAGAAAATAGGAAGAGACCCAGCAAGGGAAGGAGGACAGCATGCTTACTACTAGAACCATTCTGAGAAAGGGGCACATAGGTGTGGGGACAAGCTGCTCTGTGAAGTAGAGAAATGAAATGGGAGATACAGGTAGTATCAAAGTGGGCCACGGGCTCAAAGAAAGCATTCTCCTCTTCTTCCAGCTATAGGACCTTCTCTTAGATCCTGTAATCCAGAAGGGCATTCACACCTCAGATCCTTTGTTCATACAAAATGTGACCTTAAATTGAGGATTATTGATGATACCTCATTTTAATCCATGACATGTATGATAAAGACAAGTGATAGTTTTTTTTATGACCAGAAATTATAAGCAAAATTTCTCAATTAGAAACTCATAGGGTCTGGAGAGATGGCTCAGCGATTAAGAGCACCCAGTAGTGTTTCCACACAACCATGTGACTATGACCATGGCAGCTGACAATGGTCTTTACTCCAGTTCTGGGGGATCATGTGCCCTCTTCTGACCTCCACAGGCATTGCAGGACATGGATACAGTTACATAAATGTAGTCAACACATTCATACACATAAACTAAGAAAGATCAATATTTTTTGAAAAGAAAGACATAGTTTCAAGTTTCTTTACTGAAACTTACGTTTGAATGCATGAGCATCACAAACTTCTTTAGTATTTATTCGCACAAAGCAATTTCAGTGGTTGGGTGTGAGTCAACAGGAAGAGGTAGTCCCATTTACTCTATCAGCTCTGTCTCTATAGACTATGAGAATCTTTGCTTTGAAAATATGTTTTCCAACATCACCTATTTAGTGGTTATTGTATCCTAAAATAATGAAACAATACATCAAAAGTATTAAGCTGTTAGGACTATGAATTAGAAAGCAACAAATGACTGCATTTTACTGAAATCATCACTATAAACTCTGACAAGTTCTAATAGCTGCTAGACTTTTTTCAAGTAATAGCTCAAAGGGTAAGAATATTTAAATAAGAACTCTTTTCTTTCATCTTAAAAAGAAATTCATTAGCATATGCTAAGTGCGTTAGCCCACTTGCTCAATAAAAATCAAATAGACCCAAATTTGCTTTTAAACATGAGCAAAGCTGTAAAGTGATATCATTATTTTGCAGGATTGGGGAAGATTTCAAACTGTCATCTGTGAGTCAGGCTCCTGTAGCACTGCTATGGGTCTTATATAGTGGACTTTGTTCTGTTACTAATTTACTATGATACTCTGAAAGTATCAATAAGGCCAAAAATTGGTCCTCAGCATTCAATAGATAATCTAAAGGCCTCTAATTAGGTTAATAGGCAGAATATTTTCCTAAAGAAACACAGAAGACATCAGGGATTCTATATAATAGCAGATGCCATAACTGTAGCTGAATTTGTACTCTGGGTATTATCTGCTTCTACCAGGGCTCTATCAAGGCAACGGTAGATCATTGAGAGTACTTGGCTTTGAGCAGTTGACTTTTCTTTTCAGGAAAATCTGTTTTCTTTCTCCAAAATCATCCTTTCAATATACATCAGATTCTCCTTCCTAAATTGTTGGTGTTTGTAAAACTGAGCCCTAGAAACAATCTTCTGATGCCATTTTGATAAGGTTTGTATAAACGTTTGTACAAAGACAGAAGAAATATGAAGAATTATAGTAACATACAACAAAATGTTATAGCGTTATGCTTTGCATAATATAAAACCAAACCAAAGAGAAAGGCATTTGATATACAAAAGAGAAGCTGTTTGACTATTAGATGAAGAAACAGAATATTCTGTGATTACTAGTATGTAATCACAACTGGTTAAGAATCAGTATTTTAAAGAGGTTTTATCTAAAGATGAATATTGCCCATTCTGTCCACAAGAGAATATGTCTTCTTATGATTATAAACTTACGAATATATGAGGCAAACCCATAATTTTTCATTAATTCATGGCTTAACAAAGTAATGTTGATTATTATGCAATTTTCATCGTTTTTTGGAAGTAGATGTTTCCTGAATACAAAAGTTGTCTTGTGTAATAATAATAGCTATTTGCAACAGAGAAGAGATTGGTTCTTGAATGATGTATCTGTGTCATATGGATAAAATTATGATTCAATACTCTAAATACACCAAATTAGTCCTTGGGTTACTTGAGAAGGTCATCAGTATCCTCACTACTGGGTGTCATTGTGAAGACTTGGTAAATGATGCAGTAAATGAAGCACACACGGGTTCACACACACACACACGCACGCACACACACACACACACATACACACACACACACGTGCACGGGTTAATATGCACACACATACACTGTATTCAACTTCATTTGTTTTGAGAAAAGGCTGAGATTTGGTGAAGTGGTGGAATTTTAACAATGTCCTTTTTGCTTGCATTTCTGATAAATTTACTGCTATGCCAGCTTCTTTCACAGATTACCACACCTGACACCAAAGCAAACTGGTGACTCCTTGAATCTTTGCCATCACACTCAGCTGTATCTGCAACATGAACTGGCCACTTCCATCTTTGCTGGGCTTATTTCCTGCCTTCTTCCCCTACCTCCTTATGAACCAGTAGCTCTGTTCTTTTTATCCCCATTTTAAATTTTAATTATTTATTTACCTATTTGTATTATATGAGCATGAGTGTTTTGCTTTCATGTGTGCAAGCACACTCATGTCATGCAATGCTCATGCTCATGGAGTCCAGAAGAGGATGTCAGATCCCCTGAAGCTGGAGTTATGGACAGTTGTTAGCCTAGTGTGGGTGCTGGGAATGGAACCTGTGCTCACTCAAGACTAGTCAGTGCTCCTAACTGCAGAACGATCCCTCTAGCCTTGAGTAATTTTTAAAAAGTTACTCTGTTCTTCTACCATCTCCATCTCAGGAAATGTAGAAATGATTTTAGAGTCATTTAAATGAGTTTCACACACACACACAATTTTTTAAAAATCCTGAATCAAGTCTTCGCCCTCCCCTTTAAAAATATTTTCTTGAAGGAAGTTTTTCCTGATGCTGCCAATTAGGTTGAGTAAGCCTGACTTACAGACCTATGTCTGTCCTCCTCCAATGCCCTTATATTTCTATATGGTTCTCATACAGTTATTTATTTAAGTCATTATTATTTGGCTTGTTAAAGCTGCTTACACAAATATGTCAGGAATACAGGGATGTTCAGGGGATAATCATCAGGTGAAAAGTGAATGTATGAATCATATCTATTTCTTAAAAATAATTCATGTTAAAATTATGATAGGTTGACTAGACTCCAGTGAGTGAATTTACACCGAAGGACATCTGGGTACAAATGCTTGACTGAATAGGACTTAACATATATGGTGGAATACATGAGGTCCAGTGGGGAGAGTGGGGGCATAAATAGGGGAGGGTGTCTGATTTTGATTAAGAACTGTTGTATGAAGTGTAAAAGATCAATAAATGTTTTTTTTTAATTAAAATTATGACTGGATTTTAGAAGACATCCTTGGCAATGGAGGACACACCTTTATGTTGACTAGCTAGCAGAGAGGGCTTCTAGATTGCTTTGAAAACAATGAAATATGAAATCATTATAAAGCATACTGGTTATTACTTAAGTTGAGAAAATAGAAGAGAAAGGTCTTAATGTTCCCAACAAGGTAAAGAGTTATAGAACTATTTGAATATTTGGCATAGATATATAAGGAGGTGAAAATGGAAAAAAAAACACTGAAAGTAACCACAGTCAAATTGATATTATTTTTTACTTTTATTTTATGTGTATGAGAGTATTGACAGCATGTGTGTAAGTGCACCCTTGGCTTGCAAGGCCTGTGGAGGACAGAAGAGATCATTGCATCCCCTGGAATTGGAGTTACAGATGGTTGTTAACTATCATGTGGGTGCTGAGATTCCAACCTGGGACTTCTGAAAGAACAGTCAGTGCTCTTACCCACTGAGTCAGCTCTCTAACCCTCAAATTGGTATTTATTGATCAAGCATTTTTATCAGAAATGTCTTGATTTGGTCAAGTCACATGACATCTAATTCCTCAGTTTCCAATTAGGTAACTCTTGTATTTCACTATCTGTGAAATTCCCTCAGTCTCCAAACAGAAGTTGTCTAAGTGGTTTTCATTGCAAGGAGAGCAAGATTTCAAAGATGTGATTATAGACATGTGAGGAGAGAAAACCTTGAATTGCCAAAATGATTGTGTTTTTATGGCCATTCCTATTATTTACTATCCATGTCCTATATCTATGAAATGTCTCTTTAATCTCAGCTCCATGCAGCTGTCCATGCAAGGATTGTAGGAAGCTTGCAAAAAATCATACTCTGGAGACTTATTCTGAACAACCTGATTTAGAAATTCTGACCTGAGATGCATGTATCTGGGCTTTTATTAAGCTAGCTTCTTTTGTGACTCTAAGGTAGCTATTTTACTGCTGAGCATCTAAGGCACACTATCTTTATTTTTTGGTTGTTCTGAGTTATCCAAGAATATGTGAATCAATTTAACTTTATTTTATCAAGGCATGTTTAGGTCAGCAGTAAAAATATTTTGGATTACCTCTAGGAAATGTTCCAGTTCAACACACCAACATATGTTAAGGGGTTTTGAGATGCAGTGGGGCTGTATGACACTGGAGAAAGTAATACTAAATGCTGTTGATCACTAAACATGAAATGGCAGGCTTAACAGATTTGCAGGCATTAAGCAGGCTGTCTTCAAATACTGATAACTGCAGAAAAACCTCCGGTTGCTTTTATTAAATTTCATTTATTTTAATTTATAAATAATAATATATGTTTATGGAGTATAATGTGATTATTTTATTAATTATGGCTAATATATATTGAATACTTTTTAATCCTCTCCTTGATTCTATCAGTAGCGAATAGTTCACCAATGAGGGATCAAACCCTTCAGCCATACTGCCTTCTATGCCTCACATGACAGACCTAATGTAGGCATCCATAACTTCTTTAAGTTCATGATTGCATGAGCTGTGTCTTACCCAGAAGATGGCATTTCCCTATCTTTCAGCTCTTACATTCTTTCCACACTGTTTTCTCCAGTTTTTTGAGTCTTACTGTCTTGTTTAGAGCTGAGCATTCAATCATCACTTTTTCTCAGTACTTGGTGTAGACACAAGTCTCTGTATTCAACATACTTCAGTGGAAAGAGAGGCTTCACTAATTAAGGCAGAGAGTGGTAATTGTGTATGGGTTAAAACATATAGTTAGGAAGCAGTTCAACACTGTGTCAACTTAGCTAAATGAATGAATGAAGTTCTCCGTTATGACCTATGCCCTCCCTTACCAGGTTTCCATGACTAAGTATGGAAGTATGGATTCTATCCTAGTGCATGGGCCTTGATTTCTAACTAGAGAGCAGAAGAATTCAAGTTTGAAATTTTGATACATGCAAACATTTTGGAATAACTTATTCCTCTTATCAACTTTGACTCCAGTGATGTCCTTAATACTTTTTCTCCCTTCCGTGGGTCAATTCCTTACCACCACCCTTGGAAACTACCACTCTGCCTCGGCTTCAATGTGATCAAGAGTTTTAATTCCCACATCTAATTGAAAGCAAACAGTATGTGTCTTTCTGTACCTACCTAATTTCAACATAAAATATCTTCTAAAGTTATTTAAAGCCTAAAAGTGAATTTATTCTCTATATGCTCCAGAAATTCTGTTATTCAATAAATACTCAAAGAAATAGAAATCAACGTGTTGTACCTATGACTGCACTGCTGTGTTCACTGAAACACTATTTGTAATAGCTAATATACAGAAACAACTTGTGTTCATCAGTGAATGAAAGGATTGAAAACAATGAGGACAAAATATGCAGTGGAATAATGTTTAGCCTTCAAATTCAGGAAGTTCTCTGATTTCCAGCCTTATGATGAATCCTGTAGTGCTGTCTTTTTCCTCTTTCCCCACCCTCACAATTGTCTGCAGAATCTGTTACTGTGTTTCTCTACTTCTTGTTATGCCACTATTTGTTATTAAACAGTTACTCTATTTCCCCCTAGACATAACTGTGTTTTTGTGCTGGGTGATGTGATTGCCTATATATAATTGTTGAAACACTTTGGACTACTTCTGGAGAAATGTGTCTATATAAATGGAAGCCATTATTGTGATTAAATTGGAATTTCTCATTTGAGTTTGAGGGCTTGGGATGTAACCTACTTCTGATTGCAGGGGAATCAACAGTTTCATATCATTGGCAAATTGACTCATCTAAATGTAGGTCCTGGTTCTGAAGACTGCTCATTTAAGTATCAATACATCCATCTGGTGGTGAAAGAAGGGAGGGAGGAGCATCTAGACAGACTCATGAGAAGATAGACATTGATCCATGATGCTGATTTGTGATGCCATGTGTGACCTCACCAAGATCAGTTAGAATTACATTACCATATCTTTTAGATTTGCTGAAAATGAATACTCATCTGCCTTTCTCATAATTCAAAAGTAGAGAAAACAAAATCCTTATTTTTTTTTCATAAAGAGCACATATTGTTCTTAACTTTGTTCACTCAAATCCAAAAACAAACCAACCAGCCAATCCTCTTTCCCACAAACACTGTGCTCAGTTTCCAGGAGGTTGGCCCTCTTGAATGCCTATTCGTTATTCCTTTACTATTCAGTCTTCTCACTATATCCCTTGCTGCACATCAAATATCAAGGGCACATCTTCTTTGCAGTGACTGTGCATTGTTCTTCTTTTGACTTAAAATCTCTTTCCCTACAGTTACTTTCTGTAGCTCTCTCTAAAGCTTGGCTTAGCCACATGTGGAACTTCCTCTAGCACCCTACTGATAGCGCTAATCTACTCTCCTATTATTTCATTTCCTAAATGAGTTATTTTATTATCTTTATAGAATTTATCAATAACAGACATAGTATAAAAATTAATTTTTATTTATTTTAACTCTCTCTAAGCACAAGGGCTGATATTTACATTCATAGCTATTTATTCAGTGTCCAAAACCCTGTCTGACATTTGAATGGATACATGGATAAAGAATCAAAACACTCTAGTACATGCACAATTACCAATAGTGTTTTATCATGAAACATGGCCCAGCCCCCTAAACTTATAGTTTTTCACATTCAAAATTTGAGTTTATTATGGTCAGCCTCATCCCACCTAGAATTTCATGGCTTTAAAAAAATATTATTTCATTATGTCTGTCAAAGTGTGAAAATATAGAAATTTAATTTTTTTTTTGTCTTTTTGAGACAGGGTGTCCCTGTAGCTCCAGCTGTCCTGGAACTCACTATGTAGACCAGGTTGGCCTTGAACTCAGAAAGATCCACCTGCCTCTGCCTCCCAAGTGCTGGGATTAATGGCGTGCACCACCACGCCCAGCAAAAATTTAATTTTAACACAGTAATTAAATTATGCCAGCATGGAATTCATTTTTTACTCATTTAACAATTACAAATGCATAAACATATTTTGTTTTGTAAATTCTTTTTCATCTTCAAAAGCAACCCTATAGCCAATTGTTTTGGCATAGATATCTTGCAGAAGATCCCACATAATTCATCTGCAGTCCTACATCTAGTGTCCTAAGTGCAATCTTTAAGCTCTACACCAGTTATAAATGTAGTGACATACACTACATCTTATACATTATTTTTTTTCTTTGATAAGTACACTTTGAGTTAACAATAGCTGCATTTTTTACAGAGAAAATTTCACACTTGACTTGCTCATTTATATAGCTTATGAGCTACAAGTCTGTTTACTGTGTTTTTAGATAAACACAGTATTTGAATGTATATCTAAAGAAAATAAAAGTAGGCCAATTTAAAACTTTCAGTGTCTTCTTTTTTTCTTTACATTGGCAAAGATCTTGAACTTTTAAGAAACCCATTTTTCTGTTGACAGTTCATTATGAATCTTAAAAGTCTGTAGATTTCTATTATGTAAGAAATAAAGATGAAAGTAGTCTGTATGGTTTGAAATGTGGAGGTGGCAGAGATCCTTCTGAACCCACATCAGAAAGCTGAAGAAGATACCTACGTGCGCTGGCTGTTCCATTGAAAATCTGTTTTAGTATATCCTTAATATGTTAAGGAAAAAGTCAAATTCTAGAAAGCTCTTCACAAAAAGAAGAATTATTTTTTCTTTACTCATTGCTATAAGCAAATACCTGATACAAAGAAACTTAAGGGAAGGTTTATTTTGGCTTACAATTTGGAGGTCTTGGTGGCTGGAGTATGAGGTGGCTGGTACATTGTAGATTAAATGTAGAAACCTCAAAGTAGATACAGTTAGGATGGATGCTGGTGTTCAGATTCCATTCTTCTTTCTTTTTATTTTTTATTTATTTATTTATTTATTTTTGATAAAACAAAGCCTTGTAGCCCCAGCTGGCCTGGAACTATGTAGACTAGGATGGCCTTGAACTGACAGAGATCTACCTACCTCTGCCTCCCAAGTGCTGGGACTACAGGCATGTGCTACCATGACTGGCTCCATTTTCCTTTTTAATCACTCTGGGACTGCAGGTCATGGGGTGATGTCACCCACATTTCAAGTAGGACTTTTATTGTCAGTTAAGCCATTCTGGAAACATCCTCGTACACAGACTCAAAGGTGTGTTTCAGTGTCCATCTCAATTCAGTCATGTTGACAATTAAGATTAACCATGACTGGGGGATAATTTGGAATTTAGGGGTTGATAAGGGAAGAACAAAGTCTGATTTTTCAGAATAGATATGCCAAGGAAAGCATCATTTGAAAGGTTTGCCTTACTGCAAGCAAAAATACAGTCTTTCAGAGGAACTTGGCTATCACAAGTCAACAGAGCTTCTGGATTCTGCACTCAAGTCATTATGATGTTATATAGCAAACCTACCCAAGAAAACACACATCTAATATAGCTAGTGTAGGAATTCCTAAGATCATCTTTTCAGAATTCTCTTTCATATCTTCTTGTAAAGACCTAGAAAAGGCTCTTTTGTAGTCTAGATACCACCAATATCTTTGTTTCAAATTATTTTGTTTTTCAACAAATCTAGTGAATTACCCAATTAAAAAAAATACTCCTAGGGGGGAAATATTAGAAACTCATTAAAAACACTTTAGCATCTGTGAGTTCATGAGTGCAGTGTCCCCATCATGACTAAAAGACATTATTTCACAGCAATCATCCCTGACTTCTGGCACTTAAATACCTTTCCGACCGCTCTACTGTTATGTTCCCTGAGCTTTGTGAGGGAAGAATGGGATATAAATGTTCCATTTAAGGCTAAGCACTCTAAGGTCACTTGTTTTGTGCACTTTGGTCTGTTGAAGACTCTTTATTAATTGCCACCCATTATGGTTGCTTGCACCAGATCACAAAACAGGGAACTCAGAAGGCCCCATCCCTAGCTGAGGATTTATTGGAACTTGATGGCTACTAGGAGAAGAGTCAGATTTCTTCTGTGGTCTGACCCCTGGTAGACTGTCCATGCTCTAGTGGAAGTTGCCATACCCTCATGTGCATATGGGCAACTAATTAGACTCAGGAGTTATAAAAGAAGGAACAGGAAGAGAAGGAAAAATAAAGGAGAGGAAGGGGAGGAGGAGGAGGAGGAGGAGGAAGAAACAATGACTCGAAGTTGGGAAGGGGAAGTGGGTCTGGTCCAGGAGGACGTGGACTGGGGAGCAGATGGATATGGTCTAAGTATGTTGCTTTCACATATGAAATTATCAAAGGATAAATAAAAATATATTTAAATTCTTTGTATTTATTTTGGAGACAAACAGTAAAAATGCAAGAAAAATCTAAGACTAGGCATAGCGTCCTGTAACGGTGATCTTAAATTTAAGTTAGTTAAGATAGATGGCTACAGAAGCAGGAATCTGTCAGAAGAAAATGCCTTTATACTGAAAGACTGTACCATGTGAGTACCAACAACAAAAGGAAATCAAAAGGCCAGCTAATAAAAATGCTTCTTGTACTGAAATGGAACTGCAAGGATCTCTTTGTCCTGAGAAGAGAAAGGGGGTCCAGGAATAAAAACAAATAGAATGGTGAGTGTAGTCTCTCGAGGGGACTGAGAGAAACAGTATGTGAGGTATGAAAACTGGCAAAAAACAGTGGAAGGGTGTCTGCCCTTAGCATGACATTGAAATGCTTTGATCGTATCCCAGCAGCAACACACGACTATTAAGGCCCCTTGTGCCATTTACAGATGCACTGCTGTCTTCAGCATTTAAGAAGAAAGCATTTGTGAGGTTGGCCACTGATTGCTCTGATCAACTACATACAGGTGGAAGTGACATGTTTTACAGTCCTGGAAGAACCAGTTCTTGCTAAACCCCCCTTACATCCCTCTGTGCTGCTGCAGTGACCCAGGGGCCCTCACCATGAAATTACCACCTGGATCCTTGAAGACCAGTGGTGTAGAACTCACTGATGACCTCTAAGAGATATACACTTTATATGCACAAATCTATTTGATTTATTAAAGCCACTGAGATTGAGAATTATTTGTTCTTATAGAATCTTGAAAGTGTACCCTATAATAACAAGTATGTTATAGAGTGAAAGAGGTTTTTGAAAAATTCCTTTGACTATGGTGAGAAAAATGGTTTTGGCATAAGAAAAAGCAAATGTCCAAATAGAGGGTTTGAGAATGTTACAGAGATCTATAAGGTTGAAGGAGCAGGAACCACATATAATTTACAAATATAGGAGGAATAGTGACAGGTAACAAGACCACAGGCATTCATTATTGAAATAAAGAAAAAATGAGTAGATTCAAAAGCCATTTGGACAACAGGCCTCAAGGTACTGACTGATAGGATGCAAACACCTGAAAGAAGAAAAGGGTTAATAAAAAGTCTTAAGCTTCCTGTTTGTTTGCATGAATTCATAGGATATAAAATATTTGAAATTCAGGAATATCATTTTTTGGACAATGAGAGCTAATTAGTTCTGTTTTGGGTTTGACATTCTGCTCCAAAATCCAAGTCAAGATATACATAATCAATTAAAAACAAATAAAC
>NW_008351640.1:3879115-3902747 GCF_000622305.1 Nannospalax galili | reverse complement strand
ATATATATATGATTTGAACCATATTTGTAAATAAGGTCGCTCTGGGACTATATGTTCAAATTGCAATTAGGTCTGTCCCAGGAAGGACCCTGTTTAACTGATAAGGAAGTACATGAAGAAACCAAATTGAAGTTGTACCTAATCTTGTGAAACAAAACATAAAGATATACAAAGATGACTGGATTATAAACAGCCAACTTTCACCACAGAGTGAGAAGTAACAATATAATTCATTATTATTTTCAAACACTAAAGACTAGTCTACTTAAAAGAGAAATTATGTATTTATACTCCAAGGATCAGAAATTTAATAATACACTATTTTTAAATTATGTAGCTTCTACAATTTTATATATTTGCATCTTTATTTTATTTTGCCATTTGAATGAGTAGCCAGAAATAAAGTCTAGACATTTAACTAGAGATACATTTTCTTCCCATTTAATTATTTTGAAAAGATCTTAAATGATAACTGCATTCATATTACATAGCTCATACATGAATAACTTAATAAGTTCATTCCACAAATGGGTCCAATTATGATGCTCCTCTTATGATAAGTTTATTTGCCTGCTCAATCAAAATTGTGTTTTCTATGCTTCCCATAAACACAGTAAATAGGCGCTTCGATTTAATTTGTCATCTGTTGTAGAGAAAATCACACTGCTACAAGGCTCAGGTATGCTACAGTTGACAGAGTAATGATGAATTACTGTGGCAGACCATCAAAATGTATTTTGGAATACAGTAGCTTGTGATTGCCAAGAAATGTTTTTCTGAAAACAGTACAGATTTTTTTTTTAAGCTTAAGTATTTTCTGAAAATTTACCAGGAAACTATGTTATCTTGTCTCTGTTATTATATCTCATTCCATATGACGTTGTAAAAGCATCTTATCATTATTTGTGCATTAAAAAATATACAACACCAAGTCATCCCCTGAATTTAGTGGGACTGAATGGTAAAATGATTTTTGTTTTTCAGTTGGCCTCTGGTATTTTGGAGCAGCATGGTCATCATGGAAATTTGGAAGAGAGGCAAAGTGTGGATTATGGCCTTAATGGAAAGAGTCACTAATTCTGCCTCAGAATCAGGAGGTTCTTTGCTCCATAGTGAATTTCCATGAGTATTTTGAATGATATGTGTGACCTACCTAGACAAACAGGGAAATAATCATGTGAGGCAGAGGCAGCAACATATGAAAACATCTGAAATAGGATATCAAATCTCTCAAGGAGACTGGTGTTTAGGGTGAAGGTACAAAAGTGGAAATAACTGAGGTTAGGCATGTTAATGTTCACTAAAAATTCAAGTCAGCTTTCATTTGAATTTTGATTGGTCCTTCCCTCCAGAGAAGGGACTGTTGAAGGGACTAGCCCTTTTAAGCTCACAGGTTTCTATCTTAGTAGTTATTGATGAGAACTAGTCCACAAAGAGCTGTGAATCATTTCTGTACAGTCAATTGCTGAAGGGAAGCCTCTTTCCGTTTTTATACTACTTTGCATTTCTGGTATTTCTTATTGGAAAATTGGTTTCTCAGTTGATCTAGATGGGTCACTGAACAGTTGTTTAAAATAATATCCAGAGGTTTATTCTGGAGAACAGCCTGGGGAATTTGTAACAATCCTGTGTATTTTGGACGTATCAGATAAAAGACTTTTATTAGAAAATCCACTGATACAGGATTCCAAATATTTAGGTTCTTTTGCTAACTAACTATAGAAAATTTGGTTTCTGGACAAATATATTAGTTACTTTTCTTTTTGTTGTGACAAAATACCTTACAAAAGAAACTTAAGGAAGGAAGGATTCATTCTGACTGACAGTTCCAGGTCAATGACAATACTTCATGGGGAAGAAATCATGGCAGCAGGGATTTGAGATGGCTCATCATCTTATGTCTGCAATCAAGAGGGTGATAGAGGCCAGTGTACAGTTTATTTTCTCATTTTTATTCAGTTCATACCCCAGTCCAGGGGACTCAGTTACCCATGTTTAGGGCAGGTTTCCCCTCCTGTATTAACCTAGTGTAGAAACTCCCTCATGAATGTGCCCAGAGGTTTTTCATCCACAGTGACTCTAAGTCCCATCAAGTTGGCAGTCAAAATTAATCGTCACAACTCAGCCTAACAACCTAAGTGATTTTATAAATTAGAACTCGGTGTTAATGATAACTAAGTGCCCTTCAGCTCTGCATTATATAATTTTATGATTTTACCATACTAACAATTCTTAAGTTTTTGGTAACCAAATTTCAAATTTATTCAAATGTATCAGTAACTTGATCACTCATAATTTTTGGACACTTCATATCATATCCACTGTATTAGAAAAAGAGTTGTAATTTTGAACAAATTTTACTAAGCAGAATTAGTTCCTATAGGTTTGAAGGTTGCCCTCTGGTTGGAGGGGAAAAATAATAAAATAAGAACAATAATCTGTGGATTAAAAATAAGTGAAAAAAGAAATAGAAAATAGTGAAAAAAAACTGAGTAGACTATACAGTTTTTTAAGAGGAAGAATCAGACGTTGCTGGCTTAGGGATAGATGTGTTTGGCTTTGTGTCTTTGCATGGAAGGCCTTTGGAGAAGTGATCTTGGGAGGATGGGCAAAAACCTTCTTAGAATGACCCTGTGATTGTAGTCAGTCTTTTAGAATCATATGGCATTGTGGTACATGAGGATCATAAAAGAAATTGCAGATCAATATTTTATAGCTTTTTAAAAGTTGTGCAAATTAAGATGTGGCATAGATTTTATTCATATCATTACAATCATGAAGATTGGTTTTATGGCACTGGGACACTTTTGATTAAGAATATATAATCATTGCTTGGGAGATGGCCCAGTCAGTAAACTGCTTGATATGAAACAGTGTGGACCAAAGTTAGGATCCTAAGAACCCATGTAAATCAGAAGTTGTGGTTTTCTGGAGAGACAGAGACAGGCAGATCTCAGGAGCTCACTGGCAGGCCATTGTAGCCAAATCTATAATCTTGAGGTTGAATGAGAAACCATGTCTCGAAGGTAAAAGGAAAGGGTCTGAAGAAGATATCTCATGTCATCCTCTGGCCTTTACAGACATATCCACTCATATGTACATTCATCTGCTCATACATATGTTCACAACCGTGCAAACACATATACTACACACACAGAAAGAGAGAGAGACAGAGACAGAGACAGAGAGAGACAGAGAGAAACTGAGATCTTATTATATGGAACAATTTTCAAGGTTATTTTTGAGAACAAAAGTAAAACTTTGAGCCTGGTCTTGCATCCATTTGTTAATACCAGGAAAATTTGAGCCATCTCAGAGAAATTGTATTGGTAATATCTTTATTCTGGCAGCTGGACCATCACTTACCTTTTACGGCACTGTGCAGTGAGCCTGGGTAAGTTTTAGGTGGGAAGCAATAGCTTATGATATGTCAAAGTCTGTTGGTCAAACCACAACATATGAGGTAAGATGCTGTAAGATTATTGGCCAGCAGCTGCCTGGAATGTCATCAGTGGTGTTCATAAGGATGCAGATGAGAACAAGGAAGCAATTCCCACAATGCCTTTCTGTCCACCTGTGACGATCAAGATTATAAGCAACTAGACTGAGTCACCAGCTACATTTAGTTAAATAAATCCATAATTTTTGGTCTTCATAAGAAATATTATCAATAAATTTCATTTAGAATTTTTGCTGTGTGGAGTTCGACCTAATTGCAGGTCATTCATTCAAATAAAAATATCCAATCTATGGTTGCATTTGAATAATAAGTCACAAAGATGAGACTTAACTTGAAATAAGGAGTCATAGCATATGTGCTGTTTGAAGCTGAGTATGGATGTGCTCAGCTAGTTGATGTGTTAGTCTTTTTCACATTTGTTTCAGAAATAATACCATTTCAAAGCAAATACTACTATTTTAAATATTTCTTGTTCGAGAATTTCATACATGAATACAATGAAATTTGACCATTATCCTATTGGAACTTCCTCTATATTCTTCTCAACATGCCCCCCTTCCAACTTCATGGTTTTTTTTGATAACGCTCTAAGTCCAATTAGTGCACATGTGTCCATCCACTGGAGTATGGAAAAACCTATCAGTGTACATATTCTTAATAAAAAATGATTCTCCCAGTAACTGTCTACTGACAATAGTTCCACAGTGTAGGATGGGGAAGGGATATCACTTCCCATGTCTCTGGCAGGATTTTGACTGGTTTGATCTAACTAAACACAGTTGCTGTTGTAGCATGACTGTGGTAGCTATGTCATGTCCTGAAGACAGCATTCCATAGTCCTCCCTGTCCTCCAGCTCTTATACTCTTTATGGTCACAATGTCAAATTGCCTTCTTATTCCCATAAACCTCTTCTGCTCTCAACCCTGGTCAGAGAAGCTTCTTTTGGCAGTGGTCATTAGTTAGTGTAGAGATACATAACTGGTCAAAGTGCTGAGAATAAGAGACTCAGTACTCAGTACTATCTAGGTCATCTATATTAACTCCCCCCACCAACATGGTAGAAAATGTCTCTACTTTTTACAGACCAACACGACCTTCTTCTATTAAGTAACATAAAAATGTCCTGTATTGGTTTGAACACATGCATCAACTACGAAAAAAATGTCAAATTTTATTTAGAAGTCTTTTTTCCATTAAACACCTATTCACTTTTTCCCTGTAGTCTGCTTACAGTGTAATTGAAAGGACAGCATTGAGTGCAGGTTATGTACTGGTTTTGTTATATAAAAATAATAAATCTTTATACTTTTCCATTGCTACCTAAGATCTCTTTGTAGACAATTTCTTGTCCTTAGTTTATAAGTCAAGGATAATCCATGTCGAGTACAGTTTTTCTTTTTAAAAAAATATCACAGCAGTAGCTGGACAGACGGATCAGCTATTAAACGCCCAGACTATTCCTGCAGAGTTGGGTTGCCAGCATCCACATTAGGGAGCTCACAACTGCCTGTAACTCAGGCTCCAGGGGATTCAACATCCTCTTCAAGCTCCGATGGACACTGTGATCACATGTACAAGCCCACACAATTCCCCCTCAACCATATAGTTTAAATAATACATTACACCAAAGGAAGTTTTTCACCATGATGTTCAACATACAAATACTCTAGTAGAAAATAAAATATATCCAGCTAAATATCTCAACTTGAGTTTATTTCTGATTATCTTATGATATAATATGTTGTTATAGCTATAGCTGCATGTATTTTATCCAATGCATGTTATAGAATTGACATACAAAGGATATAGAACAAGTGCCTGGAAGGGTAGGCACCCTTGTTCTCCTGTGGATCACACCTCCTCATGAAACTCAAAGAAACTGCTATACTCATTGGATAAACTCTTTGAAGAGGCCAGACACAACTCAGCAGCCATTTTTTAAGCTAGATTTTCATTTGATGTGCTGGATAGCTTTAGTGTCAACTTCACACACCTGGGTTGAGGGAGCCTCAATTGGAGAACTGTCTCCATTAAACTGGCCTCTGGCCATGTCTGTGGAGCATCTTCTTGATTGTTGTGTGATGTGCAAGTGTCCTGCCCACTGTGGGTGGTGCCACCCCTGGGCAGGTGGGCCTGAGTTGCATAAGAAAGCAGGTTGAGCAGGGGCCAAGGGAGCAGATCAGTAAGCAGTGTTCCTCCATGGCCTGTGCTCTAGCTCCTGCTTCCAGGTTCCTGCCCTGAGTTCCTACCTTGGACTCCCTGATGAACTGTGACTCAGGCAATGTAAAATAAAATCAACCCTTTCTTCCTCAAGTTGGTACTCAGAGTATTTTGTCACAGCAACTGAGAAACTAGAACATTTGAAATTTTCCTTTTGATTATTTCCTACCTATATTGGATTTATACAAAATAATTTAGAAGGAGCATGATGGACCCATGAGAATGCTTTATTTCTCTTAGATTTAGAATCATTGAGGAAGATTTAAGAACTTTGAAGGCAATTTAAATTTGAACATTTTCTTTTTCATTTCTTTTTAATTCTTTCCCTTTTGCTTTTGCTCTCTATATTTGTCTGTTTCTCAGAGCAAAGGCCTCACCCAGACTACCCAGGAGCTGATGCCCAGGCTGTCTTACTCTTACAGTCATCCTCCTGCATCTGCCTCCTGAATGCTAGAATACAGGCACACAATTCCATACCTAGTGATAAACTTTTAGTTGTAAATGTTTTATATTCTGTGTAAAACTAAGCAAGTTCATTAAATTCTGAAGTTCATCTATAAAATAAAGGAAATAATACCGTCTCCCAATATTCTTGTGAGGAGGGATGGTAATGTGCACATGAAGTGCACATCATAGGACATTATTATAAAGAACAGTTACCTCTGGCTCAGATCTGCTTCAGCAGTGAGGTGTACTGACCGAATAAATTATTTTCATAGTCAGATTATAAAATCAAATAGCTAGAAGTATAGTTGAACATTCCTTTAGCCTCTGAGACACGTGAAATATTGATTCTTTCTGGTTCAAATTACAACCTCAAGGGCCCTCCCCACCTTCAACTTTCACCTGCCACATGGTTGGTGATGATTCCATAGTTGATATTGTTACAGTCATCAGTAATTGAGATTGTCTTAGATGAGTGCTTTCCTCTTGCATCAAAACAAGAATGGCCACAATGTGCATTTAGATATAAGCTTTTAAAGTGGAGGAAGTTTATAGAATTTAGAGATGAACAAGTGCATTTTGGAAGCAGACCTCTTAAATCTATTCTATATTTCACTGGCCATCAGATGTGTTAACTAAATTATTAAACTCTACGTGCCTTAGCTCTCTCATCACTTCTTAAAAACATAATTTTATAAGTATTAACATCATTAATGTTTGCAGAAACCTGAGAATACCTGGGACACAGGTGATCAGTAAATCCCAGAAGCTAAATGCAAGCATTCGATCCTTGGGCTATCATCACTGAAAGGCCCGTGAAATCGTTATGCCTACCTCTTTTGAGGCTACTGTCTTAACTTTCAGACCATTTGACTTAATTCATAGCAGTTTGTAAATTACTGGTAGGTGCATAAAAATATGAGGAATAGTCTCTTGTTGATTAGTCAATCAAGATACTTGAATCATCTACACATCTTATTAAGTACATAATTAGTGTTTATTTCAATTTTAGTATTAATTATGCATATTCATTACCAAATAGCATCATGGATGATGGGATGTGGCACGTTTTTTTTTTTCAATCAATTATCATTGAGATGAAAGATGGCCACATACCAGGCAGCTTCTGCCTAGCTTAATTTGGTGATATGATCCTGAATTTTGGCCAAAGCATCTGTAGCATCACATTAGTGTTATTATTACTGTTAATTAGATGTAGGTATCAGGAAATTGATTCAAGATGTAGAGTTAATTAAGTGAAATGGTTCTCACAGCTTGATTTGTTGCAGGGAAGCAGGGGAAAAGCTTTGGAGTCAACAAAGAATGATGTGACTTAACTTAGGTGGTGGAGTAAATATTTTCATTTCCTATGAGAAATGAAACAGTATGATCTGCTTATGCTGGAGGCAGTGTGCGTTTTCTCTCAAAAGAATGAGGTGCTCAGGTGTGTCATTATGGTCACTTTCCAAGAGGGGAGCAGAGTCGGCAGCTAACATCTACACTGAGAAATCATCAGAAGACTTAATCTCCTGCCTTAAAGTGTTTTACTAGGAAAGGATTTTGATTCAATGTAAGCTACCATCTTCTCCACTTGGATATTTGAAAGAGCTACTATGTTCTTGGAACAGCACTGATATTGAGTTATTTTAGATATGTATTTTTCATGAATAAAACCATCTTCCATAATTATGTATATGTTTATCTATATATATGCCTACCTATATATGTACTAAAATACATACATATATTAAAATATGTATTAAATACAATGTACTGGGGATGATGAGATAGTTCAGTGGTTAAGATCCAGGTTGGGTTCCTAGCACCCACATGATGGCTAACAACCACCAGTAACTCTAGTTTTAGGGGAACCAATGCTTTCTTCTGGTCTCTGTTGCTACTGCACACATCTGATACACTTACATACATGCGGACAAAGCACTCATACATATAAAATATAAACAAATAATACATAAAATGTATTTCACTTTTTTGTTACATGTATTAGATAGCCATAGACATTACAGCATGGTAATAGAATGTAATCAGCCATGAATCCAGACTCTGCTGCTAATAAGTAGTTGATAAATTTAGATTTGGCATTAAGCTTCTGTAACTTTTAGTTTTCTTTCTTTTTAAAACATATCTGAGTTATTATTTATTATTTTTTATGTGTATGAATGTATTGCCTGAATGTAATTAGGAGCACCAGTGTCATGCAATGCCCACAAAAGTCAGAAGAGGGCTTCAAATCTCTTGGAACAGGAGTTACAGACAGTTGTTATCCACCATGTTGGTTCTGGAAATTGATCCCAGGTCCTCTGCAAGAATAGCCACTGCTGATTTGCCCTCACTCCCCTAGCTTGATTTTGAACATGCCCAATCATTTCAGTTAGATAAATATCAATTACTGCCCCAGTAGCAGTTTGATCCTGGGAAGACAGTGGCAAGTTTAAGTCCTTGCATCTTTTCAGTAATTATTTGGCCCTACCTGACTGTACTCATAACCATCATAATAGGTGTCCAATATATTTTGTTATGTGTTAGAGCTAAGTTAGTGGATTTAAATGAGGTAAATAGAGGCAGTGTTAGGAAATGATCATTTTCAATAAATATATAATTTACAGGCTTTTCTGAGTAAGTGAATTTATCAAAAATAAATTCTTTTTTTTTTTTCAATTTCACTGAGGTGTATTGACAGGCCCAAGCTCTAGACCTGGGGATGGATGGTCACGTGAGGCCAAGAAATTAAAAAGATGCACTGGAACTTCAGGTTCCAGGTGCAGCATACTTTATTCATTCTGGGGGAAGATGTGCATCCTCGAACTCAAGGACATTTATGAAAATCACACAAAAGTGGCATTTTTCTAGAATGGGTTGTATAGTGAGTTATATAATAGTCATATCTATTGGCCTCTCATGGTTCCTGAATACTCAGTAGCTGCCATCCTTACTGACTTATTCTGGTTATCCACAATGTCATTATGTTGTCTAAACCTTTATCTAGTACTTGCACATATCTACACAACACTTACAATTCCACATGCTTCTTCCAGATATTAAAACATCAAATTTTAGGTTATGTTTAAGTTTGTGTGGCCAAGGGATTTGCGTTGATTTAGGAAGGAATATTGTCTTAAAATATAAATATTTCCAGTGTGCACTTGGCTCTTGTTTTGTAACACTGCTGCCAACTAATCTGGCACTAGGGAAAAACATAATGAAATATGTGTATCTGTATCAACAAGTTTTGAGGACCAAATAGTTTATTATGTATTTTCTATATGCCAGGCTCAGTGTTGAACACTTTTTAATGCAACATAGTGTTTCACTCCATTTGGTAAAGGACTATTACTATGCTTTTATACAAGTAAATAAATGACAATTTAAAATCTATATAAGGTGACTGTGTTAGAACTGGATACAAATGAAGACTTTTGGGAACTTGTTTTAAATTATAAAAAACATACTATAAGACATCTGGTTTTCTAGAGAGTTTTGAACTTAATCATGTTGAGTTAAACAATGTAGGAAAAGATGCTGATATTATATTATAATTCCCATTGAAATTTCAAGTAAAGAATAAGATATAGTCTGGGCAGTGGAGCTGGGAATTTAGAAGTTGCAGGACTCAGTAGAAGAGACTGAAACTCTCCAAGATTGAGGTTCTCTTAAAACAACAATATTAATAATTTTTGCCTCATCTGTAGGTTGAGGGGACAAAGTAAGATTGCCTGTGCAACACGGTGAATGTATTACATGGAACAACAAACACCCCTTCTCATATCAACCAAACAATTTGACATTTCTCAGAGAAATTGGTAAGATATTTAACAGAGCAGTGAAATACTAGATAATGGGAATGATTCAAATGTTCATCAAATAGTATTCATATTTCCTATTTAGTTTCTAAACCTGCTAAAACAACAAATTAGCAATCTAGCAAAATATTAAAGCACTTAGGAAAAATGTTTCCTTTGATGATGATGAAAGTAACTTGTGGGGCAGAGTATAGTCTGGGAGCCAGATGGACACAGTAGTTGGACCCCTTACTGGAGAGATTCAATATGCTGATGAAAGTGGTGCTTGACGGGGGACTTATAGGATGGGAATGTAGGAAAACAAGAGACACTGGGGAACAGGGTAAGCATTATATTCCTGCCCTGCTTATGTATTTATTTTGTAGGGTTTTAATATTTTTCTAATTTTTAATTAAATTTTTGCAATTTTCATACAATATAATTTGAAGGTCTTTAGATGCTCTCCCCTATCCCCACCTCCCCTTACTGTATCTCAATTTAATGTACTGTTTTATATATATACAATGTATGTGTGTGTGTGTACGGTGTGTGTGTAATAAAGCCATTGGAGATTGGTTAACTGACCAAGAGTCCATGCTGTCTCTGGCCCTCCCAGCAGTCATCTTAGCCAGGAAATCCTCAGGTGTGATTGGAACATTTTATGTACTTTTTCTTGTCTATGCTAGGATATGTTCTGGCTTGAGATTGCATGGGGCTTGTGCATGTTGTCACCACTGTTGTGAGTTCATATGAGTAACTGCCAGGCTCTCTGGACTACTCTGTTTCCTTGTGGTCATCTACCACCTCTGTCTCTTACAATCTACAGTCTTTCTGCCTCCTCCACACCATTGACCTGCACCCTCAGTTTTGTTTGATAATATTTTCATGTGTATACATCTTTGGGTGGTCTTTGTCCAACCAAATTTTCTCCTTCCCGCTCTCTATTTGACCTGCCCTCACTCTCTTCAGGTCCCTTGCTCAGGGCACTATCAGGCAAACCATATAACATATCTTTATGTGACTTTTTCATTGTATATCTTGGGTAAGGAGGGGGGAAATGGAGGAACTTACAAAGAAACAAACACCTAACACCCAGCACCCTCTGTTCCAGATCACTTCTGCACCTGCCCACAGTCTCCATTCATTTTCGCCCACACATCTTGGGCCAACAGCCTTGCCCCAGGTCTGTAAATGCTCCTTCTTAGGGGAGCCGCCTGGGCCATCTTTCTCTCCACAGGCACCGTTCCCAGCTTCGGTCCCAAGATGGTACAGAAAGCCCCTCCCTTCATGGGTAGCTCTCCACAGTCAATTTTCCTCAGCAGGCCCTGCTCCTCAGAGGAAACAGGGTATGCTGGATAGCTTTAGTGTCAAGTTGACACACCTGGGTTGAGGGAGCCTCAGTTGGGGAATTGTCTTCATTGGACTGGCCTGTGGCCATGTCCATGGGGCACCTTCTTGATTGTTGGGTGATGTGGGAGGGCCCAGCCCACTGTGGGTGGTGCCACCCCTGGGCAGGTAGACATGTGTTGTATAAGAAAGCAGGCTGAGCATGCATCAGGGGAGAAAGCCAGTGAATAGTGTTCCCCCATGGCCTGTTCCCCAACCCCTGCCTCCAGATTCCTGCCCCGAGCTCCATGATGAACTGTGACCTGGGAGATGTAAGACAAAATAAACCTTTTCCTCCCCAAGTTGGTATTGGTCAGAGTATTTTGTCGCAGCAATGAAGAAACAAACTAGGACACAGGCTGTTCAGGACCTAGTCTCCTAGTCTGATAAACTGACTTGCCTCTGAGAGAACGTGGGCGGAATAAATGACAGCTTTCATTTCAAGTACTGGATTTTCCCTAGTTATCATTTTATCTTCCACCTCAAATCTCATTGCTCTGTACTTAGACAAATCTGTGTGTATGATGTGTTTGCATATATGTGGGTCATCATGAGCATGCACTTGCCACTTGTCCTTTCTTCATATAAAGTGGAGAATGAAAGAGATTGAGTAACTCAGGTGAGTAGCATGTTCTTCATTAGGAGTGCAGGAAATTCCATGTGATCCTCTCTGCTTATGACCACCAGCAATAACCACAGTGAAAACGGGAGTCACACACCTTTCATGCATTTGTGTTGAGCTACACTGAGTTTTCTCCTCCTTTGGATCTTATCTAATAATGACTATATAAATGCTCCCAAAACCCCTGAAAAACACCCTGTTTTCAATTTTTTAATGTATAATTTTAATTGAACTTTTGGGTACCTTATACAAAACATCTTAATCATCTATATACCCCTTTCCCATCTACCCCCACCCTCCCGGTTTTCATGCATTCTATCAAATATGTTAAGTTTGTGTACCCAGAAGTCCCTCAGTGCAAGTTCATCCACTGGAGTCTAGGTAGCCTATCTAGAGTCTCTCCTTTAAAATCAATCCTGAAATGAGTCTTTGCTAAGAGCATGTGCTGTAACATCAACCCAATATGATAGAAATATTGACCTTTTATTTAATAATTATTATTAACTCATCTTTAAAGGCATGCTTACCTATGAAATGGGGAATTACAACATGCCCCCAAGTCATAATGGGAAGAGATGTGTTCACACATGAAAACAGTATCTGACACATAGCAATCAATATATTGTTATAGTTCAAAGAAGAGATACTATGTTCCTTTCAGTTAAAGAGATTTCAGAATTTCATCTAGTCACCTGGGTTCGTTCTGTCCATTTGAAGCAACTTCCTTCAATATTTTCATTTACATTCTCTGCACTCAAGACTACAGCATGCATGTTAAAACAAGCAAACAAAATATCAAATCCAAATTTAGAAATGAAGGAAACGGCAACTTGTTTCCCTCCCACTGAATTGGTGATTTCTTTGTCCTGCCACCCAAGTCATTAACAAAAAGCTTATGATGCACAACATACAGCTTCTTTCCTCAAAGAAAATTGGAGATGGCTTTTTTTTTTTTTTCTGGAACAAAATGTTAGCCACCATGGCCCAAGAATACAAGTTAAGTTATATGGTACTCAAACACAGAACATTTCAAGAAGTTTTTATAGTAACAGAAAAAAGAAATCATATGCCAAAATACTTCTCAAATGATGAGGGATGGGGTGGGTGCTGGAGAGATGATTCAACAGTTAAGAGCATTGGCTGCTCTTGCTAAAGACCCAAGTTCAAACTCCAGTACCCACATGGCAGCTAACAACTGTTTGTAATGCCAGTTCCAGATGATCCAAAACCGTCTTCTCTCCTCTGAGGGCACTGCATGACAGGTGTGCACTTACATATATGCAGGCATAACACTCATACACATAAAATAAAAATAAAAATAAATAATTTTTCAAAAGAAATGAAAACAAATACAATGATGGGTACATTAGGTTGCTAAGTTATGGTACAGCAGGGAGACCTTTGCTCTAGGCCTCAAGTACAACCTGATGACATTCTTAGCTTTTGGGTGGGTAGAAGCTAGGGATTCATTTAAGCATTCCCGAAACTTTACCTATTAGTCACAAAAATGTTAGGTCACACACAGAGGTGAGTAATGAGTGGTTACTTGGACAAATAACTGAAGATAATTTGGCACTATAACTGCAAAATTCCAACCTCCTCATAACCACTGAAACTCTAATCAATTATACAACCTCTTATAATGTTCTTTTCTTTTAGACTTTGTTTCCTTATGATCATGTACCAACCATCTCTCTTATAATCTTTCTGTCCCATCTTCTGCAATGGTCCCTGAGCCATATGTGGGTGAAGTTTAATATAGGAGTGGTATCCAGGGACACACTCTCTACAGTCCTAGTCTCTATACTTTTGCCAGTCGTGGCCTTCTGTGTGCATCATACTCTGTTACATGAAGAAGCAAGTGCTACTATAGTTTGCTGTGCCATTAATTGTTGTGGTTACTAGGCTTTAAAGCTGGGATTGGACCGTTGATTGTTTTTCTTCCTTAGTAGTTTGTATAGTATCCTCCAGAACTGTGAGAGCTAGTCTTCAGGGAGGAGGATTCCAGGTCAGTTCCAGCTCCTTTGCTCCAAGTCCTGTGTCAGAGGCATGTCTTGTCTTCAGCAATGAAGTCTCAGACTATCAACTGCTATGGCAATAGCCTGTATTATTTTTGGAATCTCTTGGACAGCTCTGACCAACAACTCAAAGAGAGGTTTCTGCTGTCTGGCACTGTGTTATGCTATAATGTTCATTGTAAGTGCAATTTTTTCTTTCTTTCTTTTCTCTCTTTCCTTCTTTCTTTCTTTTTGTGTGTAGGGAACTTCAGTTAACAAAGATTTACAAGACATACCAACTTTTCATAGATGATTACAAGAGCACAAATATAGTTTTCATTATTTCTGACAATAGTAATTTTGATAACTACAAATAGATTTAGGACAAATATGTGTGGCTAAGTGGCTCGGGAGATGTATCAGCAGTTAAAGCACTTGTCACCTGAGCAAGAGGACAGGATTTGGAAGCCTCAGCACCCATGAAACACTGGGAGGCATGGTGGCCAGCCTTTGTAAGACCAGTCTCAGAAGGCAGAGGCAGGATTCCAGAGAAAAGCTGTCTAGGGAGACTAGCAGTATCGGAATGCTCTGGGTCTGATTAAGATATCCTGTTCAATGAATACACTGGAAGAATGATCAAGGAAGATTTTTGACATCAGCTTGTACCTCCATATGCATGCAAACATGAACACATGAACCCTCACATATGTGTACCTATAAACATGTCCATGCTACACATTCAAAATTAACCAAAACAAAACAAAACAAAAAACCTGGTGGTTAGTTAATGATGATAGTGTATAAGGATCTGAACCCAGAGAACTTGACAAGGTTCTTCATCCTGTAGACTTTTAAAAAATATATTTATTATTTTTTTATGCGTATGCATGTATTGCCTGCATGTAGGTAAGTGTACTCATGTCGCGCAATGCCCACAGAGGAAAGAAGAGGCCACTGGAGCCCCTGGAACTGGAATTATAGACAGTTGTTAGCTGCCATGTGGGTGCTGGGATTTGAACCAGGGTCTTCTGCAAGAACAACTAGTGTTCTTAACCATTGAGCCATCTCTCTAGCCCTAACTTTTAAAAAGGTCTTAGATATGCCAGTCAGCCTTCATAATCTGGCCTCTCTCATTTCTCTAACATTTTCTCATTCTACATCCTTCTGTCAACTTCCAAAACATGTACTTATTTACTGTACTTATAGAACCATATTGACTCTACTTATATCAACTTAATAGAGGCAGGGCATTTCCTCTACTGTGTTCATTGACATGTTTCCAATGATTAAAATAATGGCAGCTGGGCTGAAGAGATGGCTCAGTATTTAAGAGCACTGGCTGCTCTTGCAAAGGACCCTAGTTGGATTCCCAGCTCCCACATAGCAGCTAATAACCACCTGTAACTCCAGTTCCAGGGGATCTGGTGCCCTCTTCTGACCTCCACTGCACTGCACCTCACCAGTGCACTTACACACGTGTACTCATAAACATGTAATAAAACATTATTTTAAATGATGCTGGCCTCCTGATGTTTACAAAATAATTTTCCTATCATAAAGCAAAACATGCCAATGCCAGGTGGAATTTTCTTTACCAGTTGTAGGAAAAGAAAAACTGTTTAGTCTACAGGGAGACTAATCCTCCATTTACAATGTGAAATAATAAAGGATCAATCAATTTTGATCTGCTTCTTTTTTCTGTAATGTTATTTATTTTATTTGTATGAGTGTCTTGCTTGCATGTGTGTACATGCCAACCTGTCGAGCAATGCTGGTGGAAGTCAGAAGAGGGCGTCAGACTGCCTTTGTCAGCCACCATGTGGGTGTTGGGATTTGAAACCTGGTCCTGTGCAAGAACAGTCAGTACTACCTGGGTTGTCTGCAAGAATGGTATTCTTAACTTCTTAACTGCTGAGCCAACTCTCCAGCACCCCCCTCCCACTCTGTGTCTCTCTGCTTCTATTAAGATATTTTTTCAATATCTATGCAAGATACTTAGTGAAGAATTAAATGTAAGGCGATTAGTAATGGCTGCTTGAGGTAAATTTGGGGCCATCCAAACAATCATGCCCTCCCTCTGCTCATCGACTCTTCCTCCATGTGACTCTGGTGATGTTTGGGTAGACACACGTGTGCTGCTGCTTCTATTGCTGTGGTCTTTTCTAACAGGTCTGTTTATTTTTGCCTTGCGTAGATGGGTCTGTGGGTTTTACAAAGAGTTGATTCAGATCATTAAATCCTACACAAGGCTGAATAACAAAGCAGAAAAATCTGTCCACAAAATGCTAAAAAGCTTTCTCTGACTCAGAGCCTCGCTTTTTGCAGTCTTTGAGTCACCCTGTGGAAGATGGCTTTATTTGTTTGATTCTAGATTTATAGTGCCCTATTCCCAAAATGGATGTGTGCAAGAGGAAGCATTTGTTTGGTGAGAAGGATTAGGTTTTAATTTGGAAAACCATTAAAAGCTTGAATAGTTGTCTTAACTCAGGAAACAGAGAGGGAGGGAGGGGGCTGAATGGAAGGAGGGCAGGAGGGACAGAGAGAAGAGAGAGAGAGAGACAGAGAGAGACAGAGAGAGAGAGAGAGAATGATGCAGTGGGAGGGGGAGAGAACAGGAAATCAAAAGAGAGAGAGAGAGAAATCTAGAGTGTATGTTTGAGAAAAAGACAGGAGAGAGAGAATTAGTGATATTAGGTGTTAATTACTTGCTGTGTCAAAATTCCTGGCAACAGCAACTTAAGGAAGTGGCTGTTTGACTCACTATTTCAGGTCACAGTTCATCGAGGCAGAGAAGGCAAGGCAGCTTCAAGGCAGCTGATCTCGTTGCATCCAGAGCAAGGAGAGGGATCGATGCTAGTGCTCAGCTCTTTTTTTCTAGTCAGCCCAGAAACCCAGTCCTTGCAATGGTGCAGTAGAAATGCAGTTCTACAGTGTCCTGCTTTATCCAAATGAGAGCTAGGTGTGTCCTCAGTGACACTGTTCTATCGTCCTCAGATTTATCCCTGCCAGTGCTGATTATTTGAGGAGGAAGAACATAAAGCTGTTTTCTGGACAGGTTTGCAAGAAGGAAGGAGTTACTGTTTCTTCCTGTGGAGTCGGCTAATGTCTCACATTTTGTTTCCTTTTCTTTTTCTTTCTCTTTTCTTTCTTTCTCTTTCATTTTCTCTCTCTCGCATGCATTCTCTCTCTCTCTCTCTCTCTCTCTCTCTCTCTCTCTCTCTCTCCCTGTGATATATTCATGCGTGTGGGTGTGCTTGCTCATGCATACTTATGTAGAGATCAGAGGTTAGCATCAGGATGACTTTACTTGCTTCTCAGTCTCTTGTTTTGACACAGTTTCTCTCTGAACCTGGGTCTCCATGCTTTGAATAGCCTGTCTAGGAAGCAAGGACCTGCCTTTCTACCCCACCTATCACTGGCATTATAGTTGTTTACTGCCACATCCATTTTTTACATGGTTGCAGGGGATGTGAACTCAGGTTCTTATGTTTTCTCAACTGGCACTCAACTCACAGTCATCTCCTTAGTCCCACCCTTAAATCTTCAGCAGCCTTCTTTCATGCTCCAGGACTTAACCTTATCTAAATACATTATGCTGAGTGTGTAATCAAGATTAAAGATAAATGGATTACCATAAACACAGGATGCATACAAAATATGTTCTTAGTAAAAGGACTTAGAGTGAGGTCTCCTAGCTGTGTTTCCAGCAAGCATGCAACTCCTAGCTTCAGAGCAAGTGGAAACTAGGACTGAGACTGACCATAATTTTCACTTCTGACAAGGATATTTGTAGGAACCAAGCAAAGAATTGTCCTAAAGTGGGATAGGAAAACGTGTAGAACTGTGAAAATCGCTCTCTGAACTTCCTAGTAGAATTTATAACATACACAAATCCAACAATTGTTGCCAATTTTTAAAACAAAATTCATTATAAAGTGTGAATCCACACAATTCCCTTAGCCTAATCACAGGCTAAAATTTCAATAGTTTGGTTCAAACTTTACAGATTTTCTTCTAATGGAAAGTAATTTTATTTACTTATCTTCATTTTATGTATATGAGTGTTTTGCCTACATGTACATAAGTACATTTGTGTATGTAATGCCCATCAAGGCCAGAAGAGAGTGTCAGATTTCCTGGAACTGGAGCTATAGATGGTTGTTAGCTGCCATACGGATGATGGGAACTGAATCCAGGTGCTCAGCAAGACCAACCAGTGCTCTTAACCACTGAGTCTTTGTTGTTCTTTCCAAATGCCCTAATATAAAATTGTAGGAAGTCCTTCTTGGCTAATGCTTTAGAATGCATTTTCTTTTTCTGGGTGTTCGAGTTGCCCCTTCATCATGTAAGCTTGCCCCAAGGAACAACTGTAAACATGTCATGCAATTGCACTTCTCCACAGAATTTAATATCACATCCCATTTCTGTTTTGTTACTGGTTCACTTGGTTCTGTAATGCATGCAGTTTTAAATGTTTATCAGAATGGCATTAACATTGCTATTTTCTGAAAAGAAAGGTTGCATTTTTATTTTGCCTTAGACAGTGTCACACACAAAACCTCTATTCGTTTGGAAAGATTTTATTGAATCTTTGAAATTCAGCTTAATTTAATTCACCAAATATTTTCTGAGCACATACTTAGAACCAGATATTATGTGTTGTCCTCGGGAAAGAAATATGAATACAAAGTGCGCCTGTCTCCGGAGGAATGCAGATTTAAACACAAATTATAAATATCATATGATAAGGGGCATAATGAAATAAAGTACAGGAGCCAGACGAAGTATAAAAAGGATGTCAGTATAGAGTTAAAAATGAGAGAATAATGTATCTTTATATAAAAGTGCCTGATATAGAGCAAATAAATTGTATATTAATCATAAGGTAACTTTGAAGACAAAGCTAGATATAGCCGTATGGATATATTATTTTTCTTTCGTCTATGATGAAATTACTACAACCTTGGTGGCATGAAATAACAAAAAATTATTCTCTCATAATGCTAGGGGCCAGAAGTCTAAAAACAAATCAAGACCAAATCAAGAGGTTGGCAGGGTGGTGCTTCTCCAAGAGATCCAGGGGCTTTAGGTTCCTTACCTTTTCAGTCTTCTGGGGATTGCTGGAGTATCTTGACATGTGAGCACATTGCCTCGACCTGTGTACCTGTGGTCATGCTGCGGACTCCTCCCCTATGTGTCCACCCTTCTTCTCCACCTCTTTTATAAAGACACTTGTGATGACACTTAGAGCCCATTTGAATAATCCAGGGTATTTTTATGTCAACATCATTAACTTAATCACATCTTCAGTAACATTTACAATTACTGGGAATTACAAATGGTTATATTTGGAGTTACCATTCGGTCTACTATGACAGAGGAAAATTGCAATAATACAGACATAAGGGCTAGTCACAGTGCTGAGCATCATGCTAGTGAGAGTTAAGGAAACTTGTGCCACAAGATAGCAATCTTACTAAATTAATTTGGTGATAATGGTGAGCCAGTTAAACACAAAGTTCTTTAAAACCCAGGACAAATTTGTAAATATTTGCTTCCTAGAAATTCATTCTACATTTACACTAAGACCTACATAGATTCAATATTGTTCTTAGTATTGACATTATGCCATTTCTTTTTCAATTAAGCAATAGAATCCCTCTGTTCTTACTTCAGGCATTCAATCAATCACTCATTCATAAAAATATTCAGTTTGCATTTATTAAGCTCATGTTGTGAGCCATACACTCTGTCCAACGGAGACAGAAATGAGAAAGCAAAAATATAAGACAGTTCTTACTTTCAAAGAGTGTGTAGCTCTGTGTAATGATGCTAGCACTCAATATTTAGTAACTGAAATGTTCACTGCAGTAAAACAGCACACAAGTTGATATTGTTAACTGATATAGACATGAAGACAATATTGTTCCTCAGATGCTTATAAAAGGTTAGTGAGGGGACAAGAGTGATTGTTCGGTGGTTAAGAGTACTTTATGCTCTTGCAGAGGACATGTGTTCAGTTCCGAGCACATACATGGTGGCTCAAAATCTCCTGTTACTCCAGTTCTAGGGCATCCAATGCTCTCTTCTGGCCTCAGCGGGCACCATGCACAAACATGGTGCACTTACATACATGGAGTCAAAATATACACAATAAAAATGAATATTTTAAAAGAAAGAGAGTAGTGAGTTCATGTGCCAGGACTCAGGTACACAGTATTCCAGGTAGTTAGAGTTACGTTGAATAACACGCAGGCTTGTTCAGAATTGTGAAATTTGAAAATGAACAAGAAGTTCTGCTTAAGAGTATGAGATGAAGCTGTTGGAGGGAGAGCAGGATAGAAGAGGACAATGAAAAACCATGTTCTCCATGGGTTGAAATGGACCCAGCATGTTAGGCTGTGAGACACATGGCAATATTTCATTTCCTCATGTTATTGGCTGTCTAATATTGTGGGACTGCTGACAGCAGAATTGTCCCAGATTTCCTCCAAAAAGAAGGCAAAAACTGTATAGATGTTGTGAGATCAGAAGCTGCTCACTTTGTAGAGCTGTCTTTGGTTCTGGTCACTTCTCTCATTCTATGCAATATTATCTATTCACGAATCAGGAGAGCACCCCAGGCATCCATTAGAATTGTGTTGGAAAGCAAAATTATGGAACTTTCTGGAAGCATTCTCTATCTTATTTGAAAACATTTAGTAGCACAAATAGATGAATTTTAGAAGTAAATTACCATGTGTACATTTTGTAGTTTACTTTAATAGCTTCTTTTCTCTTCTAACTAGAACTAGCTTCATAAAATTATACTTTCTCCTGTAGTGGCCGAAGATATTACTAATGCCTCCCACTGATCTAGGAGCTGAATTTCTTTCATCTCCATAGGCCATCAGGCTATCAAAAACTTCAGAGAAAACAGTGTTTGAGAATAGAGTTTTAGAATCTGGAAAGAGAAAAATCATAAGACCATAGACTGGTATGGACTCTGATTTGATCTACGTTTGTGTTTAATCTGTATTTACTGCCTCCATGACTTAGCAGAAGATAGGTGACCTCTCTAAACATCAGTTCCTTGAGTATAAATTGGGATAATAGCACAGGTGCCATTCATGGACATGCAAGAGACACAAGGCATCCAAAGGGCCAGTGTAGTGTCTGAAAATTATTGAACATAGTACTGTCTTACTATCTGTGGACTATGATCAAGAGGGTTTATAAAGACTACATAAACCTGAAATCATAGATAACTGTGTAGACTGGGAAATATAGGCAAGGGAGCTCGAAAGACAAGCAAATTAGCAGGTCAGAACGGAGAAGGATAGAACATGTCAGGATCAATAGAATCTGTCTCTCACATAGACTAGATACTTCACAAGAATCCATTGAGAGTCAAATGAATTCGTTCATTGAAAATATTTTGAGGATGTTTAGCAGCTATTATAAATGAGCACAAGCAATGTTTGTTTTCCTTTTACTTATTGCAGTAAATACAATTTTGCTTTTAGAATAAAAGTCTTTGAAACATTTGTATTTATCTGTTTAAATAACTATTCACACTGTGCTAAGTGGGTTAGTGATGTTTGTTAGATTTTGTTAAGTAATTCTTGTGACCTCAGTTAATGTTGAGGTTTCTTACCCATTTCCTCAGTTTTTTCTGGGTTTTTGTCTGGTTGGAGTTTGCATAGGGCCTGTGTGTCCTGTCACCATTTCTATGAGTTCATATGAGCAGCTTTCTAACCACCTTGAAAACTGTTTCCTTGTGGTCATCCACTACCCCTGGTTCTTGCAGTTTTCTGACCCCCTCTTCTACAATGGTCCCCCCAGAATTGCGTGGCAGAGGTTTAATAGAGAAATCCTATCCAGAGACATACATTCTATTTCTTTGAAAAAATATTTTATTTATTATTTTAATATTATGTGTACTGAGTGTATTGCCTGCATGTATGCAAGTGCACCCATATCCTGCAATGCCCACAGAGAGACCCTCCTGGAACAGGAGTTATGAATGGTTATTAGCTGCCATGTGGGTGCTGGTAAATGAACCCGGGTACTCTGCAAGAGCAGTCAGTGTTCTTAACTGTTGATCTATCTCTCTAGCCCTCTCACTCTACTTCTTTAGGGTTGGTTGCCTAGGCTCCAGTGGATGAACTCACACCAAGAGACATCTGGGAACACAAAGTGACCTCATAGGCTTTAACATATATGACATAATGCATGAAATTTGGAGGAGGTTATATGGGGATGCAGACAGGGGAGGGTGTCTAAATATTATTCAGATGTACTCAAAAACTATATCTATATTAATAAATCATAATTCATAAAAAGTGTATATGAACAAAATATAGACTATAGAGCCAGAGGCCTGGGTTTGAAATATGCATTTCTCTAAGAGACTGTAGAGGGCTTATTCCTGAATAGGACACCTGTATCAAACCTCTGCCACTTAAGACTCAAAGACCATTGGGGAAAAGGGGGCCAAAATATTGTAAAGAGCCAGAAGTGGTAGATAACTCCAAGGAAAGAGAATTTTCCTCATAGCTGAGAAATTACTCATATGAACTTACAGCAATGCTAACAGCATACACCAGACCCATGCAAGCTCAAGCCAGACAAATCCCAGCATAAAAGTGAAGAAGTGACTGAAATGACCCAACATTAGCTAAGGAACTATTAGAAACAGAGAGGAAGAGCTGGTTTTGTTTAAGGGTGTGCTACTAGATAATTTAACCAAGCACATACCAAAGGATAACTGGGGTTATGTGTATGCATGTATTGCTTGCATGTAGGTAAATGCACCCGTGTTGTGCAATGCCTACGGAGGACAGAAGATGCTGTTGGATCCCTTGGAACTGGAGTTATGGAGAGTTGTTAGCTGCCATGTGGGTGCTGAGATTCGAACCTGGGTCTTCTGCAAGAACAGGCAGTGCTGTTATTCGCTGAGTCATCTCTCCAGCCCCCAGTTCATGTTTTTAACAAAGGTCTGATGAGTTATTAAAGACCTAAGCAGGAATATTAAAACTAAAACTGCAAAATAAAGAAATTTATAGCTTCTTTTGTAAGTAAAGTCATGGAACCATGAAAAAAAGATGTATGAAATTCTCATATTTAAAAGTTATGAGCACTTTGTGAATAGATAAAAATCCTTGAGCTTATTGTGAGAATCTAGGAGAACACACACAGTTTGAGCATGAGTGTTCACTGATTTATTCCTTACATTTCTCATGCAGACACCCTGTCCTAGCCATTTCCCTGAGTCTGATCATTGGTTCTATAGAATCGACCTACAGTCTGACTACCTAATATGTGTTATCTGCCTCTTGTATCAGCATCCACAAAAAGAATTATGGAGCTTGAATTTAGACGATGATTTCTTTATTGAAGCAGAACTTGTTCTACTCTTAATAGAAAGATCTGTTTCCCAAGGAGTTAATGGATATCAAAACTTTTTAGAGAGTCTGATCATTGGTTCTATAGAATCGACCTACAGTCTGACTACCTAATATGTGTTATCTGCCTCTTGTATCAGCATCCACAAAAAGAATTATGGAGCTTGAATTTAGACGATGATTTCTTTATTGAAGCAGAACTTGTTCTACTCTTAATAGAAAGATCTGTTTCCCAAGGAGTTAATGGATATCAAAACTTTTTAGAGCAGGAAACATCTCTCAAAGAGCCAAACTACAAAGAAATATTTCATTAAAA
>NW_008351640.1:3862351-3879045 GCF_000622305.1 Nannospalax galili | reverse complement strand
AAAGAAATATTTCATTAAAAGATATATATATATATATATTAATAATGTCAGCAGAAAATATACTAAACTGCATCTGCATTTGCCTTATTTGGACTGGAAGCTGAGTAGCTCTGAGAGGATCTCTGCCTATGAGATTGTGTTGAAGCATTTCCAGATTCTATTCTGGTCTAGAATTATTCTATTTTCTAGAAGCAATACTTTGTTTTATTAAGAAGAAAACTAATAAAAAATCAATGTAGAGGACTGAAGAGATGAATCAGCAGGTAAGAGCACTGGTTGCTTTTGCAGAAGAATCAGGACTGATTCCCAACACTCATATGGTGGCTCACAATTGTCTGTACCACCAGTTACAGAGGATCTGATGCCCACTTCTGGCCTCTGTGGGAACAGCATTCATGTTGTGCACACATCATATACATGCAGGCAAAACACTTAAGACACATAAAGGTAGACGAATCTTTTTTAAAAGGCTTTGTAGCTTATTTTCAGTGCAAAGAAATAAGCTGATCTGTTTAAGAAATACTAGGAGGGTCAGCTAGATGGCTCAGTGGGTAAAGTCACCTAACACAAACTATGATGACCTGAGTTCAATCCCTGAGACCGACAAAGTAGAAAAACAGAAGCAGAGACTCACACGGAGGAAGGAAAGAAGCAGTTTCTGCAAGATGTACTCTACCCTCCTTGTGTACATCCCATCATCCACAGAACAACACAAAAAAAATTTAAAGTAACAAAAATTAAATATAAACACTAGGAGATATGTAATTTAAACTGAAGGAAAAAAAATGTCTTAGTTTGAGGTAATAGGTGAACACCGTGATCAAAATAGAAAGTAACACCATTTTCTAATAATCTTATTTGAGAGTGTACTATAAGCTTCTTACTAGACCTAAGGTTTAACAAACATCTGGATTTCTGAACAAATATTTGAAACATACTAGCAGTTTCTTGAGTGAAATGGAATGAAAGAGAAAACAGTGATTGATTTTTCCTAGGTGCCTTATGAGAAAATGGCATTTAAGAAAAACATGAAGATTTGATTGTGGTAGCCAGAGTACAGAAGCATACTTTAGCAAGAAGGAAAATGGGCAATAAAAGGCATGGTTTCATCCAAGAGTGAGGTCCACTGAAGAATGTATCTTCAGTTATGAAGCACAAACTCTTGACATAGATTTATTTCTCAAAGATGAGTTGAATGTGGCCTTTTACGAAAGAAACACTATAAATAAGCACCTTTTCTGTTGAAAAGAGGGCACAGAAACTCAGTAAACTGTATGGTTTTGGTAAAAGTTATCAGATGACCTTAATTTAGCTAAATTAAGAATCTATATTTGGTCAAGGTGCTTTCAAAGCTACTTTTATCTTTCTTGCATCCTCCCTTCAGGTTAGACATTGAACACTTCATCTAATAAGTGCTCAAAGTTATAAGCCTTAGTTCCCTTTAAGAATACTCCATGCCAAAATAATGTTAACTAGATCAAAACCCACCTTTCCTATTTCTATAATATTCTACTTTTCCTCAGGAAAGCAGTATAGTCCCTCTGAACAGTAAATTCTATTCATTCAATCAAAATCTCTTTATTATATTTCACTGCATATTGAACCATCACTTGCTGTTTATTTATTTTTTCCTCTTCCCTATTCCTCAACAATATGATTGTTTAATTTATACTGACTGAAGACATTAAAAACATCTCTAGTGAGTAAGAGATTGCAGAGTGCTTATCGCAAAGAGGGGCATAAAACCGTAAGAGCCAGGTGTGGTGGATGACCACAGGAAATAGAATTTTCCAAGTGGCTAGAAACTTACTCATATGAACTTAAAGCAGTGGTGACAGCATGCATAAGACCCAAACTCAAACCAGACAAAATCCCAGCATAGAAGTTGGGAAATGGATTAGAATCACCAAATTTAGCTGAGGAAATACTGGCAGTTATTCACTGCTGGGTGAGGGAGAGTTAATCTTCTTTAAAAGGTGATGATACTAGATAGGTTGACTAGGCTCCAGTGAATGGACTCACATTGAGGGACACTTGGGGATACTCTTTGACTCTATAGGCTTTAAAAAAAATATTTTATCATTTTAATTTTACTTGTGCGAGTGTATTACCTGCATATATGTAAGTGTACCTGTGTAGTGCAATGCCTGCAGAGATCAGAAGACGAAGTTGGATCCCTTGGAACAGGAATTGTGGATGGTTGTTAGTCGCCATGTGACTGCTGGGAATTGAACCCATGTCTTCTGAAACATGAGCCAGTGCTCTTAAACACGGAGCTATCTATCCAGTCCCTGATTCTATAGGCTTTAACATGCAAGAAATCCATCGGGGGGACTGTGGAGAGGGTTGCAGATAAAAGAGGGCTGTCCATTTATGATCAAGATATATTGTATGAAGTGCACAAAAAATCAACAACAATAAGAAAAACACGTCTCTAGATACTGTAAATATAAACAATTATGAGCTTTCATTCACTGTTCACTCCTTGTCCTTCAAAGAACATGTCCTCTGAAGCAATTCTATTATATCCAATAATGGAAGTATTATTTCCTAGTCCAGACAAATGGCCACAGATTACTTTGGCAGAGACGCAGGAACATGGAGGGGTGTGAATCAGGTTGGTGTGTGATTTTGTAACTGTGGTGATAATTAAAAGACTGAGCCTAATGATTATATACCAGGCACTAAGTTGAGTATATTCCATAACATATAACACTTTCTCCTACAACAACCCAATAAGGCGAATGCCATTATTCACATTTTGAAGATAATGAAATTCTTAACCTATTTCACTCTCAGAAACTGATAGTATTTGATTCAAACATTAGCTGATGGATTCTTAAGTAACCCTGGTGGTCATATCCCGAAGAGGTTATTCAAGACTGAGTGCCTTTGATAGTTCTTGGATAACTTATTGATGGTGTATGGTTCACAGAGATATTAAAATTTTTAATATTATCATCTTTGACTTTGTGAACAATTCTCCAGTACAGAATATCACAGATAGTACTGACTACTGAGGACTAACACAATATCTCAGCCTCCACAAGTCAAAATCTAGTTCAGTGATTGATTCAATTTGCAGTTTTGAGTTACCAATGAGGATAAGCATCTTTTCATGTGCTTTATGCCATCTGTACATCCTCTTTTGCAAGCTATCTGATTAAAGAATTTTAGTGTCCTAGTGTTTATTAAGTCTGAATTTGTAGTATCCCAAACCCAGTTTGTTTGTAGAAATAATCATTATATATTTCTGACTGTATATCTTTTATATATTTTAAAGCATCATATTTTGCTACAGAAATGCATATATTTCTGATTAATTTGTCGAAATAATAAAATAATATTAACTTAGAAAACATATCTCTATTATGTCAATGCTTTCTCTGTTATCACCCTGGGAAGGAAGAACATTTGAAAGTGTAATAAGTTGATATACCAAGTATGATATTCTCTGTTAATTTTATGAGCCCCCAAAAGGCCCTAATGAACATAGCAGAGGAGCTTTCATTTTTCATGCCACTGCATTCATTCATGAACCTAGAGAATGCATTTTATTCAAGAACCCTCTGAGGAATCTGAGTGCTTTGGAAGTCAGGGTTAATATTATCTCACAGATCCACAGTTTAAGTTATTATCAAAATGCAGATGCATTTAAGTTTCCTTAAAAAAGCTTATAACTAAAAGATGAAAAAAGAAGTTTTAACTCACTAATTTATACAGATACAAATATCCCATTATGATAATTACTAGGTGACATTTTTTAAAAAATGAAAAAAAAAAAGACTCATCCATGAAATGTTTAAGGGTTTGCAGGGTATGATAGAATCCTTAGTTTGATGGCTCCAATTCAACCAACCATAAACTCAGAATTTTTTTTGTAAGTTTAAATTGTCATGAACCTTTTCTTTTTCAATGAGGAAGAGCTGGTGGAGTGTTCTTATTCTGTTTTGCACTCTGTAAGTGAGGCAATTATCCCCAGAGAGACCAACTTGCTATGTAGCCTTGGCTAGTCAGGTAGGAGATTGGCATGTCATGCTTGACTATCCTTTTGTTTGATTTTATACTTGGAAGAGTACACTTTCAAATGTATTGTTGAAAGAGTGACTATTTATGTATCTTGCTCCTCTGCTTTGGAAGGACTTTTTGTTTATTCACTTATCTGTTTTGAGGGAATGATATTTAAAGATTTCCCATGTTACTTGCTTCTGATCACTAATGAACATATGTTAAATTAATGAGCTGAGAAACATGGTGGCCAGATTTCTAAAGAACAACCTTTTATTCTCCAGTAAATAATGCAACAAATCAAAGTTAGATGTAATGAATTTTTTCTTTTCTCTGTAGCAGCAAACACTTTGCTGGAAAGGGATTCTAGATTTACTCAAGGCCACGTGCACTAGTTTTTAGAGCAAAATTCTGCCTTCTCTGAGGATAGAATAAAACATTCTAGCCAGTTAAGCTCATGACTATAGAGTAGACAGGTTGCTGTTGAACTTAAGAGATGATGGAGAAATATTATACATAGCGGTTAAGTTAATGTAGAGTAAAGTTAAATAACCCTAAGATCAGCAATGAGTCTGTTCTTCATTCATTCACTTAACGAATATTTAATGCGATGCTACTACTTGCTGCATGCTGAGGATGTATAAAGAAATGTAAGATAGAACCTCTGATATAAAACGCACCATGCTTTCTGTTAAAGGGGATAGATTGATACACCTTTAATTACCACGTGAAGACAGAATTCTCTGTCATTTTATGCAAAATTCTGTTACTACACAGAAAAGTATTTTGCCCTGTTTGCTTTATCACGCTATAGATTTAGAGACTAGTCTTAAATAATTTACTTAATGGACTTAGTCATGAAAATGAACAGAATTTTCTAAGAAATGAACAAAAGAGGCTTGTGAATCCATGTAGATAGAACTAAAATTAAACCTTGGTGTATATCATTCACCTAGATTTTCTAAATTTATGCTCTTCAGTGAAACAGGAGTTACACTGAAATGTTCAGTAAACTCTATCTCCATGAGGACTGTGGAAGGGAAAGGGCATTAAATAATAGGTGCCATCTTGATTTGACAGTGACATGCATAGTCCAAAAGGCAGCAGTCACAGGCAGAAGGAATTACTAAGGAGCTGGGTCAACCAAGTTCTGTCAGAAAAGGGTTGGACACTGACTATTTTAGTCTTCATCAAACATACAGTCTCCATGGGGACTGCTCAACACTGACTGAACATTGTGACTTGAACAAACCATGGATAGAATGTAAATATATGACTCTGTCTGTATCCCAGTAACACTATGTTTGCCAAAATATAGAGCAGGCGAGATTTAGGATACACACTTCAGTGTGCCAGTCCTTTAAAAATAATTTTAATGACTTTATGGTATGGTCAATCAGGGTATTAATTCAATTATGTTAAGTAATTTAAGAAACAAATCATACATAAGAAGATATGAGAAGCTTCATTGCTAAAAAATAATTCCAACATAAAGGAGAATGTATGTATTCACCATTCAGATGGTGAAGGTTCTGAAACAGGTCAAAGCCAGAAATGAACCAAAGTATGAGTTAGCTATTTTATTGAATCCTATAGGAAAAGATTATAAAGCTTCAAAAGAAAAAAATGCATATAGCTTATTCTATCAATGTTTATCATGTCTCAAAACAACTATTATGAGTAGTATCATTACTTCTGTTTTACAAAAATGAATTGACACTCCATCTTAATAAATTACTTGCCCACTTAATAAAGCCACACAGCCAGTCTTTTGAGCCACAGAAATTTGCATCTAGCCTTAGCTTTCCAAAAACTATATTAGGACAATTTAATATTCACCTTCTTTTTTATCATTGCCATTCTGATGTCAAGAGATTACCTAAAGAAAATAAGAGCACATGATTTAACATCTATCAGTGGATGAATTAGGAATGACCCATGTATGTGATTAAACATAAACATTTTTTCCTAAAAGGTGATATAGTTATATGTGTATAGAAAGGAAAAGGTAGCCATATATGTTATATGTGTTATATGTGTTATATATGTGTTATATGTTAATCCTGTGCTATTTAATATTAGAAACCTGAGGAGCCACATATTTTGGCACCATATCTGTTCTTAGAACAAATCCCCACAGATCCTGAGTGTGCCTGTTCATATATAACAAATATACATCTTCCTAAAATCATCAAATAGTCTCTAGATGTCTTATGAACACCTAGCACTAAATGCTGTGAAAATAATTATTACTTTGTATTGCTCAGGGAATAATACATTTTAAAGTCTGTAAAATTTCAATATAGGCGTGTCAGCACAGGCCTAAGTGCACAGCACATACCAGCAGCCATGTGACATTTAATTTTTCAGCACTTAAACATTATTTTGTAAAACAATATTTCATTTTGCTCATGTGGACCCCGTGCAATGCTGAAATCCAAGCTTTGATTTTTTTTCTTTGAAGGTTTTAGAATTTGTCTTTTATATTATTTTTAGGTGATGGTTGGTAAATTCCAAAGATGCAGAAACCCATGGATGAAGCGGGCCAATGGCATAGACACTGAAAAACCTTAAGAGATAAGAAATGCATGTTCATAACTTCGGTTAGGCTGGGTATTTCGGAATAAACATTTGTCTGCATACCTCAGGCAAAGCTGTGGATAATTTTTTGCTATTTTCACATAGCTCCATTTAAGACAATGAAAATTACAAATAGCCCTTTATTTTCAATCTTGTAATATGGCCTTGGATTCTGAAGTGGCATCTGGAGTGGTTTGTCCTGTCAAATCCCATTTCTATGGCCATTTGCTGCTTTGAGGCTACCTTGGAAAGCAGTCACAGTGTACCCTTGCTTACACCTATTCTATTCCCATATGAGAGTCACAGCAGAGCTGTGTCAACATTAGACATCATCTTGAGCAGCTCTGGTTTGTATTTCATTCACTTTATTTACCATCACTTCTATCTTCTTTTTTGCTTCTGTGGAACCATGCGTGAGGTGATTGAGTTAAAACGTCCCTGGTCACCACCACAGTTGGAAATAGTGATTATTGGAAGTGACACTGACCAGGCAGCATCCTTTAGTTTTCTAATTCTTGTGGACTCCAGAAAACATGCTTACAGAACTAAAAATAGCTTTTCAACAAGTTGATATTTCCTTTTGCAATGTTAAAAATGATGTGTGGATGCTGACCTACAACAGGTATATGGCAGAGTAAATGGAGGAGTGGCTCCAGAGCAGGCACAAGGAGTAATCTTATCTTTCAGCTTATTTCTCTCAACTTCAGCTGCATATTTGAAACTTCTGGAAACCCTTTAGCCAACTCAGTTGGCCCCATATGCAGAGCCTGGTTTTATTAATCTGGAGTTGAATCCATACTAAGAAAGACGTGGCTTGATGACTGTTCTGGCAATTGATATCTAGGAGTGCCAAGTACTGTTCCAAATTCTTTTTAGTGATTACCTAAATGAGATGTTTTAGAGAAATATCCCCTATATTTCTGGTCGACTCATCTCCCTTGTGGAGCTTAGGAAACTACATTGGAGCTGTGGCTTTTATCAGTGTTTTTGACCTAGGTCTACTTTGTTCAGATTCAACAAAACACTGAAACATGCTTGTGTTGGAGAGGCATCAGCAGCACCTCCTATCTTATTTTTCTTTATTGACATATTGCTGTGATCATGCTTTATACACAAGAGAATTTAAGAGCATACTGAAACTTCTGTTAATAAAACAAAACAAAGGTTTGGTCCTTTCATTGAAATTCTTAATAGTTTTGTAAAAAAAAATGCTTCTTGATTTTTTGAGGTATGGTCTCATGTATCCCAGGATGGACACAAACTTCCTATGGAGACGAGAGTAACCTTGAACTCATGATCCTCTTGCTTCCATCCTCCAAATACTGGGATTATAGGCCTGCACCCATATGCCTGGCTAACTGTGGAAAACCTATTCTTTAAGATGGATATGCTGGGCCTGATGGTATATGTATATCACCTATAGTCCTAGCCTTTTAGGAGGCTGAAAGCAGATGCATGCTTTAATCTAGGAGCTAAGGTTCACCATGAGCATATAAGGAAACCCAAGTAAGAAAGAGAAAGAGAAAGAGAGAGAGAGAGAGAGAGAGAGAGAGATACAGAGAGATAAAAAGAGGAGAGACAGCAAGATTTTAAAACATATCTTCATGCTTTTCAAAATCTTCAATTTTTTTGAGTTTTGTTTGAATTTTTTCACATTTGTGGAATTTAAGATCTGAGTCACATAAATTTATTATATTCTCTGTTTGATTTGGAGATTTGTAGTGATGTTTTCTACAAATAGACACCTTTCTATATGGTAGAACTTTCCCATTGTCTTCCCCTTCTGACACCAAAATAAAATGGTTAAGAAAGAAATAAGAAATGATTATGCTTCAAATTTTCTGTAACACAAAAGCAGCCATTATCCTCATGAAAAGAATCTTGCTTTATTATTCTATCAGTAATCAGAACACATTTCTTAGCTTCTGAAAAGAATGACATACACTCTGCCTTTCTGCACCAAAAGTAGGGAAATGCTTGTTTTTGTTAAACTATATTTGTATAAGTCATTACCATGGTAGCTTAGCACTTTGACAAGCATGCGATTTTTAACACAAACAACTTGAAGTCTCCAAGTTGAATTTTAATGTGTCTCTTTTATATCAAAACATAGAGCACATTGATTGATTTAAATTTGTGAGGTTTTCTTGTTGCTGTTGTTATCAGGGGTAATCTAGAGTTTAACATGATTGCCCACTCAATAACATCAGTCTTTCTCTAGTTAGTGTCTATCTGTATCCCTCATTCCTAAGATAGTATTTGAATCTCATTCCAAACAATGGAAAACTTCTATCCAAAGCTAACAAAGATATAAACAGTAAGTTCACATGGGCACCCTAGTCATAGTAGTTCAGTGTTTTCTAAAGTGTAGTCCTGTCTTCAATATCAGCATCTCTTGAGAGCCAGTTAGGATTTCAGATTTCTACATCCTACCCATGGTACAGTGAATCACAAATCCAAGAGTTCCAATGTTCTAGATTTAAAATAGGTCATCAAACTGTTGCTCCTACAGGGTAAGTTTGAGCACTTCTGTCTCTGCACTGCATGTTCTCTGACGTAGTGGTCAAGTGTGCCCATAAACCTTGTATCCCTCCGGCCTAAGAGATGGAAGAGATTCCATTGATAGATTAAATGTCCACAATACCACAGCAGGAGCTATGAACCTAGTAACTCACAGAAAGTAAAGTCCACTGATAACCTGTGAAATGCGAAGCTCTCATTAAAATAGCAAAAATTTAGCTCATTAGTTCTTTAGGTACACCAATGAATGACTTGGGATCTATAATTGTTTATTGCCCTAATTTGCTTTCTATTGCTGTGATAAAATGCTGTGACCAAAAACAATTTGGGGAGGACAGGGTTTATGTGACTTCTACTTCCACATCTCAGTTCAGCTTTAAGGGAAACCAGGGCAGGAGTTCAAACAGGAACCTCAACTAGAGGCAGAGACTAAGGAGGAACACTGCTTACTGACTCGATTACAGGACTTCGGGTCAGCCTGCTCTGTTAGGCAATGCAGGATCACCTGCCCAGAGGCAGCACCACCCACAGTGGGCTGGGTCTTCCCATAACACTGAACAATTAAGAAAATGCACACAGACCTTCCCACAGGCTGATCTAATGGAGAAAATTCTCTGGTTCAGGTTTGTTCTTCCCAGGTGTCAAGTTAACAGGTGAAGTCAATATGACAGGTATTAAATGCTTTCATTTTTTGTGAGTAGCATCTTGAAGTCAATCATTTTATGGATGACATGCATTGATATTAATAAATGAAGACTAATCTTTAAGAAGTAGAATTTAGCTTGGTATTGGAAAGAAATTATGGCTGTAAGTTAATGTGCTTTTAATACTGTATATGATGGTGTAGAGCCCAATGAAACTGGCATCATTTAGCTAATTGATAAAATCAATTATAGTCATTGTTTAAAAACTTTTCTAATCTTTCTAAAGCCAACTGGATCCTATTCTTTAGAGAATTTCAGCCAAAGCTCTTTATGTGCTATAGTGAGGGCAAAGTAGCTTAAGCTCAGCGGAAATGTTGCTAGCAGCCATACCTCTTGGCTAGAGTAGAGATTCCTGTGGTAGAAGTTTTGGGCTGGTAGCTGAAGCTGAAAGAAGCTTAATATAAATTGCCTTGTTCTTAAAACTTACATTCTGTCCTGTGCAATTTCAATCAACATTTCTATAGCACTTTACTTTCTATAGAGAACTTTTCTTTGTTGTCAATAACCAATGATTTATGTCAGTCTTACCACTATTAGGTTTGCTTCAGAAAATCTAAATATTCCCCGTGTCTCATTCCTTATGGTATTTTTTCCTGAGCCACACTTAGTCAAAAGCATAACGTGATGTATTTTTCTGGAATTTTCTACCATTATGACAAATTGCTAATAAAAGACTACAAAGTGCTGAGCCATTTTCATGCCTCCGTAAGTTTCTAGCAATAATCTGAGGCAAATGAAGACAAATCCTAAAAGATTTTGAAGAGCTTTTTTTTCAGAGAGCAAATTTGAGTATTATACTAAGAAGGGCAGTTGCCGTAAGAGAGATACTCTCTGACCATGCATTCTACAAGAACCAGAGTTAGGCAGGAAGGGGAATTTCTTTTAGAGGAAAGATTAACTGGAGTTAGACACAGCCATATTGAGGAGGTGTTTGGAAAACTTAAATGAAGTAATAAGAATATCTGAATGGAAGGAAACTGCAGTGCATTGCACCCTGCAATGCTCAAGACAGGGCTCTCTAGGAAGGAGAAACTTCGGAATAACAAATATATGGTGCCAAGAGACCCCCAGGGAACGAGATCACAGCTAATTAGGTGGCAAAAATACGGGAGCTCAGAATCTTTGCCTCAGAGACAGACAAACAAAAGAGCATCTTGGAATCTTATTGACATCACTTGAGGAAGGGCGATGCTTTCCACTAAGGTATTTCCAGGGACACAAAAGAATGACAGTGAGGTCACTTTTAACTATCACTATTTTTTTTAAATGATTGCAACCCTGAACTAAATTTTAACAATGTCATTTGTTTCATTCAGTATCTTAATAATAAATAGGACTCCTTGCATTGAAGAATAAGTTTAGGCTATTTTTCAGTTAAAGGAACAGAAAGTCAAAAAGGTTAAAATTTGTGTCTAATATCACAACGGAAAATTTCAAGTCCTTATAGCTGAAACTGGGTCTAGTTTTGCAGTGCTGTCAAATCATGGAAAATATGAAGATAGAGTCAAAAGACTGTCCTACATATTGGGAGCTTGTGAAAACACAGATCACCAATTGTTTAATTAGAATAAGGTCATCAAGCTATGATTCCTGGAGCCCAGTGTCCTCAGCAAACATCTTTAGGACAACCCAGGGCCCAGGCATACAGCAGAATCCACTTAGCCATAGGCAGAGTGAAAGAGCTTTCATTATTTGACACTTTGAACCTCTCACTAGAATTTCATTCAAAGGTATGCAACTACTTAAAAACAATGAAGGCATTAACCCAAGACTTCTTCGAAAACTGGGGCATTTCCTCAATTACCTTGAGGATTCATTCTGCTGGCTAAATTCCTAAATTCTAGTTTAATGTACTTTTTGGTGCTTGGATATTGATCAAACTTCCTGTTTTTTAATTCCGCTTAGATCTTGTCCTCCTGCAATCTCATTTGTCTTTTCCTCCTGACTTCCGATTGCCTGTTTTCTAGAATTTCTTTCACACTGTTATCAGACATGGACATTCATACTACCACTTTGCTTTTACCCACTTCACATTTAGACTGTAGCATGTGAAATCATAATCAATGGCACTGCATGATTGATCAACGTTTGATGTACAATCCTTATGTAAAATAGTGACCAGATTCTCATTATTTATTGTTCTTAAATGAAAAGTAGAGTTGTTTCCAGCTGTCTTCATTGCACATGATGACATTTTGATCAACAGAAGGCCACATATCCAACAGGAGCTATTCATTATATCCTGTGCAAACTTTACATTGTAATTTCCAGAGCTGTGTAGTTATACAACATTAGATTTACAGGCAAATATCCCTAGAAATACACTTCTCAGAATATGTTCTCTATCAGCAAGACACAAATGGCTGTGTAAAAGAATAAATGTCATGAATCATATAAATGGACTCAAAGACAAGAACCACATGGTTATCTCAATAGATGCAGAGAAGGCCTTTGACAAAATTCAACATGCATTTATGTTCAAAGTCCTAGAGGGAATTGGCCTGGAGGGAACATACCTCAACATAATTAAAGCCATATACAACAAACCCACAGCCAACATCATTCTAAATAGGGAAAAACTGGAAGCATTCCCATTAAAATCAGGAACCAGACAAGGCTGTCCACTATCTACACTCCTTTTCAACATAGGGCTTAAAACTCTTGCTAGAACAATAAGACAAGAGAAGGAAATTAAACACATACTACTTGGAAAAGAAGACATCAAACAATCCCTTTTTGCAGACGATATGATACTATACCTAAGAGATTCAAAAAGAGCCCCAAGAAAACTCCTAGAACTGATCAATACTTTCAGTATACTGACAGGTTATAAAATCAATCTATAAAAATCAGTTGCCTTTCTATATACCAATAACAAGCAGTTGGAGAAAGAATATAGGGAAATGCTCCCATTCACAATAACTGCAAAAAAAAAAAAATAAATATCTTGGAATAAACCTGACCAAAGACACCAAAGATCTCTACAGTGAAAATTTTAAATCATTAAAGAGATCAAGAAAGACACCAGGAGATTAAAGGACCTCCCATGCTCATGGTTGGAAGAATTAATATTGTGAAAATGACCATCCTACCAAAAGCAATATATAGATTCAGTGCAATCCCAATCAAAATCCCCATGACATACTTCACAGAATTAGAAAAAAAAAAAAACTCTTAAATTCGACATATGGAAGCACAAAAGACCCTACATATCCAAAGCAACCCTGAGCACAAAGAGCAATACTAGGGGGATTACTATACCAGATCTCAAAATATACTGCAGAGCTATAGTAATAAAAAAAAGTATGGTACTGGTACATAAATAGACACAGAGATCAATGGGACATCATTGAAGACCCAAACCTGAGTACACTTACTTTCAGCCACCTGGTATTTGACAAAGGTGCCAAGAACACACAATGGAGGAAAGACAGCATCTTCAACAAATGGTGCTGGCAAAACTGGATCTCCACCTGTAGAAGAATGAAACTAGACCCTTAATCTTTCACCATGCACAAAAGTCAACTCCAAGTGAATCAAGGACCTCAATGTGAAACTGGAAACTCTGAAACTAGAAGAAAATATTGGCAGTAACCTACAAGATATAGGTGTAGGAAAGGATTTTCTAAATCAGACAGCAGTTGCTCAGGAATTAAGGTCAACAATCAGCAAGTTGGACCTCATTAAACTAAAAACATTCTGTACAGCAAAAGAAACAATAGAAAAGTGAAGAGAAAACCCACAGAGAAAAAAAATTCTTCACCAGTGACACATCTGACAGAGGTTTAACATCCAGAATATATAAAGAACTCAAAGAAAAAAAAAAAAGAAAAAAGTGATACAGTTAAAAGATGGGCTAAAGATCTAAACAGAGTTCTCAAAGGAAGAAATAAAGATGGCTAAGAAACATCTCAAAAAGTGTTCAACATCTTAGGTAATTAGAGAAATGCAAATTAAAGCCACCCTAAGATTTCACCTTACCCCAATCTGACTGGCTAGGATAAAGAAAACAAATAATATCAAATGCTGACGAGGATGTGGAGAAAGGGGAATGATCATTCACTGCTGGTGGGACTGCAAACTTGTTCAACCCCTATGGAAAACAGTGTGGAGAACTCTTAAAAAACTAAAAATGAATCCATTTAGTGAATGTTAAAAAACATATGATCCAACTATACCAATCCTTGGCCTATACCCAAAGGACTCATCCTATTGTAGAGATACTTATACAACTGTGTTTGTTGCTGCTCTTTTCACAATAGCTAAGAGGTGGAAGCAACCTAAATGCCCCTCAACTGATGAGTGGTTAACAAAAATGTGGTACATTTACACAATGGAGGTCTATTTACCAGCAAAGAAAGATGAAATAATGAAATTTGCAGATAAATGGATGGATCTAGAAACTGTTATACTAAGTGAAGTAACACAGTCACAGAAAAACGAAAGACGTATGTTTTCCCTCTTATGTGGATCCTAGCACCAAAGCCTTTTAAATTCCATGTTCTTTTAATAAGCTGATGCTCTACAGCAGTCTCTGTGAAATAAATACTATCGTCACGACTTCAGCTGTGCCTGCTTGCTAATCATCATCACAATTGGGCTTGTTGATGGTTGTGCTCCTCCATTAAAGGAGGGGCAAACAGGGTCATTGAACCCTTTCTGGAATATTGGACCACTTTTCACAGCCCTAATCACACATGGTCTCCTGGATTTGGGGAGGACTGAATTATATAATCTGGGGAAGGCTAGGAAGAGAAGGATTGGCAGAGAAGGCTTGATCCATACTGGGTAAAGGCTTTCCAGTGTGTATACCCTCAGGTCACTCATATACCTAAGCAACCCCTCAGTCATCTCTCTAAGTAAGCTCAGTAAATCATTGGTTCCCCAGGAACTCTTTAATCAAACATTGGTTTGACCCTAGCACCTTAGAAGGGGATAAACATTATTTAGTATTCCCAGGAAAAGATTTCTCACAACTTATGGAAAATTTATTTGCTAGTGTTATTATGTCTCATAATTATTAAAAAAGAAAATGAGACTGTAAAATATGTTAAAAGCATATGGGAATGAGATATTTTCCAAAACAGACAAAAAAACTGAGAACGCCTAAGCAAGTGAAGGTCTGCATAGGTTATGATATATGAAGGATGAGACAAAAGTAGTATATACATAATCTTAAATTTTCTGAGGTCATAGTTTAGTCAACTAGTTTAAGGAAAAAAAAATATGTCTACTCAAGGTTTATCTGAGAATATTTGGATTTTGCCCAAGCTTTCTCTACATAGCACATGATAATTAAAAGTACCAGACTGTTGAAACTAACCTTCTTGGATGTTTAACAGCCATACTTTGAGGCATATACCAATCTGGTCAGAGGTACTTAAAGGACAGTTTTTGCTCCTTGCCCTCCAAGGTCTACTAAGCTCCAGGAGACTATGAGCATCTCCCAAAATGTCCTGTAACTGTGGCGTGTCACCTGTCCTCTTGTTCAGGGAGGCCATGGAGACCGTACCGAATGGACTTGAACCAGTGTCCAGTCTACAAAAAGGAGGGTCAACACAGAGGAAACATTTCCTCCATGCTTCCAAGTGAAGCCAGCCATGGTCAAGCAGGACCTGTGACTGATGTTCACATAGATGGAGCTGGTAAAAGAAAGGAGCCAGGGGCTCCTCCCAAGCCTATGTGACCCCTAAGGAACAGATCCTCAAAGGACCTTTAGAGTAAAAATAAATTGATTTATTTTGGCCAACTCTATGGTCTTAAACACCCAAAAGGAAAGTATAACCAAAGAGTAAAATGATCAGTATATTTCTTTAAGAGTTCAAAGGATTATACTTCTGAGACATTAGACTTAAGTCCATATAAAATGTTATTTAGACAACTATTTCTTGCTGATGATTTTGTTTCTAATCACAAAGTACTGTTCAGATGTAAGACTTCAAATCTTGGTCTGCAATTCTGTAGTGCCCACCTATAGGGAGACAACCCACTATTGTTCTAAAATGATGGCTGAATTTGTTTTCTCCCCCTGTTCAGAAGCCTTTGAGAGGAAACTGACACTGATTCTAGCCACTCCAACAGCTATCAAAGTACCCAAAAACAAATCCTGAGCCTGTCATTCTCAAGTCCAGCCTTGGCAGATAAATGAAAAACAGAGGGATGCTTTTGGAAGCTCTCATCAAGAAATTCCAATTGACTCTGATATGAATGTTTGAAATTTGCCATTTTGACTTTTTTCTAGTTCCCTGTCTAGAACTTGTAATGCTAACTACTCTTACCTTTACTTGTCCTTCACATCTCCTAGGCACCAGTCAAGGACTTTTCTCCCTACAGTTAAGAGTTATTCAATTTGGGAGTCTTTTAAATAGACCGACTTAGGGGTACCCAAATTGCCTTACCCTTTTTCCCTGTTCAGTGTGGAAGAAACTAGAGTGGTCTGCATCCTGATTCCTTGTCAGCAATTTGGGTAACCTCTTCAGGGAATGGTATAATAAGAGTAGGAAGTAGGAATTGTCTAGGCAGTTAGGGTAAAAACACCCCAAAGAAAAGTAGCTGGTTTCTTGGCTAAAAATCAAGATGTCCTTGGGCCTCTTAGCAACATACTCTTTCCCAAAGGCCAAAAATGTCAAAAGTATTTGGGAGCTCTTATCCCTAAAAAGTTTTAGGGCTAATGTCAAAAGTTTTTGGGAGCTTGTATCTAATCCTTAAAAGATTTTAGGGTTGCTTCTTCAGAGGGGGGAATGTTGGAGGGAAGGGAGTGGGCATGAATTTGACCAAAACACCTTATATGCATGTATGAAATTCTCAGTAAATTTTTTTCAAAGTTAAAAAAGGATGTTTATGTGATTATGTTCTCCTAATTTTAGAAATAGAACACTATTA
>NW_008351640.1:3853802-3862261 GCF_000622305.1 Nannospalax galili | reverse complement strand
TAGTTGTATCTGTACTGAAAATAAAGTAAATAACTTTCAGGTACAGAAGGATCCATTAAGTGTACCATGGCTATTAGTAGGAAGAAAAGTATTCTTAAGGTTTTGGAGTTCTCCCTACAGATATCCTTTGCTTTGTTTTTGAAGGAGGAAATTTAATTAAAGAAAAAATTGAGTTCCCCTTGGGGAAGAGTGTTTTTATAATGATAGCAACATTTTCCAGTGGCAATCTTTTATATGTAAAGAATGTTTGTCTTTAGAGCCATTGGAATGCATCTGTCCCCCTTGGATTTTCTGAATATCTATTTAGGGAAGAATACTGATATAATCATAAGAATTGACATCTGGCATGACTGGCTTCATAGAGATCTTTTAGAAATGACTTTGAGGCATTGACTTCTACATATTTTGTTTTTAGGAATACTGTGAGTCCCAGATATGACCTTCAAGTCTTGTTCAAATAACATCTATTTCAATATTCAGATCAGATAACAGGGCATTTCCCCATTCATTGATTTGTAAGTCCTCTCTCTGTAAAACACTTCCTACAGAAGTGTTAATGGGGTTACTAAATAGTTCCTTTCCCTGATATTTCGCTGTTGTCCTAGATACCATACTGAATCTAACTTATAGTGGTAGAGTCTATTTGGTAATCTTGTGTCTTTCATAACCATAGGTGACAAACTATATTGCAGCTCATGTATTCTAATCACCCCAAGACAGTGAGGCAAGCCCAGTTCTCTGAAGGTGTGCCTTCATTCACAGCAACTGCTCTCAGAAGCTAAAGACATCAGCATGAATACTATAGTGCCCAGTGCATAGGTCTGAATTTTCCAAATATAAATTTGCATTTTCCCTTGGCCTGTTGGAAATTGTCATTGATGTAATTTAATGCCTCAATACTAAACAAGTAGGTATGTAAACAATAAATAAGGAGATAACAAGGTAAAGGCCTCATTATACCGCCATGCCCTGGCTTTATTCCATTGGCTAGTTTATTCCATGAGACCTAGACTATCACCCAAGTTGCAAACCCAAGGCATCTAGTAGAAAAAGAACAACTGAATCTCAAGTTAGCTTCCTTCCTTCTCACCTGGCTCCCTAACTTCAGGGAAATTCTCCTACTTCAAAGTCAAAATTGCTATAGTTTTGGTCCCAGACTGATGAGTGAATCTTTTCGATTAAAGTTCTGCTGTGACACATTCTTAAAACTTTTCCAAAACTATGATGTTTCACACTTTTGGAGAAATGTCTGAAGGCTGACAAAAGTGACATGAGAAGTAGCTGGTAGATGCACTTGATGCTTTATTTATCTTGCTGTCTCTACTTGTTTCCAGGAATCAATTTTCATCTGAGGATATGGGTTGTTTTATTGTAGTTCATTTTATTCTCATAATATCTGCTCACTAATATCTTTCCTTTTTCATCATTGACAATGGCTCCAAAGTCACCCTCTATAGCTATTGCCTTACCCAAGTGTACTCAGAACATTCTAGAAAAAAAACTAAAATGCTTATCAAGGTCGTGAATGATCCTGAAATTGTTCCTTCTGTATTGTTAAAAATGGGATGACAAGGGGCTGGAAAGATGGCTCAGCAGTTAAGAGAATATACTGCTCTTCCAGAAGACCAATGTTTGGCTCCTAGCATCCATGTTTGCTGCCTCACAAGATAGCCCCAAGTAGCTGCTGTGTAGAATCCAGATCTGAACCTCTGCTGTAAGTCTTCATCTGCCATGCACCTTACTTTGTACATAAAGTTTCTCACTGGGACCTGGAGCTTAGTGATTTGGTTAGGTAGGTTGACCGTTGAGCCCCACAGATCCTCCTGCCACACCTCCCCAGTACACAGATTATAACTGCAAGCCACCATGCCTAGCTTTTTATATGAGTGCTAGCCATCAAACTCAGATCCTCATGCTTGTATAGCAAGTGTTTTACTAACAAGCTATCCCCAAGCTTTATCTAGTGTTTATTGTTTATTTATTTACTTATAGACATGGTCTCACTGTGTAGATCTGGTTGGTCTTAGACTTACTATGTGGTCCAGGTTGACTTTGAAGTGTCTCAGCTTCCCAGGTTCTGGGATTACAGGTATAAGACACGACAACCAATTCATAAAGAGGTTTTAATATTAAATAAAAAAAGTTACTTTTTCTTGTCAAGTTTTTGTGTGCGGTTTTAAGGAAGAAATTCATTCTACCATAACCCATGAATATACATGTGCCTGGACCATTTAAGGGACAATGGTCAGTGATCTAAAAAATATAGTTTACATAAATTGGGACACACTCAGATTTAAGTCATTAGTTCCATACATTTGGTGCTAATACTGAGGGAATGATTTTGTTCATAGCTAATTATATTGTTTAGACAATTCTATCCAGATTTCTGTACAAACAATTGGTAAATGTAATGCATAGATAAAAATTCTTGGATCTAAGAACTGAACTAAGTTCATAGCTGTTAAGCTTGGAACAGGGGGGTGGAAAGGAGCCATGCAAGATCAGGAATCAGAAAGATACCCAATGTCCAATAAACCAGAATAGAAAAGAAACAGAAGCTAAATTCCCCAAATTTACTACTGCTTCATTAAGACTTGCTAAGTTTAACTAACTGCCGTCTGAAGGATATAATTTAAACACATAGCTTAAATTTTTCCACTCTTCCAATTTAACCTCTTTACCTTAGACAAAATTCCAATTTTTGATATGTAGCTGGCTAGGCCACTGAGTACTTTACGCTTGTTAATTCTCTCTCTTTGATCACCATCTTACCTGTCCATATGTATAAATGTCAGATTTAAAGTCCTGATGTTCAGCATGGATCTCCCCTGTTGCCATTTGCACATAGGTTTTGGGTTCTGCGACCATTCTAGGACACAGCTTGCAGCACATAACCCAGTGCTTTTCCCCATCCCCAGACACCCAAAACTTTATTTCCAGGGCTTTCCATACATGCCAAAAAAAAAAAAAACAGAAATATTTCTTCTAGCTGATTTCCCCAAGTAGAATATTCTTCTTCAAATCAAGGATAGAATCTTCACTGTATATACAATTCATAAATTTCTAGGAACATGTAACTAGACATGCAATATATATATATTCTATTCTATTCTCTCTCTATATATATATGTATGTGTGTGTGTGTGTGTGTGTGTGTGTGCGTGATTTTTCTGTACAGTGTTTCCACCAAGAACCTTGTAGCTAGCTACTCAGTCGATGATTCAGCCTGCCTCATCTAGCCGTGAAGGCTTACAGGATACCTGGTAAATTATAATTTTTCCAGACCATGTAGGAAGGTCAAGGAAGCTGTCAGAAGATGCCAGAAGAATATGTCAGCTGCAGTGACAGCAGCAAGGTTTATGTACTCATCAACAAGATACAGAGGGTAACAACTTGTCCATTGGACCACCTTATATCCAGGCCACTGCTTGAAGGTGCCACACACTCTGAGGGAGGGTTGTCTCTATCCGTTAATCCTTCCAGTAAATTTTATTACAAGATGCAAACAGAAGCCTGTCTGTTAGTTGGTTCCAGAAGCAATAAAATTGGCAACTAAGAGTAACCATTATACTGGGCAATAAGAATTCAGCTAGCATCATCCCATTGCATTTTAATGTAATAAAAAGGCAAAAAGGAGAAGGAATGCACATTCATTTTTGTTGACTATATATATATATATATATACACCAGGTAATAACTATGGTATTTAATAAATAGTTTGTTTCCCTATTGCTTTGATAAAGCACAGACCAAGAGCAACTTGTGGAGGAAAGGGTTAATTTTGTCTACTCTTCCATGTAACAGTCCATCACTGAAGGAAGCCAAGGCAGGAACATAAGCAGGGCAGGAACCTGGAGGCAGGAGCTGCAGCACTGACCACAGCAGTGACACCGTCCACAATGGGCTCAACATTCCCATATCACTCAACAATCAAGAAAATGCTTCACAGACATGCACACCGACCAATTTGATAGACAAAATTCCCCAGAGGCGTTCCCTTTTCCCCTACAGGTCAAGTTGACACCTGAAGCTGTCAGCACAGCATCTCATCATTATATAGCATTGGCTTAGTATACTAATTTTAAGTATCAAATTGATATACATGTAACCTATGTAGATCAATACTGTAGTGTCAATGGGAGGGTGATTATATTTCAGAATGTTCAAGTGACATAAAGACACTTCAAGTCCTTAACCTGTGCATGGTAAGCTAATCAAATGGACAGTGAATTGAGAAATAAATGTTCCTTCCTCTCACAGCTACTTCATACTTCCGGTGCTCCCAAATGCCTGTGTGGTTTGCCCTCTGCCTTCTTTCTTTCTGCATCTCAAAATTTTGATTTCTTTGTAACTCATGTGACACTGAGACCAACAAGGAAACTGCTAGTCTAAATAAAAGTGGAATTGCAAAATAAGAAAGAGAAAATCTGCTTTTCAATGTCACAGATAGATAAAGAAACATAGGTTCAAAGTACTTACTGTTCCTTGTTCATGTCAATAAGTCCAGGCATGTGATTGGGGTCAGGTGATGTGTGTGTGTGTGTGTGCGTGTGTGTGTGTGTGTGTGTGTGTGTGTGTGGTGTGTACATATTTGAATCAGACCCATTATCTATGGTATCTCTAAATGAGTCATTAATTCATTGACTTTCAAATGAGGTAGTTTTACTTTCCAGTCCTCAGTTCTTAAATAGTGATACATGCATCACTAAAAGGACTGGAACAAAGTAGTTAACATTGCTTGTATTGTTTTGGTAGGCGCCTCTGTTTTTATTATCTACCTTTTGTTGGTTGAATTATGAGTCCTGAAAAGATATATTAAAATCCTATTTCCCATTTCTTCAGAATGTTTCTTTACTTTTGCTTGGAGTTGTTGCAGTTATAATAGATTACAATTAAGTCTTGAAGGATGATGTTTGACATTGAATACAGTGACTATTGTCTTTACAAAAAAAGCCACAGAGCCTGTACACTTGGTACTAAGAAGGTAGAGACAGGGAGATTTTTAGTTTTAGGCCAGCCAGGATAACACAGAAGGACAGAAAGAAAGGAAGGCAGGTGGGAGGGAGGAGGGAGGGAGGGAGCTAGGTGAGGGGAGAGTAGGAGAGCAGAGAGACAAGAAAGAAAAGAGAGGAGAGGAAAGATAAGATGTCAGGGATGAGATGAGTAAAGGAGGAGGCAAAAACAGATCCCTGCTTTCGAGGTTTTACAGGGACTATCCTCCTACCTTCACCTTGGCATGGAATGTCCAGCCTTTCACATTATGTGGTAACCAGTTTCTGCTGGTTTAATCAAGCAAATCTGTGGTACGTTTCTATAACAGCTCAAGTACATTAAGAAAATCATTCCATTTATCCATATTTTAATTATCTGGAATTTCAGTCACTGGGATCAAGTTCACAATATTAAATATAAAAAACCAGAAATAAGCATTTCATGAGTATTAAATTCTCATAAATGTGAGCAGCCCACCGAAAGTGAATGCTGCCCCAACTGTGTCTTGCTCAGGGCTCACATCATCCATGGTCCTCACTACTATCCATGAGTTGTTTAGCAATCGTCTGTGTTATCAGATTAAATATTAAATCTTCGCAGCTCACATGATCCTCATATAGACACCTACCTGAAGCACCCCATGTGCCCATTCCATTCACCTCACTTTTCTCATCCCATAGGCATTGTAACATGTCACATATTTACAAAATCATGGAGACTTTGTTCACTATGTGATATTTTGAAAAGAAAACATCATATTCACATAACCTTCATTATAGTGTGTTGTTACAGTCTTTCTATTTTGCTGTCAGTTATTGTTCATGTCTTACATGACCTGACATATAAATTCAATGTTGTCTTACATATGGATGCATAGGACACAACATAATACATATAGGACCTGCTACTAGCCATGGCATCAAGTTATAATGATGCTCTTGAAATTGTCATTGTGGTAAAGAATAGGATCAATTTATTCCATTTAAGATAACATACCTGTAATATTTTAAATTGTTACAAAAAAGTCCAAGGAGATTGCTAAGTTGGCTACTGAGGGATATATTCAAGTGGACTGTGGGTATTTCTTCTTGCTGAGGACAGAACAAACACTGGACACAGGACTTGAAACAATTGAGCTGGAAATGATCTGGAAGGCTCCACCCTGAAGTATCAGAGGACATTATGCAAGCTGCTAAAGTAAAAAACCAATCAATTGTCCAACCCAGCTATAAAGCTTGATAATCACAACAATAACCAGTACAGCAAATTATTTCTATTGGTGCAGTAAGTGGCAGTTTTATCTTGGAGGTTATCACCAACTATCTAATTGTACTTAAAGCCTGCTTAATGAGAGGGAACTCATGTGTGGTAGTGTAAACATAGCCAAATGCACATGGCTGGAGAGATCTTAGATCCTAGAGAAAAAAAATTATGTCTGTCACATCTCTAGATCAATGTAATTCCTCACTATACTCTAAACTTGTAGCTTTATATATACAGACAAGTATACCTTTCACCACTCATCAAATAAGCCTCTTTTTGCAGAAGATAGAGACTATTACAGAGTTACACAATTGGTCACACACAGAGAATAAGTGTCTGTGAGATACCCAGCCCTAAGTGACACATCTAAAATGCATCCTCTATGCCTAAGATTCGGCAAACACAGCAGAACAGGGAGCAAAGAGAATATTAATGGATCTCTCAGCTCTCACCAGTGAAGCTTCCTCATGCACCAGATGGTGATTAACACAGAAAACTGCAACTAGCCAAAATGTAGAGAATAAAAGAATGGAAAGTATGTCCTAGATAGGACTCCTACATTAAACTTCTACCTCCCAGGGCTTAGGAACCTTTGTGGAAAAAGTCTAAAAATACTTTTTAAGAACGAGGGATAGTGGAGATCACAAAGAAACAGTTTTCTAGTAGGCTGGGAAGTTGCTCATATGAACTTAGAGGAATGGTGATAGCATGAACAAAGCAGAGACAATCCCAGCATAGAAGTGGGGGAATGGGGGCTGGAGAACCGGCTCAGTGGTTGAGAGCACTTACTGCTCTTGCAGAGAACTAGGATTTGATTCCTAACACCCACATGGCAGCCTACAATCATTCTAACTACAGTTCCAGGGAATATGATGCCCTCTTCTGACCTCCATGGGCATTGCATGATGCAGGTGTGCTTATATACATGCAGACAATACACTCATACATGTGAAATAAAAAATAATTAAAATATTTTTTAAAAAGAAGTGGGAAAATGGGTAAGAAGTCCCAACCTTAGATGAGGAACCATTGGCAGTTGATCACTGCCAGTGAGGGAGAGTTCGTCTTACTTAAGGGAGTGAAACTAGATAGGTTGACTAGGCTCCAGTAGATGGACTCATACTAGATAGGTTGACTAGGCTCCAGTAGATGGACTCATACATGAAATTTGGTGGGGAACAATAGGGGTTACAGATAGGGGATGGGATCTAAATATGATTAAGATGTGTGAAATGTACAAACGTTCAGTATTTTTTTAAAGATTTGTATAAAAAAAAAATCAAGGAACTGTTAGTGCCCCTGGAAGTTGCCATTGGATAACTGACCATTTATCTATTTCTTCCCTTCTTGGGAAACTGCTCCTTCAACCTGTACATCTCCCTTGAGGTTAGTCATACACTTTGAAGGAGTACTGTGAAAGTGGATGAAGGACCCCCAAATGTAGAATGTATTAGTCCAATGTCAGTGAGAGGTCCTTCGTCCCTGGAAACCTTCACATTCTTTGTCTTAGGTTGCATTTAAGAAAAGAACAGCCCTGGTTATGACTTTCATGTGTATTTAGTCTGTGTCTTATATCAAAGAGATTGGGAGATTAAATAGTAGATGTCTAAAAACATTTTAGGTCCTGGATACCTAGAAGGTAAAAGATTGTGTTTTTATCTCCAGAGTTAGAACATTAAACATTTGATCTTGAGGACATATTTTGCTACACTCTTATTGATGTTGTCTTCTGATTAGAAGCTGAAAGTCAGGCACCATTTACTTTGATAATAAGTCATCCTTCTCCCAACTATTTCAGGAACTAACAATAGTACAATGATTTGCACCAGCCTCTATCCATGTTGTCTTTCAGTAGCTGTTATAGTGATTAATAGAGTAATTGCTTAATAAAAAGAGATTAATTCAATTTATGCAAATTGAACAACTTTGTTTAAAAATAACAAGATACATTTTATTTCACTACAATCATGAAATTAAAACACACTCTTGGTAGAAATTTGAATCAGATAAAATATAAAGGAAATAAACCACCCACAGTTGTTCTACATTTATATTTTAATTTTCTATCATTTTCCATTAAGGTTTAATATTTGTGCTTAAACAATAATTTTAATTTGTTAGCTTCCTTTTTCCACTTGTGGCTGTATTAACTTTTCCTATTATATAAAATAGGTTTCAAGTACTATCTTAAGTGGCTGCATAAT
>NW_008351640.1:3820895-3853709 GCF_000622305.1 Nannospalax galili | reverse complement strand
AGAGAGCAATAGCCCAGTATCAGCACCTCATTTTTAATGACTTGAAACAAAATATTTAGAAACCTCAAATGTGTTAGTATCAAATGTATTCAAATATGTGTTAAGGTATCTGATGCTAAAACTACCTCCAAATATTGATATTATTTTAAGTGTCTCCTATATGTACTTTTGTTTCCTCAAGCCTCACCATTCAAAAAGTTCTAATCTACAGATAAATTATAAACCATTAATTTTTGCTTTTGTCATGCTAGGCTCTACAGAGGACACAGGACATGCATTCCAAAAAATGTTAACAAAATAGATACTGTGATAACTTTAATTCAAAGGAAAGAAATTATTATGCCAATATGCAGATAAAATTCTATTTTATTTTCAATTTGAAATATATTTCAGTTAATGAATTGGACTTGGAAAATATAAAATTTGAACTATAAGTTCACATTAATATGATTAAAATGCTTGTTCATTTGGGTAGAGAGAAAGCCTTTTGAAGCAAAGGTGAAGACTGTAATTTTTAGTGGAAAACAGCAAGTTCAGCAGATCCTTTTGCCAGCTTGGAGTTGTTGAACAGCTGCTACCTTCCTGCTTTCTGTAAGGCCTTTTGACGTTGCTTCTGACAGGCTGAGCTCTTGAGTCTGTTGCACCTCTCTGCTACATGTACATTTCTGCTCCAGCACATTGGTTCTGTGCTTTGCTTAACAGGAGTAAGTTACTTTTGTTTTGAAACTTTGCACACTATTGATTCTTGGCCTTTGAAATATATGGTACCAATAGTACATAAGCAAAGAAATATAAGAGCCAAAATAAAGATGTTTATATTTGTCCTATGACTGCGAAACCTATGCATTGAAAAGACAACACAGATGAACCACTTAAGGGGAACAGCAGAATTAGCTAGTAGGGGAAAGAGAATTGTAAATGTGTGCCTGAAAGAGCTTGAAATATTCATGAATAGAGAGTAATAGTCCTCTCAAAATGTCTTATTTTATTGTAAGTTAAATTAATCTAGATAAAGTGTAAATCCACACTGGAAATGGCCCAGGCCTTATGGTATATTTGGGTTATTGAAGGGATACTTAAGATCTATCAACTTGGATTAACATTATTTAAATTAGTAAGCATTTTACAAACCTGATTAAAGTAATTGATCAATGAAAGATGATGTCTTAAAATATCCTATACTCAGGGATTGTCAGAGAAATGAATTCGATGAAATTATTTCAATTGCAGATTAAGAAGTTTTACGTCATTGTAGAGCATATTTATTTGGAAGGTACAGGACAAGTTGGGGTAGAGAGAAAGCTCCCCCAGCAGTGTTACAGTACACAATAAGCTCTACAGTCTTACTTGGGATGAATTAGAGTAGTCGTAGACTACAGTTGAGAATAAGGTACTAGATAAATTAGGACAAGAAAAACATGGCTGTGACAGGATTATTGGTAATGAGAAGCTAGGAATTGATGCTTTTAAGGTAGCCTGTATTTCTCAGAAGTTGATCAAGTTTTTTCAAAGACATAATTCCAATTAATAGATGGAAGAAAATGATAAGAATAATAGTAGGTGGGGCAGGGGGAGCACGGTATGGAGAGCTGTGGATGGGGAAGGGGATCTAAATACCACCAGAGTATATTGCATGAAAATTGCAAAAATTTAATAAAAATAAAATAAAAATGAATAATAGGGCATAAATAAGGGGTATATGTGTGTGGGAACATCAAAATTATACAACTTGAAACTTGATTTGCATTTTTTGGAGAATGAGTTTGGAATACAAACCATAGCTCCACCTTTCAAACACATCTCATCCTTTATGTGCAAGGTTCATGTGTATTTGCTGCTGTGTGGATACAAAGGCAGAAGAGACCTTCAGGTGTCAGTTGCCACTCAATTGTGGCTGTTTTGATTATTTATTTTTAGTTTAGATAGTGTCTCTCTTTGGCCCGGGATTCATCAAGTAGGCTATGTTGGGTGATCAAGTAGCCCCAAGGATCTGATTATCTCTACATCCCCAACACTGGTCTGAAAAACACATGTCACTACACACAGCTTTTTAGCAAGGCTTTAGGGGATTGAACTCAGGTCCTTCTCCTTAAAAGGCAATCACTTTATCAACTGAGCTACCTCTCCACAAATACTGTCTTTTATGGATGCTAGAGAACTTGTCAGGACCTGAAACTTACAGATTGAGATTTATTTACAGAGAAGATACATGTCTTAGTTTGTTTCTCCATTGCCGTGACAAAATACTCTGACCAATACCAACTTGAGACAGAAGGGTTTATCTTCCATCTCCTCCATCACAGTTCATCAGGGAGCCCAAGGTGGGACTCAGGGCAGGAACCTGGAGGCAGGTGCTGGAGCAGAGTGGAGGAGCACTACTTAATGGCTTGCTCCCTTGGCCCATGCTCAGCTTGCTTTCTTATGCAACACAGGCCCACCTGCCCAGGGGTGTTGGGCTGGGCCCTCCCACATCACTCAGTAATCAAAAGATGCCCCACAGACATGGCCACAGGTCAGTCCAATGGAGGCAATTCACCAATAGAGGTTCCCTCAACCCAGGTGTGTCAAGTTGACACTAAAGCTACCCAGCACAATTGACCCCTTGTCAACTTGATGCACAAACACATCACTATTAAACTATAACCTTTCCAATTCGTGTCCCCAAGATATGATGTTAATATCACAGCATAAGACAGTACAACCTTAAAAGCTCAACAGTCCTTAAAAAATCCAAATGCTCAAAAGTCCATAGTCACTTTTAAAAGTCTTTTAACTAGGGGCTCCTATAAAATCGAAAACAAGTACTGTCTTATTTCAAACGGAAGAACCAGGTACACCTAAGGAAAACCGAAGTCCAGCAAAGCAGGTAAAAGCTGGACATCTGGGATTCACTCATGATCTTCTGGCCTTCAAAGGGTTCTGGCAGCTCCACTTCTCTGACTCTGCCGTCCACAGCCAAACAGCTCGTCTCGCAGACCCAGGCCAGCTCCATTCCACACCTACTGCTGTCCTTGGTGATTGTTCCATGGTTCTGGCATCTCCAAAAAGCTGGGGTCTGCACTGAAACTGAGGCTACACCTTCATAAATGGCCTCTTTTTGCCTCTTGGGGTCCAAAGGCTCAGATTCTCTCCATAACCCCTTCAATCCTGGGGTCTTCACTGAAACTGAAGCTGCATTTTCACCTACAAATAGTGTCAAGCCTGTGCTGCTCTCTGTGACCCCTTCACACTTCAACAACAGAACCATTCAGGAGACGCTTACACAGTACCAAGTCCTGCTTCCAGGTAGAGATGGTGGCTCGGGTCCTCTCTCGACCACAGCTTCTGTGTACAGACCTTGAGGAAATACTTCCCAGAATATTTTGCCACGGTGATGCTGGTCTCTTGTTACAGCTGATTTTTCAGCCCCAGCGAACCAGTATCAATTGCCCCAGTAAAGTGAAGGTTTTACTTCAGGTTCTGCTCTGTTCTTAATCACAGTGATTCTTCATCCACAGCTGACCAGAATCCACAGATTCTCAATTCAAAACATCGCACAAACATCCCTGATAGTCTCTGCTTCCCTTTGAAGCTTTACAAGCCAGGACTCCATTGTTCACAACTATTTCAGCATAACTGTTCCAAGCTCCACAGCAACAAACTCTAAGCACTCAATGGATTTTCCAGCCCAACATTCTGAATGCTTCCACAATCTTCCTAAAAAGACCAAGGTCAGGTCTGTCACAGCAATACCCCAGTCTCTGGTACCAATTTCTGTCCTAGTTTGTTTCTCCATTGCTGTGACAAAATACTCTGACCAATACCAACTTGGGAGTAAAAGGTTTATTTTATCTTCCATGTCTTGTGTGACAATTCTTCAGGGAGCCCAAGGCAGGAACTCAGGGCAGGAACCTGGAGAGAGGAACTGGAGCACAGGACATGGAGGAACACTATTCACTGGCTTTCTCCCCTGACCCATGCTCAGCTTGCTTTCTTATACAACACAGGCCCACCTGCCCAGGGGCAGCACCACCCACAGTGGGCTGGACCCTCCCACATCACTCAATAATCAAGAAGATGCCCCAAAGACATCGCCATAGGCCAGTCCAATGGAGGCAATTCACCAATTGAGGCTCTCTCAACCCAGGTGTGTCAAGTTGACAGTAAAGCATCCAGCACAGTAGAGTCTTGAGAAAAGATGCAATCACATACAGTCTGGTGATTACAATCTCAAAGAAGTAAAGTAGTCTATGTAGGAACTTAGTTAAATGTTGAGCAGAAATGAAAGGGTGTTTAAACAAGATAGATAAAATGTTATTAGTGAGATTACTGAACCAGGTTAAAATAATTGAAGGGCCCTTCATGGAGTAAAGGAAAGCATGGGAGAGTCTCAAAGGAATGCAGTGAATGGCAATGTCTAAGAATGGTGTCTTTAATACTATAAGAATAAATGGGATGATTTGAGAGTTGTGTTTTAAGAGGAAAGTTGGGGTGATAAAGTGAGGATGGAGATGGGGAGGGCATCTGAATATGATAAAAATATATTGTATATGGTGCTGGAGAGATGACTCAGAGGTTAAGAATACTGGCTGTTCTTGAAGAAGACCTGGGTTCTAATCCCAGCACCCACATGGCAGCTAACAACTGTCTGAAACTCCACCTCCAAGGGATCTGATGTCCTCTTCGGTCCTCCTAGGCATGGCACAAAAGAGGTGCACTTACATACATGCAAGCAATATACACAAACACACAAAATAAAATAAAACATTTTTTAAAAATATAGTGCATGATTAGGGCTGGAGAGATAGCTCAGCATTTAAGAGCATTGACTGGTCTTGCAGAGGACCCAGGTTCCATTCCCAGCACCCACATGGCGGCTACGAACCGTCCTTAACTCCAGTTCCAGAAGAATCCGAAGCTTTCTTCTGACCTCTGCGGCATTGCACAACATGGGTGCACGCACATACATCCAGGCAATACACTCATACACATAAAATAAAAATAAATAAAATATTTTAAAAATATAGTATATGAAGGGGGAAAAGATGTTGCCAGTGAATTGCAATAATACACATTTAAGCACTAACTCCCTAACTAAGACATACTTTTCAATCCTGAGTGCTTTGCAAAACAGTGCATTGGGACTGCTGGTTTTCCAAAATAACTTGGGAGACATAGAGCTAGATAGGTCTCTATATACCTAAAATACACTTATAATTTGTAGAAGTCCTAATAAAAAGATAGTTGAAGAAAGAACATACACTACACTGTGCTTTGGGAAGTATGATGTATGACCCAGAGAAATGTTTTTCAAGTTATAGAATACATACACATGATGTACAGCATAGACTACTATAATGTATGGCATAGAATATGTAATTAATTTATAATATATATGTTACACACCCAGTACTCAGAATAGAAATTAATTTTTAAATGATAAAAATAATGGTGGAATACATCATTTAAAAATAAATTTCACAAGCTGGGCTTGGTGGCACACGCCTTTAATCCCAGCATTTGGGAGGCAGAGGCAGGCGAATCTCTGTGAGTTCAAGGCCAGCCTGGTCTGCCTAGTGAGTTCCAGGACAGCTGGGGCTACAGGGAGACCCTGTCTCAAAAAGGCCAAAAAAAATTCATTTTTAGTCCTATGTTCTGTTTTATTTTATCTGATTGCCGAGAAGAACATCCCAGACTTTCAGTAATCTGCTTTTACTTGAAGGTCTATTTTCATAGTAAAAGAGATTGAACCAGAACCAACCTTGAGCATGTGTCAGGCAATGAAATCCAGTGATAATTTAATGACTAAATTGAATTACATTGATTTTATAGTTCCCTCTTATGTGCAGCAAATTACATTAATTTTCTCATCAGTGAAGTGATAGAAAGTCTTATTTACATTAAATTTAAGCTAAACAAGTGAAGTAATCAAATAGATACTCAGTAAATAATGCAAAAAATATATAGATGATACAGTCTCGAAATTTTACTAGAAATTGGTTGTATAGGAAACAGCAGCCTGGAAAAAAATTTAATGTAGTTAGAAAATTTATAACACAAAAATTCATTCATTGAGTTTTGGAGAAGTTAATCACCCAGAGCTATGGTAAGTCAGCTAGAAATGTCTGTTAAGAGAATAAGGATAGATTTAAAGTAACTCATAGCAAACCAGTTGTACAGCATTCTATGCTAGGATTCTAAAACATTACATGTCAGCATTCCTATCTTTCATGTCATGAAACTTGTGTTTATCAAACAGAAGTCCACTCTAAGAAGTTATCTCTGTTGCTTTTGCAACACAGTTTTACTACCTATTAGGTAAACACTATCAAAACATTTTTTAAATGCATATATCTATTTCTTAGTAGCTTACAGAATGTTTGGATGGCAATAAATATCTTGTTCTAATCATTACAATCTATAGAAAGAGATTCATGCATATTTATCACATTGCTAAGCTCCATCTTTTCAATTTGGCTACTAGACATATTTAGCACTGCCAAATACAAAAGGCAAGTATTAATTAGTAGGTATGATACTTCTTTTACTCTCTCAGTTTTCACACAAGGAATATACTGAATTCATCCATGATGTCAAACTTTGTCGCATAGGAATTCAAATTCAAAATCAAAATGAAGTACACACATTCACTGCCTCTGTTTCTTGGCCACCACGATGAGTTACTCTGCTCTGCCTTGTGCTTTGAACATGATGGCAAGTCTTCTGAAACTGTTGAGGAAATTGGATCTCTATTTGTTGTTGTTGATGATGTTGTTGTTATTTGTTTCATTAATGAAATTTATAAATGGGAAAGGAAACTCCAGGACCATTTAATTAAAAGCTTGAGAGGGAAAACATAGATGAGGCAAACAAAAATCTGGGCAACTGCTGAGAAGAAAAGGAAGAAAGAAAAACGTGCTTTGTGTTAGAGTCAGGCAAAGCTGAAATGTTCAGCTGTGGAAGGCGGCAAGGAACTGCCTGGCAAACAGGTTTAAGGGATTCCGAGAAAGTATGCTTAAGCTTCTGCACAACATCCAAAAGAAAATGATATAAGGAAGGAAAAGTTAGAATTCAGAAAATCGGGCAGGAAGCATAACAGAGACTCTAAGTGGCTGCATGGGCTGAAAGGGATTCTGGGAAGTAGACTTTTTCCTCCCATCTCCTTGGCAAGTCTTCAGGCAAATCATCTTTGAGTGGCAGTGAATTACTCTGACCCAGTGATCGACAAGTCCAACTGGATTAAATCTTAAGGAAAGAGACAACATTGCATAATGTTCAATGTTTGCAGCAGAGCAGACAGAGCAGAATATCGTGCGTCCATCCAAGGACAGGGAGTAATGTCTGGACTGGAGTTTATGTCACACTCATGTGCTTAAAAAAAGAAAAAAATCATACAAATCAAACCAGAACGATCTTTCTTATATATCCTACATAATCACAACTGCAATTTAATTTTAACTTTGAATTATTTTAAAACGCTTCCATCCTCTCTCTTTGCCAATAACAAATAGCAGGTAGACATTATCGACACCCCTACTCTACAGTTTTAAGCAAATCTATAATCTCAACAAAGCAGAATTTGTTCAGGTGAAACAAAACCTTGAAGTGTGATGTCAGGGAAAATGCAAGAGTATTAGGAAAGTGTGATATCTATACTTAAAAATATATTCAGAAATTATAATTACAACTTTCTTGCTTCTTGATGTTTAAAGCTTAATTTCACTTCAAATGTCAAAATTCAATAGATGAAACCCAAAGTAATCTGTTGCTGCATGCTAACTAAGCTAAATGGCTCTGAACAAAATTTTGTTAAGTTTTCACAAGTTGAGTAAATGGAGTAATTTTTTTTTTTTTTTTTTTTTGTCTTTATCATAGAGCTAGGTTTGCCTGGAGGCTACTGAGCTAAGGGTAAGGGGGCCTCTACCACAGAAATGGTTGTTTATCTTAGATGATCAGAATAGCTCTTTCTTCATGTTTTGTTTTGTTTTACCACAAGCATTTTTTACCTATAAAGGAAACATTCTGAGACAGCCAGCATCAGTATACCCATGCCTGTCGAACTTCGTGTTTCATGCTTGCTGGGAAGGGATAAAGACCTGTCTCATACTCAAATTCAGACTCAGTGTAGAGGGGGCTGCATAAGACTTAGATGTCAGGGCGTGTGGTTCTCTGGGACTGTTAGCATAATAATCTGCTATCGACTGCCCTTGGCCTCTATTGATTCTTCCCTCTCCCACAGAGAAAATATGTTGACTTTGGAGATTCCAAAGTCTCATGCAATCATGGCATTAAGTTTGATGTCTGTGAACTTGCAATCACCTTCAGGTTCAGATATAGGAAGTGTCTTTTCTACAAATCCTTTTGATCTGAAGACCTGTAAACTATAAGAAATAGTCATTAGGTAATACTGTACCTCTTATTCAATTTTAGAAACTCATTCTTCTCTTTATTTTTATCCTGAAGCTGCTAATCAGTTTGAGATTTGAGGAGTTGTGAGAGAGGATAGACTAAACTATATAAATGAGGATTTTTTTCCAATTCCAACTAAGTCATGCTTAGTTATTCTATATTTACTTTCTACTTTCAGATGCACAAATTTTCTAATTTGGTTTAGACTTTTCACATACGCATGTCACAGAATTCAAATGATGTTTGCAAGAATATTTTAATCTTTGAAATTTTAAAAATTTTATTATTTTCATTTATGTGTATTTTATTTTATTGGCTTGTAAGTATGTATGTTCACCCCTGACCTGCAGTGCCAGAGGAGGTCAGCTAAGAGGGTGTTGGATTCCTTAGAACTCTGGTTACTGATGGTTGTAAATGCTGGATGCTAGGAACTGAACCCAGGTGCCCTTGCCACTGAGCCATCTCTCCAGTCCCTATTCTTTGAAATTGTTAGACATGTAAATAATGTATCTTAATCATATTTGTTTTCCTTCTAACACTACTCAGGACCTTACCCATCATATCTCCCTGCTTAACTTCATGTCTCTATCTATCTATCTATCATCTATCTATCTATCTATCTATCTATCTATCATCTATCCATCCATCCATCCATCCATCCATCCTTCCTTCTTTCCAGCCATCCATTCATTCATTTTAAATCTTCAAGCTAAGTCACTGCTGCCTATATTCACATGGGTAGGAGACCATCCATTGTCATTTCACAGCCTACTAATCCCCAGAAAGAGAAGTGATTCTCCCTTGCTCCAGCAGCCATCAGTTGTCAATAGTTTCTCATCTAGGGCTGGGATCTTTGTGTAATTTTTAACTGGCTAGACCTTTTACAGGTCTTAAGCAAGTAACCATAGCTGATATGCATTTGTGTTGGCAACAGCCATGTCATATGAAGACAGAGTTTCACTGCATGCACTTCTCCCCTTCCTATGGCTCTAAATTCTTTGTGCTCTCTCTTCTGCAATGTTCCCAGAGCCTTGCTTTGGAGAGAAGGAGATTGATGGAAATGTCTAATCTATGACTGAGCACTCACAGGTGCTTATTCTCATCTCGTACAGGTATGTCTCTGCGTTCAACAACACCCACCACAGTTTTGATTTCTAGGAAGCAAATCTAGATGAGAATATAGAATGATTGCTTTCCCTATGTCCTTGAGCATTCTGTGCAAATTCTCCTGGCAGAAAACCTGCACACAACATCTCACTTCACAATAGAAGAGCTTATATCCAAGGAAACACTATCCTTTTAAATGCCTGATGTGGCAAGTGCCTTCTCACTGAGCCCTGGGATTCCAATTCTTTGGCCTTTTTCATCCTTCTTTGTTTACTGTTTTACATCATATATCATTTTTATCTCTATTTTAAACCTATATGGGAAAATCGGCAATCTGATGCCTGAATTTGGGAAATGATCACCAACCAAGATAATTTCCAACTTTTATTTCCTAGATTCTCAATGTCAGAGTAAGTGAAAAGAATAATAAATAGAAGAATTTTTTGGTGGAATTTTAAAACAGAAATCACATTTTAATTAAAAATTCACTGATAAAGCAGAATGACTATTATTTATATTGATGACTAAATGTCTAAGTTTTTAGATAGAAAATTAAGTTTTTTTTAAAACCTTTCAAAGGACACATAGTAGAATCTGCAGACAGAAGACATTAGAAAGTTCTATTTGTGGACTTAAGTGCTTAGAAACTTAACTTTTGCTTAGATAGTGGACATATTAGCAAGTGTTGCTACTCTATGATTGAGGAAAGATAATTTCCACTCCCACCCATACTGCATAATGGAACATACATAAAGGAATAATTAAGACTGCAAATCTTTGGTTATCTACTTCATTATAAAATATTTGGGCTAGCATAGGATTTTGTATTGGGATTGGAGAGTCCCATACATGGTATTCTACCTATAAGTGAGTGTTAAAGATAATTATCTCACCTTGTTCATTTCTCATCATTAAATTGATATTATTTCTAAACATTCTATTTGGTTATGGAGTTAAATAGCGTGTTAAAGCACTCTGTAAACTTCAACAGGGTACATAATTTAATTTACAATTTTTGAAAAGATGTCCAATGATAGGCATTAGCTCTTCAAATCAGTAGCTTACACAGAGAAGACTTGTACACATGGAAAGGCAGTTGCTCTGTAGAAAAACATTGAAAACAATGTAGGGTTTATGTTAGCCACAAGTTTCCTCACTGTGATGTCTCTGGAATGATTAAGGATCATTTACAGGATGTAAAAAGTGTTAGTCTTACTGCTCTCTAACCACTCATACCTAGAATATTCAATGCAACACAAAAAATTAATTTTTAATGGATCCCCAACCATCGCACATTTTCTGACATCTTGCTTTAATTTTCACATCAGGATAAACTGAGCTATCCCTTTAAATATTGGTTATTTTTTTCATAGTTGAAACATTACTATTTGTCTTATTTTTTTAAATACATACTCCGTGTTCTCACCATTTATAGTTGTTCTACTGTGCAATTGAACACTAGGCTTTCCTTTTCCTCTCTATTTACAACTCACTACTCATCAGTCAGTATTTCCCAACATCCTTCCCCTTGCACTCCTGGTCCTCTGGTGAGCACCATTTGTTTCGTAGACCTGTTCTAGAAAATCAGCTTGGATTCCATGCGTGAGTAATGGTACATAGTGGTTTTCTCTCTGTGCCTTGCTCATTCCATTAAGTGATCTCCAGTTTCATCTATTCTGTTGTAAATGACAGAATGTTATCCTTATTAGTGACAGAGTGGGATTCTATCATGTACCTCAGTTTATTTAATCCATGCATCCATCTGTCAATAGACTTAAGTAGTTTCTATGTCTTGGTTCTTATCAATGGTACTGCAATGTTCATAGAAATAGATGTGTCTCTGACATGCTGATTTCATTGCATATATAAACAGGAGGGACATTGGTAGTTCATGTGGCAGTTCTGTTTTTAATGATTAAACAACCTCTACTGTTTGGGTTCCCAAATGACTCTACTAATTTCATTACCAGAAACTGTGGATCAGGATTTCCTCTTCTCTACATCTTCACGGGCATTTGACTTCTTTTTAAAAATGTTGTAGCCACGTCAACTGGAGTCATTTCCCAGACAGTTAGTAATCTTGAGCTGTTTTTCATGTACCTGTTAGGCATTTGTATGTCTTCTCTTAAGAAATAGCTATTCATGATTTGTGCTTATTTTTCAAAAGAGATGTTGGTTTTGGCTATTAATATGTTTGACTTCTGTATGAATTGCAAATATTTTAAGCGTATTTGAAAAGATTAAGGAAAATACTGGAGTTATTCTTGGGTTTTAAGTCTTTGTAGAAGACTGAAAATATTGTTACCGGTCTAACATCTGAAGCACAAAATAGCGTAGAGAATAGTGGGGAGTAGAGCTGAACAAACAAACAAACAAAATGATCAGCACAATTCTGAGCATTTACCACCAAACCTGGAGTGTAACAGATATTTGTTGAATGGCAGCATGGGTAGATTGATGAATGAATTAAAAGAAACCCTGGAATTTGTCTAGACTGTTTTAAAAAATATTTATTACTTCAACTTCTTATGTGTATGAATGTATTACCTGCATGTATGTAAGTGCGCCTGTGTCATGCAGTGCTCTCAGAGGTCAGAAGAGCATCTCAGATCCTCCTGGAACTGGAGTTACAGATGATTGTTAGCAGCCATGTGAGTGCTGGGAATCAAATCTGGGTCCTCTGCAAGAGCAGTCAGTGCTCTTAATCTCTGAGCTCTCTCTCCAGCCCCTTAGCTGTTCATTTTAAGTGAACATTTATAATTTATTTTTTCAGTTAACTCACTAGCACCAGTGATTATATATACGTGTATGCGTGTGTGTGTGTGTGTGTGTGTGTGTGTGTGTGTGTGTGTGTAAATCTTATGGGGGGCTTGTCCTTCAAAATGAAAGGTTTGAGGACAGATATTTGCTAAGAGTTGTCTATTTTTGACGCAATTCTGTGGATGTGAAGGTCTAGGCAGTTTTACAACTGGAAGAGCAAATTGTAGCAATAATTGTACTCCTTCCTGTGTCATTCACAATGAACACAGCCGCCTCAGCATCAGCTCTCAGTCTCTTTCCTGTGTCATTCAGGATAAACACAGCCTCCCCATCATCAATTCTCAGCATCGATTCACATCATCAGTAGTTCTCAGATTTCTGCTCATTTTCTAAATTTGACTCTATCAGTCTTCTGTTCTGTTTCCTTATATTCTTCCATTAAAGTCATTTTCTGTTTCAGTTAGCAACATTTGTTTTCATTGTTTGTGTAGGAAAACAAAACAAAACAAAAACCCCAAAAACTTCTACATTTGTACAAAAGACCCAAAGATACAAATTTAAAATTGATTATGCTCTTTTAAACCTTGTGAAAAAAAGATATCTCTGCCCTTTCGAAGGTAAAATCCTCCATGTAATCTTGCATTGGTCTCTTTTTTTGTAGACAATGATGAATATTCAACATTAGAAATTGAAATATATTCCTAGCATACTTATAAACTGATTTGCATTTCAAGAGTTGAAATCTTATAAGTATTATTGTATCTAATATGACTGAGGTCAGGTCAAGTTTTATGAAAGATCAAACATAAAAGCCTTTTGAAAATGCGTCATACATAATCTTGAAAGCCATGAAGTTTTATTTATAGCAAATATGAATTTTATCCTTGAATTTGTTTTTGATAGTCTAGATTTCTACGTAGCTCCAGCCAGCCTCAAACTCACACTTGAAGTCAAAAGCTCCCTGCGTCCACCTTAGCTAGAGTAACAGGCACTTACTGCTACATTATTATCCTGTTGATATGGAATTTTAAAACTAGACACTGCCTAATAGGCTGATAATTTATGTTTAATGGCATAATACTTTTAAAAAAGTTTTAGCAGATTTTTTTGTCAACTAAGTCTCTGAGAGAAAATCAACTTGCCTAATGGAACTGTGCCAAACTTAGATATTTCAGTACCATGTCTTACTGAAATGCAAAAAATAATCCTTTGTGTCTTCTTTCAAAAATAATTTAACTTACGTCAGAGTGGTTCCTCCATCACCAGTGTGTGGCTTTTGGGTAGTTACTCCATCTCTTTGTATTTTATTATTTTCTTCTCTGCAAGTCTGAGATAGCAGCAGCTATCAATATTGAAAGCTAGCAATGTAGTTTTCTCTGTAGAGAGAACTTTCTAGAAAGGACAATTAAAATGATTTGATATGCTGTGTACCCAAAACTGTCCCTGACATGTAAAGAGTCCTTGATAAATATTGGCATTCAAAACATATCATAGGGCTAAAGAGATGGCTCAGAGCTTAAGAGCATCATCTGTCCTTGCAGTGGACCAGGGTTCAATTCCCAGCACCCACACGATAACTAATAATCATCTGTAATTCCAGTTCCAGGGGTATCTGACAACTCTCTTCTGACCTCTGAGGGCATTTCATGGCACAGGTGTACTTACATACATGCAAGAAATACACTCATACACATAAAATAAATAATAATAATAAAGCATTTTTAAAAACACATTACAATCAACAAGTAGCAAAATAATATTAGTAATAATGTTAATAATTATAAGAAATCATGTGAAATAACATAGAAAACCAGACTGAAGGCAGAGAGGAGCCATGGAGTAAAATAAAACGTTGCAGCAGTTTAACCTTTCTACTTTCCTTGAGTTTATTACCTATTGTGTTATGCTGTAAACAGTTCCCCTTAAATGTAAATAAATAAGCCAACAGAAATAAACACAGAGCACACTGTGGAGGGACACATTTGTTCATTTAATAAAGATGAGGCAGGGATTTCTTTCAGAAGACTTCATATACAGGACACTGTGTGATGTAACGTGCAATGCCCTTGACAATATCCTCACAATGAGTGATGAGTTTCACAGGCTATTTATTTTTTTAACAAACTTCAAACTAGGTCAATGGCATCACAATGTGTTTTCTTCCCTAAATGGACAGCAGTCTGTTTTTTAACAAGTGGAAGAGACTTTGAATGTGGCAGAGGTAGAAAAGCAGGGAGAAGGGAAGTTGATTTGCTTCCTTGAAGGACAGAGGAAAGTCTTGCTCCACACTGGTGAAAGGGCCTTTACAAAGGGAAAGGGGAAACTGAATTTACAAATTAAGGAATGAATGGACTCCCAAAAGAGTTAAGTGTAGCACTTAAAGGGACACTTTCAATGTGGTGAGTGGAGAAAGAAATGGACAGCAACAAAATATAGATAAAGAATAGATTCAATTTTGAGAACTTGACTTTCTGAGGCATAAATTTGGCATTGCTGCCCCCATCTTTGGCTCTTCCCCCATCTTCTCTGCTTTCAACTTTAGGCGATGGGATCTCTGGATGCTTGGAGCTCAATCTGCAACATGTTGGAAGTCTGACAACTTTGTGGGGCTGAGGAAACTGTCAAAATAAATTGTCCTCATAATGCAAGAGTGAAACCAAGCTCTGCAACCCTTCCCAGTCAGGGAATATGCACACTCAGCTAGAAATACAGCATTGTGCTTTAGCAGCCCAGTGGATGAAGGAGGTATATTGGTCAAGGGTGAATATTCAAGGATATGCCTTTGGGACTTTTCTGCACTTCTTTAGTTTTTGCAAATAAGTCGATTTCCTTTTTCTGGAGCAATGCTTTTATGATGTGCAGATCCATATTTACTAAAGGAATGAACCACTCTATCGCTAATTGATTTTAAAACTAGTGTCTCAACTTTTTTTTTTCCTTTTCCTTCTCTCTAATCAGTCACCTCTAACACTTAAGGGCTAACATTTAACATGCGAGAGATTTGGACTGTTATCAGTGTCTTTCCTTATTTAAATAGGCTTTATGATTCATGAAGTATTTAAATATCCACTTTTACTTTCAATTTTAGAACTTTGATAATGAATGAAAAATAAGGTGCTGTTGAATTTTGCTTTAATTCCTAACCAATAATGAGATTTCTTGATTCATTTTAAATATATCTATCAGGCCGTTTTGTTCATTTTTACTTTCAATTATATTAGGTAGAGAAAATGAAAAGACCTGGCTTTTACTTTTGACTTGATTCAATGATGTCACAGGGCGATACCCTGCAAATTGCAAATGTCTTAGGTTTTTTTTTTTTTTTCTACTCAATATATTCCTTATAAAATATAGTAAAATTATATAAAATGAAGAATAATGATGACCTAAATTTTAATCCTACCACCGTTATGAAACACTGCTTTCTTCTTCCATTCCTCTTTTTTCTTACATGTATAAGTTTAAATAGTTGCTCACATGAAATATAGAATTCTGTTTGCATTCTGCTACTGTTAAGTATGAAGATTAAACTCTGAGAGATAGCCCTTTGGGATTTCCAGGTACCTGTGTCTGGAAACAAGGAATCAGACAGGGGCACATGGATAGTGATATAAACCGAGACAGTTTATTAAGAGAGAAAAGCACTTTCGAAAATGGAAGTGGCCTGGAGATCTGAGAAATGTCCAAGGCTCAAAGGCCCTGGCTTGGAGACAGTGGTGACCATCTCTGGGTTGGTTGTTCATTTCCATAGCACACACCTTCCTCTGCATTTGTAGACTGAAGTCTTTTCTTGTACATGATCTGTCCCTTACAATTAACCCTGGTGAGTTGCCAGACTTTATCAACTGGGCTCTTTCATTTTAATCTTGAGGTCTTGTTCTCCCTGCCCTACTCTTCTGTCACATGGCCTATACTCAATTTTATACCATGTTATCCATGATATTTACTTAGCTTTTTCCACTTTCATCTTAAAGATGCCCCAGTACTTTGTTGTGTCAATGCCTAATATCATTGCATTGTTGAATATTTGTATCAGCAAACCACTCCAAATTCAGTTGTCTTAGCATAAAACTATGAAATTCCCATGACTGTAGGTCAGCATTCCAAGCTGAGTTCAGCTGGACACCTCTGTACTGAACTCTTGACTTTCATGTATCAATAGCCAGCTGCAGGCCACATAGATGGCTTGGCCGTGAGGAGGCGCCTGGCTTTCAGCTAGAGCAATGGAGTGACTGGGCTGCACAGTTTCCATTCTCTGACAGACCCACCTTGTATTTGTTCAAATTGTAATCATTAGAGTTGTAAGAATGAAAGGGAAGAGTTAAGATTGGAACAGGCCAAGCTCCTTCCATTGTAGTGAGCAAAACAAAGCCTAGGGCCCCAGATTTATGAAGAAAAGAACATTCCTTTAGCTAATGGTGAAGATCTAGAATTACATTGCAAAGAGTGTGCTCACCCTACTTAAGGGGCAGGGACTTATGGATCATCTGCAATCCTAAATGTTTCTAATATAATTAATATAGAATAAGCTTTATTGTCTCATCATTTATGTCTTTTTAATAACTTGCTAATAACTTCATGACAAACTTCAGGATTAATACATGCGAATAGTATTGAGGAAGTCAAAAAGTTATGAGGAGATAGGGGTATGAAAAGATAGATAAGCAAATTATCTCACTACAAGGTGGACCAGAGTTCAGATCCTTTGAATGCACATAGAAGGCAGGTGGGTGGGGCTGGGGCATGGACTGCTTATAATCCCTGCATTCAGTAAGCAGAAACAGTGGCTTCTTGAGGCAAGCTGCGTAACTATAAAAGCCTAATTGATGAGCTCTTGGTTTAGAGAGAGACCATGCCTCAGTAAATAATGTGAAGAGTGATAGGTAGAGGCACTTGATTTCAATCTCTGGCACACACATGTGTACTCCTCTGTTGCATAAAAATGTCCACTGCCTCCTGAGAGACCCATGTGCGCTCTCTGGGATTTCAGGGTCCAGTGGTCGTAACTCGGATGGACAAAACCCGAGATGATATGTTCTATTTGGGTTTTAGCATGGTTTATGATGCCTGGGAAAGGGTGATTTACAAAGACATGAACTCCCGTGGCCCATCTTCTCCATTTTGACTAAGCTTTGAGATCCCTGCCACCAATACCGCTCAGTCTGCATGCCTTCTCCCGGCTGCGGTTAGCCTCCTCCATTTCAAAACGGTGACCACTCCTCCAGCGCGCTCAGTGTTTCTCAGCATCTCTTAGGGTTGGTCTCTAGACCTGCCCCCTCTGAGTCTCTGAGGGTTCAGTTCTGGCTTCCTCAGAGGACACATCTATGCAATATCCTCACATATATGTGTCCCCGTATTTGTTAACATACATACACATACTGATGCACTCCACATGCACATACATGTGCAAAAATGTCATTTTAATGTTAAAATAATGCAGAGGTTTAAGAACCATTTTCTTGAATTTTAGTTCCTTTTACTATTCTTTATGTATTTACCTTGTTCGATCTCTTTCCGATGTGATCTTTCTCTGAGGAAAATACAGTATTGCTCTTGGAACATAGTAAATGCTTGGAAATATTATTATTACTGTTTACTTTTTTCTTTCCACCAACTTTTCTAAAATTATGTGAACTTCAATAGCTCTGTCTCTGCCTCAGGACAGCAAGTGATCACAATTCATCCACTGAAAATAGATTAATTCATTACTCCATAAATAAACATGAATATAGCTGTCAACATTTGCTGTGCTATTGTTAAAGGAACAAGATTTTATGTCTCCTCTCTGTCCTCTAGCAACTAATCATTTCACATTTAAACCTCCAGCAATTTTAAAACATGCAGAAAATCTCCTTTGTGAGTTGCTGAGTGACTTTCAGGAATGCTCTCCGCTTGTGGTACAGTTTAGACAAAACCATTATCCCCCTAAACCGTGCAGTAATGACAGAACACATGCCGCTTAATGTAAACTCACAGCCCGGTGCTGGGCAGACATGATTAGGCTGTCATCTTCCCCAACAGCAGCAGCAGGAGGAGAATAAAAAAAAATAAAACTATCCTATTCATATTTATTACAGGCCTTTTGCAGTGGGTCTGGTGCCCTTATGCAACTGACATTTTTACTTGTGTTCCTGGATCCTGAGTTGAAGACCAATTTAAATTAATTCATAGCCTAAAAAAATACTGATGTCAGTAAAGTGAAGTCAACTTTGTGTTTTCTGTTTTACCAGGTCCAGTAATTCTTGTAATTTGTCATGATTTTATATTCTTTGGAAAATTACAAGTGTAATATGATTGAACTTAAAATGAAGTGAACATTTCAGAATATTGACTTATTTCATGTTTAAGTCTATGACTTTCTATACTGTACCTGAACATACACTAATTCTTGGCTACACAGTCATATATACACATTAACATGTGTGTAACATAGTAATCTCTGCAATTTTATGTACCTAACTGAAAATAAGAGCTTTTAATTAGAAATCATGATCATTCAGATCTTGAATATTCTCTAGTTTCATATTTATTTGAATTTTAAAATTCTTATGTACTCATTCTTGGATATGATCACTGAGAAAGATGCATGCATTAGATAATATGGGAGAGTCAGAAAGAAGGGAGATCGGGAATGAAACTGAAATGACAGTGGGCTGCCTGCCATTCCAAAATCAGCACAAAGGATGCTTGCAAAGTGTCATGGACACAAAGAAAGGCTTGCTTTTATGCCTGTTGCCTTGCTTCAGAGCCAATATTCCAACTCTCCTGATTTAATTATGGGATGCTGAAACAGACTGATAGAAAAAACAAAAGTCCCGTAGCCTTCCTATAAACAAACCCAGTCTGTCCTGCCCACCTGCGACATAGGAGAAGCCATTCTCTCAGTTCATTCAGCTCTACAGGACTTCTTGTCTCAGGCTGTGTGGGAGATGCCAATTTATGCCAGAGTGTCTGCTCTCTAGGAGATGCTGAGATTAGAAACTGTCTAGAAATGTCCACCAGTTTTTCTGTCATTGAGTAATTGGGGTTAGGCATACAGAACTCACCTCACTGGCTGTAAAGGTAGCGTCTTGAAGCATTAGATTACCAAAATATTGGTTGGACTATGGCAGTTCTCGTTTGTTGGTATCTTGGGGTCATTTCCTTCTCAACGCTTAATGCAAGAAATTAACTTTATCTGATGAGATTTGCTTATATTTTCAGTGTTCATTTGATACAAATAAAGGAAATAAGCAGAGTTTCATTGTGTTTAATATATTTTCTTAGCATCTGTCAACTTTCCTTTCATGAGATCTCTTTAACTTTGGATTTCTATAAGAAATATTGTGCCTGACATCTAACGAGATAACATTGAATTTGCATGGTTCTCTTGCATCTATCCTAAGCAGAGACTTTTATTGTGAAATTATTCTTACAGGCATTTAAAACAGATATTGATAAACAATGTTTATACCAACACAAACTTGATAAATTAAAAAATGACATTTTTCTATGTGTCTACAGTAAGATTAAATCTATAACTCAGGAGTTCTACAGACACATTAAATTCCTTGGGCCCGAGCACAGTGGGGCCAACTTTCTTTAGTTTCATGCTTCAAAGTGTTACTAAGAAAACAAAAATGCACCCTATACTTTCACCCATCCCTTGCCTATCCAGTCCTAGGTGGACCTCAGTCTCACTATCTTATTTTCTCTCCTTTCGCACATATGGAAAGACCATCTCGATTCTGAGAGGATTAAATAAAACTGGAAGAGACTGAGCAATTCCTATTTTATTTACAGTGAGCAACATACAGAGAGCTGCTTAGGCATTCAAAGGTTTGCTGATAGAAATCGACATCAATCAGCTCTGTTCCGGGACAGACACACTGCTGTCTGAATCCAGCCTCTGTGTAGCTGGTTTGTCAGGACCATCTTACAGGTGGTTAATTTAATTATCTACAGATACAAGCAGGCAGATTTAAAAAGGTGTAATACCTCATTTTTAACTGTGACACCATCATTTAGTATCTTTCTAATGTTGTGAAGGTTGTTTAATTCGCAATCTCTTATTGTTTATGTGACTAATAATGAAAATTATACCATTCTCACAGACTATTGATGTTTCTTTGTGTGAATATATAAAAGCATTGGCACAGTATTTTTGTTCTTTTTTGAATTTAATTAACTTATTTATTTTTATTTCATGTGTATGAATGTTTTGCCTTCATGTATATAAGTGCACCCATGTTGTGCAATGCCCATGGAAGTCAGAAGAGGGCATTGGATCCTCTAGAACTGGAGTTATGGACTGTCTTTCACTGCCATATAGGTGCTGAGAATTGAACCAGGGTCCTCTGCAAGAGCACACAATGCTCTTAACCACTGAGCCACCTCTCCAGCCTCCAAATTGTATTTTTAAATGAACTTCTGAAGATCGGAGATATTCAGTAATAAGACATGAGGTACTCAGGTATTTTGTAATAGTGTAGTTTGTAAGTAGTAAGGTAGTCTCATTCCTTACTTTCTATTTAAATAAATATATGCAAGCCAAGCACGTTAGTTCAGGCCTGGAATTCCAGCACTGGAGCTGCAAAGGTGGAAGGAAGGATAAGACCAATTTCAAAATCATCTTGGTCCATATATGGCAAATCTAATAAGTATATGGTAATTATTTGTAGTTGTGACTCTACCTGTGGTAGTAAAGAAAATAGTGAACAGGATAAAATTCAGAAAGATTAACTTTGGGGTTCCGGCCAGGTCTTTTTTTAAAAAAGACAATAGCATGTTTTTCTTGTTATTTTTGTAATATCCTTCTGTGGTTGAGGAAATAATTCTATCTCAAAACAATTAGCCTGAAGAAATAAGGAACACTGGAAGATAAAAGAAGCAACACTTTAAATATTGGGAAGTGACGGCCTCTGCTGTGCTACAAACGTGGTTTGAAAAGGTTAATTGACTTGGGACTAGAAATCGTTAGAAATCGCGGAGGGGATAGATTTCATGGGCTGTGCTAATTTTTATTTTAATTTTGTTTGTTTTGGCACATATATTTCTTGCTTCAGTTTTTTTTTTTTAATTTGTATCATGTAAATGCTAAGTTTGATGATTATTAAGGTCTGTTATTTCTATTATCTACTGTTAAGCCATTGTTCTAAGTACCTGCGTAAAGGGGCAATATAAAAAGCAGAATTTTGAACTCGATAAGGAACATTCTGGTGTTTTGAATTTGAGTTGATTGAATCACATAACTAAAAATGCTTGAAGCCTAGATGATGAAAGTGATGTGGATTTTCTTCAGGTTTTCTCTCTGGCTTTGTTTCTACTTTTGTGTGGAACCTCTGATGTCTTTCTATAACAGTACACAGCATCTGCCCCTATTATGACAATTTCTCCCAATTTATAATTATATAAATTGCTTTGTTTGTGATTGTTTGAGCTGCTTTAGAATAATATAAACAGCAAGGGCATGGAGCAGCCTTCTAGCAATTGAAATCTACACTTAATATTTTCTGCTCTGAATCACAATCCAGCTTTTCCTTCAATTACATAGTAGAAAAATTAAAAACAGAACTGGATGTTCAACACCTTATTGTTTCACTGCAGTGAGGAGACATGGGAAGAAAGCACTAAGAAATATAACACTTGAAGTGAAAATATCAATTGATTTTCACTATCAGTGATGCCTACATTATCTAAATAAAAGGAAGGTTATTAATTTGTTTTTGTTTTTGTTTTTGTTTTGTAAAATCAAGCAAAACAGGTGGTTAGCTTTGAGCTCCTAGCTTTGTAGTACAGGGAGGATGACCTTGAACTTTTGCTCCTTCTCCCTCTACCTCCTAAGTGCTGGGACTATTTTCCTGTGCTACTATATCTGCCTTAGAGGGAAAAGAACAATATCAAAATTAGCATAGATTAAAAAAAGAAATTCAGCCCTAGTTCCTCTGTGTAATGCTCATCAGTGATGGGCGTTTGGAGTTTGAGGCTCACAGAATGTGGATGAATTGAATTTCTTCAGCTACTCTTCATGCATTGAGAACACCAGGTACCCAGCAGGTGAATTTTCTGTTATTTTTGGTAGGTTGCTAATTTTTGTGGAAGCCAGCCAAGATAATGATTTAGGTCATCATAGAATACAAAAAAAAAGATACATCGTATTTAAAAATTATATTTCTCGGGGCTGGAGGGATGGCTCAGCAGTTAAGAGCACTGACTGCTCTTGCAGAGGACCCGGGCTCGGTTCCCAGCACCCACGTGGCAGCTATAAACCATCCTTAACTCCAGTTCCAGGGGAATCTGATGCCCTCTTCTGACCTCCATGACATTGCACGACACAGGTGCACTTATATACATGCAGGCACTACATTCATACATATAAAATCAAAATAATAAAATAAAAAAATTATATTTCTCGAAGAAATAGAATCACTTAAAATGGAGATCATTAGTCAAAGCTCAAGGATTCAGAAAAAATGAAGCTTTCTCAATTGGTAAGATGTTAGTGGCTTTATGAAGACGATGTTTTTATCAACGGCATACAATGCACAAGTTAATGGGAAATGTTTTTGACATGATAGATGTCCTAATGGGTTTGCTTTCTTGGTCAGTCTTAAAGAATAAATATATATTTCAAATTCTGCCAAAACATAGGAGGGTGAGTACCAATGAGTGCAACGTTAAGGACAGATATTAATCACAGCCCAGTAGGGATACCTGGTAATAAGCTAAAAAAAAATATAGAATGCTGGGGCTGGAGAGATGGCTCAGCAATTGAGAACACTGACTGTTCTTGCAGAAGACCTGGGTTCGAATCACAGCACCCACATAGCAGCTAACAACTGTCCGTAACTCCAGTTCCAGGGGAAATGGCAGCCTCTTCTGTCCTCTGGGGACATTGCATGACATGGGTGCACTTACATACATACAGGCAATACCATAAACATAAAATTAAAATATATATATATATATATATATAAAATGTTATCTCAACTTCAAATTATGTTGTTTGTAAGTGGGGAAATGGGAAAGAATATAGAGAAAAGTTCAGGCAAGTATTATACACAGCATAGAACTAGGGTAATGAAGAGATAGAAGTGTAGATCTCTGCAGGGATGTTCTGATGCTTATGTGCTGTCAGGGCTGAGAGTGAGAGTGGATGGCTGAGTGAGTGAAGAATCCACACATCATACAGACTCAACATTTCTTCTTTTTGATAAGAATCCCTGTAATCAGCCCATTAGTGCTTATTAGGAATTGCTTCATTCTCAAGTGTTATGTTGAACAATTACATTTACATTATGTGTACACTCTTAAAAATTCTATTGAGCTTTATTAATCTCATACAACAGTCCTTAATCAAATTTGGACACCCTCCATTATCCATGTTTCCTCCATTCCCCCACTGAACCTCATGTTAAGTTCTATCCAATCAAACATTTGTACCCAAATGTCCTTCAGTGTAAATTCATCCACTGGAATCTTGTAAGCCCATCTAGAGATCACATGTAAGGCATACTCTCCCTTACCCAGTAACAATCAGTCTCCAGTAGTTCTCAGTCTAGCGCTGGCCTGACACCCATTTCTCTCCTTCCCTCTGGGCCTTTGTTTAATTGAGTTAGCATGGGTCCTGTGCTTGATATCACCATTATGGCAAGGACACACATGCAAGCTTCTGGTAGCCTGAAAGCCTCTGCTTCCATGTTCATGGACCAAACCTGGCTCTTACCATCTTTCTGCCTCCTTCTCTGAAATGGTCCCTGCGTGGTGGCTGGATGTGGTTCAATATAGGAGTCCTATCCAAGGATACACATTTTCCAGTCTCTTATTCTTTGAAATGTGACCAGTTGTGGCCTTCTGTGAGCATCACACTCTGTTTTATAAGTATACTTTATCAGTGAGAGTTAAGGAATGCATTAGTTTTCTCTCTTCCATTTGTTACAATACATTCCACGAGTCTTGGTTGTAGAGGTTCAACTGTAGGTTTGTCACCTTGCACGAAGCATCTTTCAGATGTATATTCTCTGTGTCTAGACAGATGTGAAATTCCGCAGTAACCTCTATCTGTTGCAAACAGAAGCTTTTTTAGTGTGTGGTATACTTTATGCTTGTCTGTAAATATAAGGATCCATATTTAGCATATGGTAAGAAATTCCATTTGTCTGGAGATATGAAAGAGATAGCGATTTCTCTATGATCTATGACCTCTCCTGCCATGTGTATTTGGCTGAGTTTACAATGGCACCTATGAGTTCACTCCCGTTAGGAGTGAACTCTTTACGTTCAATTAGATAGTCATGCCAGTTGTTATGGTTATTAGGTTTTGGACCACTGATTGTTTTTCTCCCATGGAAGTTTGCAAATTATCATCTACTATTATGATAACTAAACTTTGGGTAGAAGGCTTCTAGGTCAGTTCCTGCTCCATTGCTCCAAGTACTGTATTTACTGTATTCAAAGTGTGTCCTGTCTTCAACAGTAGGGTCTTATCTACTAGCTCTGAGAGATAACTAAGAGGTCTGACAATAAGGTGTGTTATTTGGGGAGTCTCCTGGACCACTCTCACCAAAGACTCAAAGGGAGGTCTCTTCTGTCTGACACTGTGTTCCTTGCCAAGAGGCTCCCAGGTCTACATATGCGCTAATGATTAGACACTGTTTGTGTATTTCTCATGGGGTTTTGGAGGCATCACATTTCCATCTGGGTTTACTAGCCTACCCAAGCTTCATTCATCTCTACTTCCTTTATTCCCACACAGCCTCCCTCCTCCCTCACCAGTCACTGGAGCTCCATTATCTCTCATCTTGCTCCTCTCCTGACTTCCCTTCCACCCACACCATAGGCCCTTGTATGTTCCCACTTCTCCTTCCTAAGGAACACTCCAACTTTCCCCATCTCTTCCTTTGTAACATATGATCCCTACTATCCTCCTCTTTCAGGTCTTTGTTTTCCTTTACCTGCATGTATTCTTTCCACTTTTCTGGTGTTACATCAGAATTTATATACTCACATATGAGGGATTGGAACTACTACCCACATATGAGGGAGAATGTACATTGCTTGCTTTTCTGAATTTGTCGTGCCTCACTTATTTTAATACTCTCTAGTTCCATCCATTTACCTGCAAATTTCATCTTTTCTTACTTATGAATAGAACTTCATGTGTAAATGTACCACATTTTCACTAGCCATTTGTCAGTTGAGGGACATTTAAGTTGTTTCCATTTCTTAGCTTTTGGGAAATGAGTAGCAACAAAATATGAATGCACAATATGGTAAGTCTGCTGGGTATAGGCCAAGGTGTAGTAAAGCTGGGTCATATGGTAGATTCGTTTTTCATTTTTTTGAGAGTTCTCAACATTGCTTTCCATAGTGGTTGCATGAGTTTGTTCTCCCACCAGCACTGACTGAGCATTTCCCTTTCTCCACATCTTCTCCAACATTTGGAGTTTTTCATCCTCTTGATCTTAGCCAGTTTGGCATAAGATGAAATCTTAAAGTGGTTTTTAACTGCATTTTTCTAATTACTAAGGTTGTTGGGCACTTTTTAAGGTGTTTCTTAGCTATTTTTATTTCTTTGTTTGAGAACTCTCTGTTCATGTCTAAAGCCCATCTTTTTATTGCGTCATTTATTTTCTTGTTTCTCTGTTTTTTGAGATCTTTGTATGTTCTGGATATTAATCCTCTGTCAGATGCATAGCTGGTAAAGATTTTTCTCCAATTCAGTGGGTTTCCTCTTGCCTTCCTTGATTGTTTCTTTTGTTGCACAGATGCTTTTTAGTTTAATGAGGTCCCACTTATTGATTGTTGACCTTAGTGACTGAGCAGCCAGTGTCTGACTTAGAAAGTCCTTTCCTACACCTATTATCTTGGAGGGTGCTGCCTATGTTTTCTTTTGGTAGTTTCCAAGTATCAGGTTTTATATTGAGGTCTTTGATTAACTTGGAGTTGGCTTTTGTTCAGGGTGAAAGATAAGGATCTAGTTTCATTCTTCTTCAGATGGAGAGCCAGTTTTGACAGCACCATTTGTTGAAGATGCTGTCTTTCCTCCATTGTGTATTCTTGGCACCTTTGTCAAATATCAGGTTGCTGAAAATGCACATACTCATATTTGAATCTTCTATTGTGTTCCATTGACCCACATGTCTATTTTTGTGCCAGCACCATGCAGTTTTTATGACTATAGCTCTGTAAGAGATCTGGAATGGTGATCCCCCAGCATTGTTCTTTTTGGCCAAGATTGATTTGGTTATCCAGGGCCTTTGGTGATTCCATATGAATGTTATAATGATTATTTCAAATTCTGTGAAGAATGTTGTCAGCATTGTGATTGGCATTGCATAGAATCTGTAAATTGCTTTTGGTAAAATGGTTATCTTCACAATATTGTTGCTACCAATCAATGAGCATAGTAGGTCTTCCCATCTCCTTGTGTCTTCCTCTATCTCTTTCTTTATGGATTTGAAATTTTCATTGTATAGATTTTTAATGATTTTGGTTAGATTTATTCCTAAATATTTTTGAAGCTATTGTGAATGGGAGGATTTTCTTGAATGTGAGTTCTGATTGCTTCTTATTGGTATATAGAAAGGCTACTGATTTTTGTAAGTTGGTTTTATGGAAGGTATTAATCATTTCTAACAGTTTTCTAACAGTTTTCTAGTGGAATTTTGGGATCCCTTATGTGTAATATCATATTGTCTGCAAACAGAGATAATTTCACCTCTTTTTTCCAGGTAGTTCTTTCTTAATTTCCTTCTCTTGTTTTGCTGCTCTTGCAAGATTTTCAAACACTCTATCCCTTAGAAGTGCAAATAGTGGACAACCTTGTTCGGTTTCTGATTTTAATGAGAATGCTTCCAGTTTTTCTCCTTTTAGAATGATGTTACCTATAGGTTTCTTGTATATAGCTTTAATCATGTTCCCTCTGGAACAACTCCTTCTAAGACTTTTAATATGAACGCATGTTGGATTTTATCAAAGGTCTTTTCTGCATCTATTGAGTTGACCATGTGGTTTTTATCTTTAAGTCAATTTATGTTTTATTACATTTATTGACTTATGCATATTGAACCATCCCTGCATCTCTGGAATAAAGCTGACTTTTCGTGGTAGATGATCTGTTTGATATGTGTCTGTATGCGGTTTGCAAATATTTTGTTAAGTATCTTCCATCTATGTTCATTAAGGATATGGGTCTATAGTTTTCTTTTTTTGCTGTATCTTTACTTGATTTTGGTATTAGAGTGATACTGGCTTCATAAAAGGATTTTGGGAGTTTTCCCTCTGTTTCTCTCATTTGGAATAATTTAAGCAGTATTGGCTTCCATCACAAGTTTATTCCTTTCCTCTTTGAATTGTTTCTCTGTGTTTTAAGTTTTTTGATCATTTTTTATTGTTCTTTTAAATTCTGTGTGCTAGGTTTCCTCAGGGTGGTTTTCATTGTAGTGCACTTTCGTAGGACTTCTGGGGTTTTGGGGGCATAGTCTCTTGGTTTTCCACAATATTTGTGTTTTAGGATTGCTGTTTGGTCATATGGATGTTCTCTGTTGGTTATGTGTCTAGTAAGAATTTCTACTCTGCTTTTGTTAAATTTAATTTTGGTTCTGTTTATATTGTTTATGTATCTTGGTTGAATTTTGCTCAGGTATCAAAAACAAATTGGTGCATTTTTCAGGTTTTTTCAGGGTAGTAGACTGCTCTAGGTGGATGGTGGGACATGGTAGTCAGTAGGTTGGTCAGGTTAGTAGGAGGACTGGACTGTGTCAGAAAGATTAGGAGCCATTTGAGTCTATGCAATTGAGTTTAGTTAGGGTTAGTAAGCCAGTCCAGTGACCTGAGGTGGAGGAACTGGAGCCTGTCTGGGTCCAAGGCTGGCTGATGGGTGGGAGGAATGGAGTAGAGATGCAGTAGGTAGGATCTGACTTATCAGAGTCCTGGCTGGACAGGTCTGTCTGGATGTTCAGGAGCCAGGGAAGATGGTGGTGGTGGAACTGCCTGAGTAGGCCCTTAGCAATCTATGGTAGGATATTTAGCTAGTCTGTGTTAGGAAGCTACTCCAAGAACCTGAGGTGGAGGAATTGGGCCCAAGGTTGGCAGGGGACAGGGTGGGAGTGGGCAAGAGGAATTATAACATTGGTCTCTATCTCACTATCATCTATCATCTAGCTATCATCTATCCATCTAAAATTTATAACATATATATCACTACATCATATATTAGGCAAATAATATTTCTTTGAACAATCACTGCACACAACTGTAATATAAAGAAGTAAGAGATTTGTAAATTATTGGCCTTGTCAAAGAGACTGTAATTCGGGTCAAGTGGTAAAATATACTTTATTTATTTTATTTTTTACTTTATTTTACGTATATGCAAATATTGCCAACATGTAGGCACAAGTACCTCTGTCGTGCAATACCTGCGGGAGACAGAAGAGGTTGTTGGAACCCCTGGAACTAGAGTTATGGATAGTTGATAGCTGCGATGCGGGTGCTGGAATTCGAATCCGGGTCTTCTGCCAGAAGATTTGGTGTTCTTAACCTCTGAGTCATCTCTCCAGCCCTAGAATATACTTTTTTTAACATAATTGTTTATTTCCAGCATTAACTTCACTATTCCAGAATACGGTATATTCTATTGTTTTATATTTTCTTTTTGGCACAGAGAGTTTTCTTTTCACATGTTGGATTCAGTTCTTCAGAGTTCCTGTAAAGCTCTGTTGGTCATCAACACCTTTGTTGGGAAACTCTTCAAGTTTCTTATTACTGAAGCTTTATATTTTGCACATAGGGATTTAAGCACATTAGCATTTTTTGTCCTCATGTCCTACCTTATGATCCAATACAATTATTTTGCATGCCATATATGGGGTTTTGAAATGAACACAGGTTGTTTAAATCCAGTGAGGGTGCTCCCTCTGCTCTTTGTACAGTAGTGTTCTATGCAATCTAAAAATGTAATTGGAAGAGAACACGTAAATGACTAACCAAAATATAGTAGATAATTTCAGAAAGCAATTATGATTACAGCAAACAGTACAACCATGGCTCAACTTTACCAAGCAGACAGCTCTACTTTCATTGTTTACATGTAATTTTTCAGTGCAACTTAAAGTGATGTTAGATGAAAGATGTACGGCTGTGGTTGCAGAGGATATGTCTGCAAGACTCAATGGATAATGTCAGTAATTAGTTGCTTCTTAATGAGTTTGAAAAATGATCCTCTGTAGAAACTAGTCAAATTTCTTCTTTCAAAAACAATATTTCTTCTATAGACCTTCAGCCACAAAGCAGGAGGATTTCAGGGCAATTCACTAGAATGTGTTACAGTAAAGAGTCCACTGTCTTTCCACAGAGGAGTAAAATGTCACAAGTGGGATAAATATTTCATAATCGAACTTCTTTATATTCAGATTTAATGATATAAATTAAAGTGTTTTTTTCTTAGCAGGAGGAGAGTGCAGGCTAATACCAAAATTGCTTTTTCAATGAAGAGAAATTTTAGTACTTAATTCAATTTATAGGTTTTGCCCTAAGGATTTTATGCCAATACAAGATCTTTTATTAAATTTACTTTCCTAGGTCACTAAGGTACAAGCCAAGATTTACAATGAATTTTACTTTAAACTCACAGAGGGTTATTTGCTAAAAATACTCAGCACTGAAATGATTATTTTCAAAATATTTTGTCCTAGAATTTTAGAAATAGATTTCAATATCTTATAAAAAGTTAATTATTTTGCAGAAAAATTAATCCAATTTACCAGAAACAAAGCATTTTAGCTATATTAGCTATTATTTTGTAGGTAAATTTTATTCATGAAAAGAATCACCAGATCACTCTAGACTATGATAAACCTTAAATCTGAATGAAAATTAAGGGGTACAGGATTCATGAGAAACCAGAAAAACGATCAGAACTATCACATGCAGAGTGGCCACAGTGATTTTCTAGAAACTTTAGGAACAAAATAAGGAACATAAAATATTATTATAGTCAAGTTCACGTCCCTCTAGAGTGGAGACTTTGAGTTTAGAGAAAGGGAAGAAAATGAGGCACAATCTCTCAAATCCCCAAATCCCCTTGGGAAGTTATGTCTCTACCATTAGCCTATACTTGCCAAGTTGGCTTACACTTTGCCTGGAGGGTTCTCTGTCTTTGGTAATTAGGGAACACTCACGACAGTTCAGGTATATTATCACAGGGAATGACTGAAAATAGAGTAGCAGGCACACAGGGATAGAACAATGGATTGGGGTAGAGATTTATAAATCACTGTAAGGATGCTAAGCTTGAGCCAGGAGTAGGGATGTGAGTGACAATGGCCATGATCAGTCCATACAACATCTTGGCATGATTTAGGAAATGAGTCCTTTGACCAAACCACACAGCTTGGAAAATTATAAGATTCTGTATTGGTACCTGCTGGGAAAATGTCATAATAAATAAAACAACCATAAAAAGTACGTAATTATTCTATGAAGGAAATAATGCAATTTTAGTAGATGAGTAAAACTGATACTGGTTGCCACTCAAAATAGGACACATAAGTGAGTATTTTGAAAGATTTATTGTAGATATTTTGCTGGGTGCTATTGAGGGTTCTGTAATAGTTGTTATATAGGCAGTTTTGTAAGGCCTTAGGAATGCTTCTCACACTTCTTATTTTGGGAGCTCACTTAAACACCACAAAGTAGGCTATTGCTTATAGCTTGTTGGTATTCAAATATCTATCATTAGTCAAGAGACATGAAATGAAACATAATGAAACGATGGTAATTTTTCTGCTAATCCATCTTTAGGAAGCCAGAGTTTGCACATGTTGCCAACTGTCTTGTTACTCAGGCCTCCCAGAGGATACGCTCTTGTAAGAAAAAGAGAGTTTATGTGATACAGCATCAAATATTAGAACTCACCCATGAGTATCCTAAAACTCTCTATTTTCTCTGTCCAGTATGCCCTGTCAAGCACAGTATACCTTTTGTTCAGTGGCTTTCATTCATCTGGGACACTTATTATGTTGAGTGATGAATGTCAGAAGAAGCCATAGGTCAGAAGAATGAGTGGTACGATCCCTGTATACTTCCTATGCCATCATGAGTCCTTCTAGAACTTCTACACAGTAACCCAGACACAGGAGATCCTGCTCTGTCCCCTGGGCAAGAAAGCAATAGACTAGCAGTTAGGATCTAGGAGCCTGTCCTGTTTGCACGCTGTTTTCTTATTTAAGCATGTACACTATATTATATATCTGGGAACATCCTGCAAGGTTTTAGCCTGAAACTGAACCTGCTCATTTCACTGTTCATTATGTCAGAAACATAATCTTTGCTGCAACCAAGGTAATTTTTGAGCAGAGCTAATTAGAGGATATCACTTCTATAGACAAATTTCTTCAGTGGCTGCTCTTTGGATTTTGAACAGTCAAAGTGCCCTACTCTAACTTAGAATTTCTTCTGTCATTTTGGTGCTATTTTTGAATAATATTCCTTATTTCCGCCCCCACCACTACATGTGCCTTACACATTACATTGAAATGCAGTGGGTGCACCTCCTCATAGCCTCTCTTATTTCTCTCTTCCCACCTGACATAATTCTTAGCTTTCTTTCCTACTTAAATCTCAGGGTTTAATGGTGTTTGACTCACATTGTTCCTTTTGACCTAAGACTTGTGGGATAATAAGGTAAATAACTGAAACACGGGAAAGAATATTAATCACCTAATTTCAGAAAAAATATCTCTGTGCTTCGCATATTTATTCAAGCCAGTAAAAAACTAACCACATCAGATGGTCTGACAGAGTTAGTATTAACCTGAGTGAGCACTGGATATTAGCTCTATGAGATCATAGTATTCATTAACTTCTTATGTATAGTATTTAATGCAGGTGATCATATCTCTAAACTTACACGATGTGTGTGATTGTGCTCACAATGAGCAACCTTACACCAATGAGTGGGAGCTTAACATATATGGATTTGGGTTTTAGAAGTGAAAGGTTAATCCTTTTCTATTCTTAAAACTATAATACAAATCAGATCAAAATCAGGCACAGGAACCAGATAAGTATATATCAAAATAGCTGCTTTATCATGCACTTTATATTTTTATTTTAATATGCATTTATCTATAGTCAAAATTTGGTTGGGGTATAAACTTATACCTTTGATTTTGAAGAGAATCAATTACTTTGACAAGAATATGATTATATCTTCTTCCTTAACTTTCTACTCTAACCCCTACTTTCTATGCCAAGCACAGGAAACACAATGGTGGTGGGAAAAATCTTACAGAAACTCTTCAAAGTAGGATAATCTCCATGAATATAGCCAAATGCACTAAGCTGAAAATTCTAAATCCTGAAACCCAACCTCTTCATCATATAATGCTCTTGTCCCATATAGAAATAACCTTACAACATCCTTCTCCTTGGTAAAGTCATTATTTTCTATAAAATGCATCAAGTAAGACTTAAGCACTCTTCAGTTTTTCTCTTCGAATTTGGCATGAAAAGAAAACACATTTCTTAATATACTAAAGGAAAGACATAGGGAAAGAATAGGTATATTTTTATATT
>NW_008351640.1:3803061-3820588 GCF_000622305.1 Nannospalax galili | reverse complement strand
ATCTGTGAAGCTATATGTAAGATCTGAAAGAACTTGATAGAAACCAAGGAGGAATTTCTAACAACCTCTGTAGAATTTTCAAGTTTTTGTTTTTTAAATGACCTGCTTAGAGCATATTTACTGAATACCTAGTGTATATTCGTTATGATACTTATTAATAGGGATGGACTTTTGGATAAGGGGGCAGAGTAACTTCACCTTTTATCAATCTTAAAGTTTAATGTAGAAAACAAAAATAAAGACCAAAAATACATAACTTAAGTATCAGTCAATATAGTCAGGATTTATAAAGAAACATAAAACTGTATAAAAATTTGTAGCAGAGATTCCTTCCCTAGTGAGACATCTACCCTTTCCTTATAAGTTTTCAGTGACAAATCAAAATATGATTCTACCAAAGTTTACCATGGGAAGCTAATGAGTTTATTGGACTTACATAGCACAGGTGAGGAGTTACTGACAGGAGTGTGGGGTAGCTTAAAGAAGTTGTATCCAGTATGGATGATGGCTTCCCCATAACTGAATGGGGGAGCCCACTTCTATGAACCTTCTTTAGCCTACATACTGTAGCACCTCCAGATGCCTAGATCACATGCAATTAAGTAAACATTGAATACAAATGGCTGGGAGGAATGGTTAGAATATCTGATGAAGGTCCAGTGACCCTCTCAATTTCCCTTCCTTCTATGAGGCATGCCAACAGTCAACAAGCCCTACCTTGATGGATTCCTGTAAGGAGGTGCAGCTGCTCTGGTGAAGATGGTAGCTGTTTTGTTCAAAGGATCACATTCTACAACAAAGTTGAACAATCAGCAACCAAGCAGCTAGTAACATGGGGCCATTAGAGCAAAATCCTCTGAGTTTGTGATACTAGAGTTAAAGTAAAAGGCTAATTAGGCAAAAAGTTCCAAGCAATGATTGTCCAGCCTCAGGTAAAATAAAGAGAAAAGGTCCTGAGGCAGAAAGTAGCCTGTGTGAAACATTCTATTGAATTTTCATCAGTGAGAGGAAGTGTTCTTAAAATCCTCATGCAGCAGATGGTGATTAACCCAGAGAACCACAACTGGCCATTGTACAGGGACTAAGAGACTGAAGACTGCTTATCTCTGAATAGGACACATACATCAAACCTCTGCCACCCAAGGATCAGGGATCATTTTTAGAAGAGTGGGTGGAAAGAGAGTAAGAGCTAGAGAGGGTGGATGTGCACAAGGAAACAGAAATTTCCAGAAAGCTGTGTAGTTACTCATATGAACTCACAGCAATCATGACAGAATGCTGAAGTCCTATGCAAGCTAAAGCCAGACAAAATCCTAGCATAGAAATGGAGAAGTAGGGAAGAAACCCAATCCTATAAGGAACTATTGACAACCAATAACTGTTGGGAAAGGGAGAGCTGGTTTTGGTTTTATTAAAGGTGTGATACTAGGTAGATTAACCAGGGTCCAGCGGATGGACATACACTGAAGGAAATTTGGGGACACAAATTTGACTTGATAGGCCTTAATTTATTTAATAGAGTACATGAAATCGAGTAGAAAGCATTAAGAAGGGTGCAGATAGGCAAGGGGACTAAACTTGGTCAAGATATATTATATGATATGCCAGGCATGGTGGCACACATCTTTATTTGCAGCATTAGAGTAGCAGAGGCAGATAAATCTCTGTGAGATGGAGGGCAGCCTGGTCTAACTAGTGAATTCCAAGCCAGTTGGGGCTACAGAGAGTCCCTGTCTCAAAAAAAAATTGTGTGTGTGTGTGTGTGTGTGTGTGTGTGTGTGTGTGTGAAATTCACAAAAAAAAAATTCAATGGAAAAAACAAGATAGTGAGGGTGAATGAAGTCTGGTACCATGTACTTAATTCCTTGTTGGGGGTGTAATGATAAGAGAATACCAGTAAACATTTGAAGCATAATAGTGTGATCAAATGTACATTTTGCAAAGCTGTCCCGGAATGCAGTAAACGGCAAGAATGTGCACAATGGAATTTCTGTGAGGGGTGATGGAACAGTATCAAGGAAGCACTGTGGATAGTGAGTTGTCTGCCATTCAGCTCAAAGGGCCATGATATTTTCAAGAGACAACAAAGAGTTAATTAACAATCAGCAATGCAGAGCAAGAGATGCACATATCCTTTCTCTGTACATTTATAGGGGAGGAGAGAGCGAGACTGAGATAGAAAGTGACAGTGAGAGAGAGAGAGAGAGAGAGAGAGAGAATAAGAATCATTTTATTCACAGTATCTAATATATTCAATGCAATACCTTGATCAATACATACTAACAGCAATGGTACTTCAAACATGCAGTTCCATCCAACAGAACAGTGCATTCTTATCATGCAAAAGATTTTCTTTCTCAACAATATTTTGTCATTTAGTTTTTTCCATGAATTCTAAAATGGTGGTGGAACAATGTGGATTATTTGTTAATTGTGAAATTTTGTTAAAGCACATGTAGTCCACTTATGGACGAGTTAGTCTTATGATCTACCTACCAGACTGCTTCAAAATTGCCTGATGTTCCCACACTCTCCTTGTTCTTTCAATGCTGTTTGTTAGGTTAGATTTTGTGTAAAATTTTACTGAATTTTTGTGTATTTCATAAAGAACATCTTAATTATCTTTTATATCCCCTTCCCCATTGGCATCTCCCATAACCTATCAAGGTCTATCAAGTCAAGTTACTGCCCTCAAACATCTCTCAGGGCAAGTTCATCCACTGAGTTTAGTTAGCTTATCTAGAGTCCCTCCCTTTAAGACTAGCTCTTCCTCACCCAGCACAATCAGTTGCCAGTGGTTCTTCGGCTAAGATCAGGGTCTGCTGCCCATTTCCACAGGTCTGTGCTTGGTTTTTGTCTGAGTGAGTTTCCATGGGTCATGTGCATGCTGACACCATTGCCGTAAGTTCATATAAACAAGGTCCCGGGAGCCTGTAGGGCTCTACTTCCATATGGTTATGCACCTCCTCCCTGACTCTTACAATTTTTCTGCTCTCTCTTCCATAATCATCCCTGAGCCCTGGGTTGGTAGGGTTTAATATAGCAATCCTATCCAAGGCCCACACTCTGCAGACTCTTACCTCTTATTCTTTATGCTTTGGCCATTTGTGTCGTTTTGTGTTCATGATCCTCTGTTGCATGAAGGAGGTTCACTGATGAGACTTGAGAGATGTGGTACTGTCCTCTTTACCCCTTGTTCTATTTTCCTGGAGCCTTAAGTGTAGAGTTTGCATTGTAGCTATATCACTTAGGGTTGGGCAATTCACAAACAATCTCTGTGTATGACTAATTGTAGAACTCTGTGGTAGTCTTTGTCTGTTGCAAATGAAGCTTTGATGAATGATGACTGGGATACTTGTCTGTAAACATAAGGATCCATATTTTAAACATAGTAAAAAATTACATTTGTCTTGGGATGTGACAGTCTTCAGGTTTTCTCTAAGATCTATAACCTCTCCAGCCATATGCATTTGACTGTGTTTACAGTACTACACATGAGTTTCTTTCACATTAAGTGAGCATAAGTTCAATTAGGTAGCTGTTGATTACCCCCAAGATAAAGTGCCACTACTGCCCCAATATAGTTTGCTGTGCCATTGTTGTGGTTATTAGGCCTAAATGTTGGAGTTGGATCATCAATTCACATTTTCCCTTAGCAGGCTGTGTAGTTCTCTCCAAATCTATGAGAGCTAGTCCTCAAGACGGGTGGCTTCCGGGTCAATTCCAGGTCCGTTGCTCCAAATCCTGTGTTCATGTCTGAGGTATGTCCTTTTGTCAACAATACAGTCTTACCTTCAAGTTCTGGGAGGCGATCAAGAGCTATGGCGATGCTCTGTGTAATTTGGGGAGTCTCTTGGACTACCCTGACCAATAACTCAAAGGGATTTTCTTCTTTCTGGCAGTCTACCTTTCTTTCTTTCTTTCTTTCTTTCTTTCTTTCTTTCTTCCTTCCTTCCTTCTTTCCTTCCTGCCTTCCTTCCTTCCTTCCTTCCTTCCTTCCTTCCTTCCTTCCTCCTTTCCTTCTTTCCTCTTTTTTACATTAGGAAATTTGTGCTTGATTTGTTCTTACCTATATTTATTTTAGCATTAATATAACTTACCAATAGGGAATCCATAAATGGAATAATAATAATGAGATGAACATTTTGTTTGGCACCATGATGTTGACATGTACTATAAATAAAACCAGAAATTTCAAGGAACTTGATGAAACCCAATAGTTACTCTTTTATGTTCAGAATCAATTTGATTTCTTTTATCTTACAATTAGCAAACAAAGACTATCTTCTTATTGTTTTTGTAGTATTCTTGTTCTGAAAAAATAAATGCAGTTTTGATATGCTTTTAGCCAAAAACAAAATAGTTTTGGAAAATTTTTTGTCACTTAAAAAGTACTAGTTTTCCTGTATGACTTGTTTTCTTTTTTGGACAATACCTAGAAAGTTACAGAAGAATCTTCATACTGGCACTATTTCTTGTTATGTAGCCTTCAGCAATGTATATACATGGACTCATGTAGAGATATTGTATGTGTAATTTTTAAGTTGGCTTTTGAACTAATACAAATTATTTTTAAAAACCGTGAAGATGCTCAGTCCTGGATGGTTCTGCAAAGTATGTGTTTGAACCGTATGTGTGATATAAGCTCACAAGGCACTGGCTCTGCTGCAAGGAACTTCTTTATACAGCTCTTTTTGAAAATGGTGGTGTCCAAGAAAACCCAGTGTTCAGTTCTGGATCTGCCTCTCGGTGCCTTTAAGTTTTGAACAAATTTCTCAGTCATCTTCATCCCTGTCAAAGACAGATGGAAAATGACTGAAAAATAGAGATGCTGGATATATGACTGGGATGGTGTAGTTTTGAAAAGCTGATTACATATTCTATTACTGTTTAGATAAATAAATGATAATCACTGTTATCAAGATCAGTCCTAAAGAGGTGCAGATCCTTTACACTAATATTTCCACCGACCAATTTACTCTAAGTAATTTATATGCCTTGATGAGGTGTTTTCTATACATTAGGACATGTTTCCATGTTTTTAATCATTACACAAAGAATTTTGGTAGTTCTGGTAATATTTTTTCTTTATTTTAAAAGTTAAAAAAGTATCTTTGAAGTTATTTTCATGATCATGAAAGTGTGTCTCATTATGACAAATATGTGTCATGGACATTTCTGCACACAGCATTCTGACAGTATGCTCTGACCCACAGCTCTGTCATGGAGAGCTCTGGCTATGTAGTAATTTTGTGGTGAAACTTAACAGGAGGATGTGGGACTTATTTAAATATCAGAGCAACCTTGGTTAGTTGTCTTATTTGAACACCTGAGAAATTCATTCATTATAGGCAGAATGGATGGTTCTTTCTTGTCCAGTGGTGCTTACCCCAGTGCATGCCAGGGTTCAGAGGCTCATGCAATAGTCCAGGATGATTCTCTGAATGAAGAAAATCTGTGCAGTATGTACTTGATGCAATTAGTTCAGAGAAGAAATAAGGCTCTTTTTATTGAGGATCTTTTTTTTGGGGGGGGGGTCTTTTTGAGACGGGTCTCCCTATAGCCCCAGCTGGCCTGGAACTTACTTTATAGACCAGCCTGGCCTTGAACTCACAGAGATCCAGCTACCTCTGCTTCCCGAGTGTAGAGACTAAAGGCATCTGCCACCATGCCTGGCTTGAGGATATTTTTTGAGACTCTTGCCCTCTTCAGTAGTGGGATTTTTGTGTTCTATCTGAGATATTGAAAATTGATTGTCACAGCTTAGAGTATGACTAGGTACTGTGAAAAACCCCAGGGAGAAAAAACAGAATCAGGATGGAAAGCTCACAAGTGAGATACTTACAAATTTTAGGAATTTATTACATATTTATTCATTTATTTGTTTGTTTGTGCTTCAGACACAGTCCATGTAGCCCTGACTGGTCTCGAATTTGCAATCTTCCTGCCTCAGCTTCTTAAGTGCTGATATCTTAGCCATGTGCCATTGCTTCTGGCAGGAATTTTTAAATAAAACTTCTTTCATCATAAAATTAGTTTGAAGGGCTGGAGAAATGGCTCAGTGGTTAAGAGCATTCGCTGCTCTTGCAGAGGACCAGGGTTTGGTTCCCAGCACCAACACGGCAGCTGACAACATTCTTTAACTCCAGATCCAGGGAATCCAATGCCCTCTTCTGATCTCTGTGGACATTGCACGACATGGGTGCACTTACATATGTGCAGGCTCATATGCATAAAATACAATAAAAGTAATAAATTAAGTAATATTAAAAATTGGTTTGAGTCATAAAAATGGCAATATTGACAACTTTTATCATAATATTTTATGGTTTAATTTAATCATCTATTTTTCACTGTAGAAAAGGGGAAACTACTTTAAACATGGAAGGCAGTGGTACAATTACAACCACACCAGGAAGAAGCTTCTAGCACAGTTCTATTAGGATTTTCATGCCACTGCATATTCTGTATATTTAGTGCATGTGATCATGCTTCCTATGTGATACTCTACCATGTTTGTTGCTCATTTATTTTCCCTTGCATTCACATCTTGGGTATGTTCTACTGTGGGAATTTATGTACTTACTAAGAGAATATCTAAAATAAGAATAACAACAGAATGCATTTGTAAGACATTTGTGAGGCTTTTTAAATGTTTTCCCTATGTTTTGTAAAAGTGATCAAATTACACTTCACATTCATTAAGAACATGGACTCTGTTGAATATTGTCTTCAAAGATGATCCAGTTTGAAAGACCATCTTTAAAACAGTCTTCTTTTCACTATGAAAGCATAAAGAAATTAAGTGTTTGGAAATTAGAAGTCCCTGTATTCAAAGTTCGTCTGTGTTTAATTGCTGAATGTTATTTTGAGCACATGCCTCACACTGAGAGCCAAGTTATTTATACTTACACTACAGTAATCATTATTATTTCTTTACTTATTATATATGTACATATACATAAATACCTTATGGTGGGGATCAAACACAGGGCAGGCAGTATGCACACTGGACAATTCCTGTACTGCTTATCAACATTCCTATCGTTAGTCTTTTAATACTAGAGTGGAATTTTTTAGAAACACCACCTTCAATCTAGTTCTTAAGAATGGAATCATATGAAAATAAGTTGATGTGACATGCAAAAATAAAAAATAAAAGGGAACATATTACTATTAATAAACTCTATAAAGCCTAGATAATATTATTACTCTGTTCTAAAATAATGATCAGTGTATCATCTCAGCTTTTATAAAGACGATATGATTCCCCAGAAAGAGTGATCATCATCTGTGCTTCCATATGCTGCAATAACAGTACTTAATAGCTCATATTAAATGGCAGAGACCTGGACCAGAAAAATCATAACTGACAATGGTAGAGAAGTTCAATTGTGGGTTCTTTTGGGACCCTAGAGAGATATGTGTTAATTTTTGTTTGATCAGTTCCAATTGTATCAATCTTTAGGAAACTTCAAGTATCGTAATCTAATAGGAAATGAGAGAGCAGATAACCAAGAGTCAACAAAACAGAATAAAAAATTCTTACACTACAGAAATAAGCACTGTAATGTTGAATACCTTGGTATATAATATTTTCAGCTCTCTCCCTCTTCCTCCCTCCCTCCCTCCCTCCTTCCCTCCTTGTTGCTAAGATCTCTTGAGTGGCCTGTGAATAACACCCACCCCTTTCTTCTTCCTTGGTCCCAACGACAAACCATGGTGGAATGATTCCACCAAAATGAACTCTGGGAAATGGATGAGTTTTGGGGCTTAATTACATACAGAACAGTGGGTGAATGTTTACTTACAGCAATGTAGGTGCCTCTCACTTAAGGCTGCACTGGAAAGTCTTCACTCAAGCATGGATAACGACATCTTCATAGCTTTGCAAAATGGCAAGAGAGCCCCTCCTTAGTTTTCCCAGCCTATATACCTTAGTTCCTCCTCCAGTCACTTGCAAGTATGGCTAAATTACATATTATGGGTGGCTTGGAAGGTGGGATTTGACTCTTGAGCAGGGCTCTTGAGAGTCTTGCTGCCCCTCCTTCTGTGCAAGGGCATGGACTGTCAACACACCCAGCTGTGATGATTTTAGGCAAACTGGCTCAGGAAGATGGTAGCTGTCTGTAAAAGGATAGTCCTTCACAACACTCCTCTCCTTCTTCTGGCTCTTACATTCTTTTCACCATATTTCTTAAGAGAGAAGCATCTCTGGAACGTGGAGGGGGCCATATAGATGTGGGAAGATTGTCCTCCCATTGCAGTAAGATATTGGACCCTTGGGCCTTCTCCTCATGCTTCCAGAATGTGATGACTGGCCCATTTTGTAAAAGGGTAATGGAAAAACATCCAAATGGACACTGACTGCAGTAGTAACCAATGGGGATAAATGCAAATGTTTGGAAAGCACCTTAGCAGGTACATCATATTCATCTAACAAAACAATTACAGTGGCTTCCCCAACGGGACCTATAATTTCCCCTGCCACCAGGGGTGGCCTAATTTGCAGTACCGGATATGTGTTCCTAAGGAGCAGGCCTTAGATCCAATTGGAAATTTGTTGACTGTGTATGCACTAGACATGCTTTATTTTGCACCAGCAAGTACATCTTGCTTTGCATGTCACGTAAATAGTGCAGCACACAAGATCCATCCTTAAGCAGGACTGTTGGGGACAGTGCCCTCTGGCACTAGTCTGAGCTTGATTTCTCTCTTTCTCTTGGTATGAGCATGCAGTGACTTCAGCAGTAGGATCTGACCCTCTGAGTCAAAGTATGGAATTCAACCAACAGCAGTGACAAAAGGCTTTATCCTTTTCGGGGCCTCTGGGACCTCTCTAGCTAATGGCCCATATAGGCACAACACACACCTGGCACTAGAATTTCCATTTGTTACACTAAATTTTCCCCTTCCTGCTCTCTATTTGACCTGCTCTCACTCTCTCAGGGTCTTATGATCCTGACAGGGGTGGACAAACTGGCATAACACACTTTTATCTTGCGTTTCTCATGGTTTATATGACAGGGAAGGAGCGACTTACAAAAAGAAGCTTTTTATAACTCTGGTGTCATTCAAGCCCTGTCCACAGTCTCCTAGCTTTCGTCGAGTGGTCTCACCCTAAAGTCTGAATGCCCTGCAGGAAGCCTCCTCAGACACCTCCACTCTGCAGTTTGCCCCGGCCACACTGATCCCAGCTCTGGACCTGTGCACCCTTGGCTCTCTCCCTCTTCCAATCTCACTGCTGCTTGATCTGCTGGGGGCTAAGCTCCACCCTTCTTTCCAAGGTGCCCTGTGCTTGCCCCTCACACACACTTTTTGGACGAAAGAGTGGTTTCTGGGATGCATCAATTAACTGTCATATCCTTTCTGGAAGCCTGTTTCCATTATCACCTTGTTTACTCTTTAGCATTTACCAAAGTATTGTAAAAATGTCCCAACTACCTTGGTGGGTATCACTTGTGCCTTACCCACCCATAAAGCTACCAAGACTTCACAGCTGCACCTGGCCCTCACACCCCATTGTGAAACAAGTATTCATCCTTGCTCTCAAGTGTTGCCAAATCTATAAAACAATCAGAGGTTAACATTATTGCATCTAAACACCCCAATCTTTTTTCCAGATGATGAGCAACACGACCATACATTGTCCTGAATCATTGTCATATAATGAATAGTAGAGTTACAAAGATAACCTTGGTGAAGCACGGGAAGTCTGTTGTCCTCTTTTCCAAGCAAGTGTCAGGTGATTGCAAAAGTTCAAGCTAAAGAAGATACTAAGTCAAACATAATCAATGTCTAATATAGCAGAAATATTCCATCCCTTTGTATCAATTGTTTCCTCAACAAGTCCATGTTGAGTACAATACAATAAAAGGTACTTAGCTCATTACCCACCCCTGGGACAGGGCTGAGTCTCTGCATCCATATTGTTTTATCATTGATGCTTCTGTGAACTGCTCCTCCGACTTTAAAGCCTTCAAGAAACTCCATAGCACAGATTTTGGATTCCTGGGAACCTTTTCCTTAGGAATTTGGGCTTGAGCTAAATCTTGTCACACTGGTCTTCAAGCGACCCAAACAGACCTCTTTCTCTGCCTTGCCTTTTTGCTGTCACCTCTGCATTGCTCTACCACTTCATGGACACACTTTACATATAAGCCACTTAGGTTGGCCAAAACTCCTTTATAAAGATCCTGCCCTACTGAGGGACTCAGCAAAGCCTCTAACACTCCATATCGATTTTGGGGTCCCTGATGATTCAAGTTCTTTATTAAATCTCTGGTGAACCCCTTTCTATCGGGCCCAGTGCAGTGGACATCATACATTGCTTTCCTCATTCCTAGATCCCTTAGTAGTTTCTGTCCTTCCTCTATTGTCCTTCAGCCCCTAATATCCATGGGGTTCTCCACTTGTGATGACGAAGTATCTCTAAGGGCTCGTAAAAGCCAGTTCATTAGTGGCTGATTCCCTCTGTACTGCTTCAGGTTATGTAGTCTATGTCTCAAGGACGGATGAGTGGTTACATTGCTCAGCTTCTTTACTTCTGCAGCACTTAAACTAATTCTACCTGTAACCATGTCCTACACCCTTATAAGCCAGATGGTAAGAACTCTTTATTACTTATTTGAAAGTCTTTCCTTGCTCCAGGAGCTCTGGTACAGAATAGTCTCTGATTACCATAGTTTCCTGTACTAGACCATTTGTAAGAACTGTGAGTGTGCTGGATCATGGACTTTCCCTTTCTTTGCATTAAAGGTCGAATCTGAGGGACATTGTTCACAATTTCCTTGTTGCTCCCCCTCCCATAGCTACCTGACTTTTTCCACAGATTCCAGCTTTCAGGGGCCCAGGATCTGCCTTGTATTATTGATTGAATCTGGGCTCTCTTCCCCTTTTGGCCCTCTAGATGGAAAAAAAAAAAAAAAAAAAAAAAAAAAACGGCATGCCAACACTATCTTGCCTTGTCTTTTATCCAATTTACTGTCAACATTAAAGGCCAATACCAGAAAAGCTAACCTCATATCCTTTTCTCACTGCCCCTGGTACACTATTCCCAGTGTAAAGTCTGCTCTAGACCTTTGACTAGTTTCAATGTATCTCCATATTTCCATGATGAATCCCACCCATCAAGCAGGCATACCACTCGATATCACATAGAAGACTGCTCTCCAGAGATTTCTCCTACTGACATTGTTTGATGAGGTAACCTCACCTTAGATACACATTTCATTACTCACTGTACTTATCAAGCCCCAGTTGTTACCCCTACCAACCCTATGGGGATAGCTGGCAACACTCCCCCATCACATGGTTTCCCTTCAGTTGGTCCTCGAATTCCTCATAAAAGAGGTAATATCATTGCTCTTCCCAAACTCATCCTCCATTTTTGTCTGACTCTGCCAAATGCTGCCAAAATTCTTTGGGGGTAGTATAAACAACAATGTCCGCCCATTTCTCCCTTGGCCCCAATGACAAACTAAGATATTTGTTGAGCTTACTTACAGAGCAATGGGTGAGGGTTTACTTAGAAGAATGAAGAATGTGGCTGCTCTCTACCTAAGGCTGCACTGGAAAATCTTCATCCAGGTGTAGATAATGGGTTCCCCATAGCTGTACAAAATGGTGAGAGACCATCCCCTAATCTTCCCCAACCTATATACCTTAGCTCCTCCCCAAGGGAACTTGCATTTAGGGCATAATTCCTCATCATGATTTGATTAGGAGGTGTGACTAGACTCTTGGGCAAGGGTCTTGGGACTCTCCCTGACTGTCCTTCCATGTGTGGAAGTGAACGTTCAGCAAGTGGATCTTCAATGTCTTAGGCCAAGGTTAGGAAAATGCCTCCTTTCTGTTGGACAAAAGTCCTATACAATAGCCTCTTTTATCTCCCTGTCCTGTCCCTCTCCATCATCCCCCCAAATTAATTATTCTTTCTTTTCTTCTTACCCTACTTTCACTAATTGATACATCATTAAGATTTCCCCAAGCCACTCTCCTCTTGCAGTCTCATTGTTAGTGGCTAGATAACACTTTAAAAAAAAAAAATTAGAAAAGGCACCTATCATAGGACATTAAGTTTGCTCATAAAAAACTTTTATTTAGAATATGAGTATTCCATTTTTATTACTAAATTTTGTTTTCAGTTACATATTTATTTCTGAGTATTTTAGTTATAGGCTCAAAGTATAATATGTGTATGTGAATGTATCATCATGAAACCCATTATGCTTTATAAATAATAAATGTTAATAAAAAGAATGAAAGTTGGTGTTTCTTTTTCCTGTGATGATTTTCAGTATATAAGTTCTTATTATTATAATATGCTTATAATTTCTGTTTCTAAAATTGCATAATTTCCTATGTATTGATGACTTTGATAATGTGTGTCATTTAAAAAATAATTTATAAAAAATTTAGGTGGTAAGTAGTTGAGCCATTTGAAGTTTACAAGAAACAAAAGTATCTGAACGAAACATGATAAGTTAAATTTCAGGTGTATAGATAATGATTATTCAACATATTAAGAAAAGGACACTGGATCAACTGCCTTTAAGATAGATTCTTTTGTAAAAATGCACCAATATTGTAAAAATTATTTTAGTAATTTGAACTGCTCTTAAGTTGAATAGAAGATTGCTTGAGCAATGATCCTATCAAAAGTGGTCTTTATGTTACCTAGGATTAATGGTCAGAACCTTGGTTAATGTCCTGGGTGTTCTGGATCAAGGCGGAAGTCATCTGCATTGGTGCTCACCAGCCATTAGCTGGAGTCATGATAGATTCTGTCAAAGCTTCATTGCTGCTGTGATGATAATTGGTACCTTATGGGCTGTCCTGCATGCTTTATTTTTCTTGATTGTTTACTTGAGACTGCTTATCAAGAGGCTATTTGGTAGAATTATTTGTTTTAGACACATAATTATCAAATACTATTTATTAAAAGCATTCAAGCTCACATATTTAAGTTTTTCATCATAGAAAGTAATCAAAAACATCCTTATGGTCTGTCTTGACTACATTTGATGCATTTTTTTCTTGTTCATCTACATTTCCTGAGATAGTGCTAAATCCTAATACAAATACAGGATTTTTTTGTCCAGCATATGAATATTTCTATATGAGGTGGTTATATAATTGCTTTAAGGATGTCTATGTGTGTGAGATTGGTTTTATAAGGAGCCAGATTGTAACACATAGTTTGAGAATAACATGAATCCTTTAAATATTCTTCTAAGTTTGGTTTTTGAAAATGTAAGTAAAAGAGAAGTTTGTTTCTTATCTAGACTCTGGCTTCTGTCGGTTAAGTTTTGAAATCAGTGTTCATTACTATGGCAACAGCTCCCATTTGTAGATAGCCTACTTTAAGATTTAACTTTTAACCCTGGACTTCTTTTATTTTCTTTCTTTCACTTTCTTTTGTTTCTTTAAAGAAAATTATGTGTATGAGTACTTTGCCTACACGTATGTATGCAAGGGGCCCATGTGTATGTAATGCCTGCAGAGGTCAGAAAAAGTTGCTGGATCCCCTGGAACCGGAGTTACTGACTGCTGTTAGCCTCCATATGGGTACTGAAAATCGAACCTGGGTCCTCTGCAAGAGCAGCCAGTGCTAAGTGTGAGCCATGTCTCCACCCCTCTTTTACTTTCTTATATTTACACTCGTGTGTGTGTGTGTGTGTGTGTGTGTGTGCCTGTGTGCCTGTTTTTGCACACACTAAGATGCAGAAGACAACTTGTGGGAGTCAGTTCTTGCCTCCCACCATGTGAGTCCTGAGAATCAAGCCAGTTCATCAGGTTTGGCAGCAAGCACATTACCTACACAGCCATCTTGCCAGCCCTGTCCCCGCCCCCCTACCCCAGCCTACCAGCCTTTTATTATTTTTATTTTTCTTGTAGCTCATTTCTCCTCTATGGTCTATTTAAATTCTTAGTTATTTTGATTTGGGTGAAATAAATAAACATCATCCCAAAATACCATTAGAGGCTGTTTTTTGTTTGTTTTTTCATTTCTTTTCTTCTCAACCTATCACCTTGAATTAGATTTTAATTGTGGATATAACTAAACTTCAATATTCTGTAACTATTTTCACATCCTAGTTTCACTTGACAACTATGTATGAGAAAATTAATTTGATTATTAAAAACAGTGGTGACTATGGAAAAGACACAAGAAGATGGTGTCAATACAGAAAGCAGGATGACAGCCATACCTTACTGATGAAATTACTTAGAAAGCATTGCATTACATTAGACAACTTATACTCAATGAACTTTAATTTTTATAAAAACCGAAATAAAAACAAATATAGAATACAGGAATTATTTCTTTATTTTTGAGACAAACCAAGGTCAAAATTATTTAATTGCTTATTTTGTTTCAGACCAGCTCCTTTCTCTGGTGATTATTTGTGGGATAAGCAAGTTAATTAATTTTCTGAGCCTTAATTTCTATTATTAAAGACTCATAATTTCTATATTGCCTCGATTCTATAGTCTGGCTTTGGTAGTATTTTAAGTACACATTGATCCATTGCTTCTGCCTTTTCAATTATTCTGTAAGCCATAAAATTCTGTAATAATTCTTTCTTCTTCAACTAGCCAGGGTGGATTCTTTCTAACTAAATCCTGTGGATCGTAGTACAGCAGCCTAATAGGCTAGACATTTTAGATCTTTGTTCATTGATGTGAACAGAGATAAAAATCTTCAAACTAGTTAAGTAGTCCAATAATTCAAAGCTAGTATTAATGAAGACCCAAATGGTCAAAAACTAGTTAGTTTGATCTATACTGATAATATTGGAATGAACACGGCTTTGGCTCTAGAGGTGGTACTGGGACCACAGAGAGGTGGAAAAATGGGGCTGAGGCATTAGAGGAGGATGAAAGAGACTGTGCTGACTGAATTAATACTGCAAAACAGAACTTAGGCCAGGTGAAGTTCAGAATTTGGGTTGCAAACTAATTAGAAGTAGGTGCCGTTTACTACATATTCATAGGTGATAGTTCAGTGACAGAACCTTTTGATGTACAAATGGCACAAATTATGAGAAAAAAGCAGAATTCTACAATGAATCTTATCACCAGTTTCTCTGCATTAAAAACTGCATGCTACAATTTTCTGAAGAAACAATCTCAGCGAATTCCACTATATTGAATAAAAAAATTATCTGTGTTTCCCTCTGGTTTTGCTAATTTTTGTTGTTACTCTAAGTATCACAGATAGTAAAAAGTTAATAATAACTTTCTAAGAAAGAAAATGTAAAAGAAGGTTATTTAATAACCTATAAAGCTACTCTTTCGTGGTGGGATAATTACAATATGAGTTTTTAGCTGCTTTAACCTGTTGTGCTTCTCTTAAAAGTAGACTCAGATAAATGACTTTGAATGCTCAGGCTTAGCAGGATCACCTGTATCAATTTCCCCCCTCTAGGAGTCAGGAAACCTTACAGAAGAGGGGATGCAAAGAATGTAAGTCTGGAGGAAGGTGGGGACGGCTGTGCAATGCTGTTTTATGAGCATGGCATGGCGTATGTACATGCACATATAAACTCACAGCAACTGTTGATACCTGCACAAGACCTGCATAAGATCAATCCAGTGAAATCCCAGCATGGATGGAGGAAGAGCTCATAAGGCCCCACCCCCAGCTGAGGCAGATGATGTGTGGTGAAGGAGTGAGACTCCTTTGTTCCTTGGGAATGTCACCAGTGGATTGCCTAATAGCCATGGGCATATGGTTACTAATAATTGTACAAAGTGAGTTACAAAAAAGAAAAATGAAGAAGTAAAGGTTTAAGGGCAATGTTTGAGGGAGAATATTGCAAGGTTGGAAGGAGTGGGAAATGGCTATGATCAAAATACATTATATACATGTGCAAAATTATCAATAAATAAAAAACATAAAAAAAATTCTCAACCAAACCTAAGTCCATTAAGTCAACAAGAATGTATAAAGCATTTAAAATTCCTTTCTTATTGCAATGTACAGTGACTCAAATTTCATGTAAGCTGAATATTTTAAAACATTGATACTATAACTAACATAAATTCATTGTTACTGACTTGATTCCTTTGGGTATGTTCACAGAAGTGGTAAACATGGGTCATATGGTAGTTTTACTTTAAGAGTTTTTTTTTTTTTTTTTTTTTTTTTTTTTGAGGAAGCATCATTGTGATTTCCACAACAGGCGAACTAATTTCCTTTTCCAACAACAGCTAGTGATCATGATGTTAAGCAGAACAAGCCAGACTCACGAAGGCAATTGTCACATATTTTCTCTCAAATGTAGAATCTAAAAAGAAATGTGGAAACAGAAAAAGGGCTATTTGGGAAGAGGAAAGGTATGAAGCAACCTGTGTTTGGGTGTGAGGAGAACAGAGAGGAGAGAATAATTGGTAGATATGAATATCATTGAAGTATATTACATGTCTGAAAATGTAATGAAACATTATTTTAAATTATTAATAGTCTCTTTTAAAAACTCAAATCAAATTTTTACCATCTAACTCAAAACAATGTTGTTCAATCTATATTAAAACATGACTTTTTCCGTGTAATAAAATTATTTGGTCATGTCTGTCTTAGACATAGCTCAACTTTTTTTTTCAAATAATGTAAAAGTACCAAACTGAATCTTAATAAGCACAGTGATTGCATTTGCACTATATTTACAGTGACATAATTTTCCCTGAGCAAATAACCTTGCCATTATTTTAATTACTGAAGATAGCTTTATTTCAGATCCTTGAAAAATGTTGAAAAAGTAGAAGCTGGAGAGGTGGCTCAACAGTTAAGAGGACTGGTTGCTCTTGTAGAGGATCTGTGTTCAGTTCCCAGAACCTACATGGTGGCTAACAGCTAACCACACTCCAGTTCCAGGTATCATTCAACATCTTCTGACTTCTGTGAGCAATGCACAAGACAAATACCCTTGCATAAGTGAAGGCAATACCTTCAAAAAGTAGGGCCTGGAGAGATGGCTCAGCAGTTAAGAGCACTGACTGCTCTTGCAGTGGACCTGGGTTCCGTTCCGGGTACCCACGTGATGGCTATCAGCCATCTATAAACCCCACTTCTGGAGGAATATGACACTTTTTGACTTTCGCAGGCATTGTACACTTGGGTGCACTTACACACATGCAGGAAAAACACTCATATACATACAATAAAATAAATAACAAATTTAAAATAATAAACAGAGGACCCAGGTTCAAAATCCCAGCACCCACATGGTAGCTAACAACTGCCTGTAACTCCAGTTCCAGGAGATTCAACGACCACTTCTGTCCTCTGAGGGCATTGCACAACACGGGTGCATTTACATACATGCAGGCAATACATGCATACACATAAAATAAAAATAAAATAAAAAAATAAATAAAAATGTTTTAAATAAGATCTATGGCATTATTATGAAATCATGGATCACTTCAATATATTACAAAGTAAAATTTAAATTCTGTTTTGCTCCTTTAATGGAGCCGGAAAGAGTTGGTTTATAGACTTACAAAGATCAAATGCTTT
>NW_008351640.1:3788694-3801657 GCF_000622305.1 Nannospalax galili | reverse complement strand
AATAATATGTCTTTGATCAATGTTTTTTATTAGTTCTTTGAGAATTTTGTACATGTTTTGACCATATTCAATCCCCCTCCTCCATTTTCTCTCAGATATACCCTTCCTCCCTACTCTCTAAATTCATGTCTTCTTTTATTTTACAAGTCCATCCATCAATTCCTATCTGAATTCTCTAAATACTCTTGGGTATTGGTCCTTCCCCTAGAGCATGGTCAGCCTACTAGTGCTCACACACCTTAAAGAAAACTTCTCCTCTCCCAATAGCTTTCAATTGCAAATAGTTCCTCAGCTAGGTATCGAACTTTGTGTCCAGCTCCCCAATTCATGGTAGGATTTTTCCTGGTTTGAGCATGTGGAGATCTTGTGCATGCTGACACATTCACTGTGAGTTCATAGGTACACTGCCTTGTTGTGTCTGGAAAACAATGTTTTCTTATTGTTATCTGCCACTTCTGGCTCTTACAATTTTTCCCTGCCTCTTCTGCAAAGATCTCTGAGTATTGAGGGTAGGGATGTGACATAGGTATCCCATTCATTGCTGAGTAATCTGAAATCTCTTATTCTTTGCACACTGATCAGTTGTGAGTCTCTGTGTGAATTATCATCTGTTGCAAAAGAAGTTACTTTGGTGAGTTGATAGATGCTCTAAAACATGGATATAATGATAAAGCATTAAGGTTGCTTTACTGCTATGTCCACTTAGCAGAAAAATAATGAGTTGGTTCTCCCCTATGGTGGTCTATCATCTATCTAGTCACAGGTTCTTGGAGCCAATATTTGTGCCAGTTATGGATTCTATCTTGTAGAATGGGCCCTAAGTCTGATCAGAAAGTGGGTACTGCTGTAATCTTCATGCCACAATTCCATCAGTGAGCATATTTCACTAGACCAGTCATTATTGCAGCTTGTAGTGTTCACAGCTAGATAATATTGATGACTGCTTTTCTGGTAGCTTGCTGTATTAGACACTTTCCTGTTGATCCAACAAAACACCATGACAAAATGCAGCTTATTAAGAAAAGGGTATAATTAGTCTCATGGGTCCGCCATGATGGGAAAGCATGGCAACAAGCATTAGGCTTTGCAGCCAGAGCAGGCAGCTGAGAACTCACATCTTCAGTCACAAATATGAAGCAGGGAGAGTAAACTAGAAATGGGAGGAGACTATGAACTCTCACAGTGTGCCATCAGCCATGTGCTTCCCCAGCAAGCCTACACCTCCTAAAGGTTCCATTACCTCTTCTAATAGTGCCACCAACTGGGGACAAAGTGTGTCAATACTTTAGCCTATGGGGGTCATTGAAACCACTACATATTCATAGCACCTTCCAACATCATGAAAGCTAGTCAACAGGGCTGAAACTTTGAGGCCACTAACAAACTTGATTTCTTCATGTTTAAGACTCAGAGTGTGTAGTGTCTTCATCAATAGAATCTTACTGTCAAGTTCTGGAGGGTAACAAAGATCAATGACAATATTTAGTAATGTTTGGGGGTCTGTAGGACCCCACTATGGTTAATAACTTCAAACGAGATAGCCTATCCTTGGAACTGGGATTTTTATATGCCAACCTGTGATTTCTGGTAGAGGCATTGCCTCTCCCCATCCCAACTACAGAGTAAATCTATTTAAATTCTTATGTTTTTAGATGCACATGTTTTAGTAATATATTATAGAAGTAGATTTTCATATTGCTTTCTCAAAAGGCCTTTCTTTTATCCCTCCCTGCATTCCTTCCTCTAACCTGTCCTTCTATCTCCAGTCTCATTTAACCCTTTCTGTTCTATTATTCCCCTTTCTCTTTCCACATTACTGCATTGAAAGAGCCAAGAAAATGTCCATCTGAAAAAATAGGAAAATAAATAAATAAATAAATAAATAATAGTATTTAGTTTTCCTTGTGTCTTAAAAATCTGTTTGGAAGGAGTTGTTGATGGAGCTCAGTTACTACACATCTTGCCTACCACACAATAAGCCAGAAATTTCATTAACAGCAGTGGATAAAGCAGATATAATGATATACACCTGTTGTCCCAGCACTTAGGAGGAAAAGGAAACAGAATCAAGGTCACCCTCAGCCACACAGCAAATTTGTGACCACCTTGAATTACATGAGACCCTATCTCAAAAATAAAATAAAAAATAATCCTAAAAACGGAATCTGTTACTTTGAATGCTGAATCAAAATTTAAAAATATGTTTGGAGGGAAAGTAGCTCACAAAGCTAGTGAGACAGGAACTTCCCTTTTTTACTGTGACCACCAGTTCTTTAAGTACTCCTTTTGAAAAGTTCACAAGCCCTCTTCCACATATGTTGACTTTCTCTTACTAAGAGTAAGGAGCATGGTCATAGCTATAATCTCTTCAACTCATGTTTTGCTAATAACCACTGTGTTACATAAGATGACTTTTTCTGTGCTAGAAATATCCTCATGCATTCACACCCTCAGCCATCTGTAGTTCCTAGAGTATAATCAGAATGACTGTGGACAGCAATGTCTGCTCCTTAATAGGCAGAGGTGAGCAGATCAGAGACATTGCTGTATGAGACTCTTCTGAGAACATTGTGTGAAAAGCCAAGTTGTCAGTACTTTACAGATGATGTTGTGAAGAATTGATGATGGCTGAAGAATTCCAGAAATTCACAGATACTAAGAGAGATCCTCACAATTTGGATATGGATATGTTATACTAAAAGATAAAATTACTAAATACTTCAAAGGCTTTCTGTATTATAAAGTCAAGATTTATATCCAGATCACCACATTCCCCATGGTAACAGAAATACAATGCAAATTTTCAAATTTAAAGGCATTTTGGATCTTTGAAAATAGTCAAGGTCTCAAAATTTTACTCTAGCTTTGTGCTGGATAGCTTGTGTCAACTTGGCACACCTGGGTTGAGGGAGCCTCAGTTGGGGAATTGCCTCCATTGAACTGGCCTGTGGCCACGTCTGAGGAGCATCTTCTTGATGAGTGGTGTGGGAGGGCCCAGCCTACTGTGGGTGGTGCCACCCCTGGGCAGGTGGGCCTGTGTTACATAAGAAAGCGGGTTGAGCAGGGGCCAGGGGAGCAAGCCAGTAAGCAGTGTTCCTTCATGGCCTGTGCTCTAGCTCCTGCCTCCGGGTTCCTGCCCTGAGTTCTTCCTATCTTGGGCTCCCTAATGAACTGTGACCCAGGAGATGTAAACTAAATACAAGTTGGTAGTGGTCATAGTCTTTTGTCACAGCAATGGAGAAACAAACTAGGACAAAAATTGGTACCAGAAAGTGGGGCACTGCAGTGACAGACCTGACATTAGAGGACTGTGGAAGCATTTGGAACTTTGGGCTGGAAAAGCCATTGAGTGCTTAAAGAGTTTGTGGCTGTGGAGCTTGGAACAGTTATGTTGAAAGAGTTTTAGATGATGGAGGCCTAGCTTGTGAAGCTTCAAAGGGAAGCAGAGACTATCAGGGCTGTTTTTGTGATATTTTGAATTGAGAATCTATGGGTTCTGATCAGCTGGGGCTGAAGAATCAGTTGTGATTAAGAAGACACCAGAACCTGAAGTAAAATGTTTGCTTTACTGGGACAATTGATGCTGGTTAGCTGGAGCTGAAAAGTCAGCTGTAAGTAACAAGAGATCAACATCAATGTGATGAAATCTTCTGGGAGGTATTTCCTCAGGGTCAGCACACAGAGGGGATCTGAATCCATCTCTAGCTGGAAGAAGGACTTGGTAATATGTAAGAGTCTCCTGCATGGTTCTGGTGTTGAAAGTGTAGACGGGTTACAGAGAGCAGCTGAGGCTTGGCACTCTGAGAGGCCAGGAAAGGCCATAGGTGAAAGTGCAGCCTCAGTTGCAGTGAAGACCCCAGGATTGAAGGGGTCATGGAGCAAATCTAAGGTTTTGCACCCCAAGAGGCAAGAAGAGGCCACTGATGAAGTTGTAGCCTCAGTTTCACTGGAGACCCCATCATTTTGGAGATGCCAGGACCATGGGATGACCACCAAGGACAGCAGTAGATGTGGAATGGAGCTGACCTGGGTCTGAGAGATGAGGTGTGTGTAATGTGGACAGCAGAGTCCGAGAAGTGGAGCTGCCAGAACCCTTTGGAGCCCAGAAGACAGTGAGTGAATCCCAAATGTCCAGCCTTGAGCTACTTTGCTAGACTTTGGTTTTGTTTAGGTGTGCCCAATTCTTCCCTTTGAAATAAGACAGTACTTGTTTTGGATTTTACAGAAACCCACCCACAGTTAAGAGACTTTTAAAAGAGACTATGGACTTTTAACTATTTGGATTTTTTAAGCACTTGTGGGGCTTTTAAGTTTGTATTGTCTTTTGTTGTGATATTAACATCATATCTTGGGGACAAGAATTGGAAAGTTTATGGTTTAATAGTGATGTGTTTGTGTGTCAAGTTGACAAGGGGTCAATTGTGCTGCATTGCTTAAGTGTCAACTTGACACACCTGGGTTGAGGGAGCCTCTATTGGGGAATTTCCTCCATTGAACTGGTCTGTGGCCATATCTGTGGGGCATCTTCTTGATTATTGTGTGTTGTGGGAGGGCCCAGAACTGTGGGTGGTGCCACCCCTTGGCAGGTGGGCCTGTGTTTCATAAGAAGGCAGGCTGAGCAAGGGCCAGGGGAGCAAGCCAGTAAATAGTGTTCCTTCCTGGTCAGTGCTCCAGCTCCTGCTTCCAGGTTCCTGCCCTGAGTTCCTACCTTGGGCTCCCTTGTGGACTGTGACCTGGGAGATGTAAGGTGAATAAACCCTTTTCCTCTCTGAGGTGGTAGTGGTCAGAGTGTTTTTTCACAGCAATAGAGAAACAAACTAGGACAGGCTTCCTCTAAAGCATTAATTTTCATCCCTTCCACTTTCCAAAACTTCATTGTTTTTCATTTTATTTTTAGGGTGCACTATTTGAGATGAGTGGTTGTTGTATCTTAAATGCTTGGGAATATGTGTGTAGTGTGGTCTAATGCTTGGTAGTTTCATAAAGTAAAGAGTTTCTACTGGGAAATCCTGATTGGGTGTCACAGCATACTAATGTCCATAAAACCGTTGCATGAAGCTGGAAGTTTCTTTAAATTAATCCATTCACAGTAGCTACTAGAAAATAAATATTACAACTTTTCATTTATTTGTGTTTAGGAGCATTATGTTATATTTTCTCTAATTTTACGTTTAATACTTAGTGATACAAATTGCCTTCTCAATATTTTTTTCTTATTCTAAAGTATGCTCAGGCTCTAAATTCTTAGTAATTTGGATGTAAGTCTATTGAAAATTGTTTTTTAATTAAAGTTTTTTCTGTCTCTCTTCTCTTTACTAATTTATATAGTGAAAGCACAGGCTTTAGCAACTCTTGAGCTTTCTGTGAAGACAGTTGACTTCCCCAGATCAAGGTGTACATAAACCCAACTTAACAAAGCTTAACAACAGAATAGCCTGAAATCGTAGTTCTGTGAGGTAGCTTTAAAACTGATTAGTTAAAATGCACACAAAGATGGAATTCACTATTTCAAGGCCCATAGAGCCTATTGATTGTCAACTCTCACAGGAAATATTATTCCATACAATACTATCCTTTTAAGAAGTCTAATAAATATATGGCTCTGAGCATTTTGTGAATTTGGCAGTTAATAGAGTATTGAAAAAGTTTTGCAACTCATATATCACCAAGTGTTATCTGTAGATGTACTAAATATTTTCTTGTGCATAAATATACTGCTGCTTTTTAAATTTTGTAAAGCATTTTCTATGCACATTTGTGTGTGTGTGTGTGTGTGTGTGTGTGTGTGTGTGTGTGTGAGGTGAACCTGCGTGTAGAGGCTAAAGAACAGCCTTGGATGTCATTCTGAAGATCATTGCTCACCTCCACTGAGCCAAGGACTCTCTTTGAGCTGGAGCTCATCAGTTATGCTAGACGGGCTGCCACTGAGCCCCAGGGATCCTTCTCTCTCTTTCCCCCATAGCCCTGGGATTACAAGCTTTTGTCTCAATGTGCAGCTGTTTTTCAAATGTATATTCTGTGAATCAAACTTTCGTCTTTGAACTTTAAAGGCTAGTACTTTTCAGACTGAGCCACTTCCTAGACCAAGCATTTTATTTTTATAAATTTAAAAATCGTATGTGTATTTTTTTCCTCACATGTGAAGCTGTTACATGTTCCAATGTCTCATAGTTTTTCTTTATAAAAAAAATCTTCAATGTAGTAGAGAGCCTTGTACTGTGCATCCTGGCAGGATTTACCTTCCTGGTTATGATAAACTGTTCTCACAGCATTCTGATCAAAATTAAATAAAGTGCTTATGAGATTCTCAGAAGGTTATACTGAATACGACACTTAGTCACCATACATCCTACTATCAAAAAGGTCACCTTTCATAAAAGGAATATCCTTTTACTTTTGCCTGAAAAAGACAACGATTATGTTTAGATTTTTCTTTCAAAAGCTTAGAGGCAATTCACCTGACCGGGATTAAGATTCCAAGATGAAGATTATGTGACATTAGGTTTTCCTCCTTCAAATTTGTATCAGTGTTTAAGAGGTGGTGAGAACTGAGAGTATCCTGAGCACTGGGTAAATACCTCCATTAACTTCAGACCATATGAAACATAACCAACTCACGAAATGTAGTTTAACAACTAAAGAAAGCCTCACTGTCTACCAGTAAAGTAAATTGTGAGGTGTCAGCAATGAAAATAAAATGCTTGACTCAGTCTTGGCTACTTGTTGTTTTTTCTTGAATCTTTCTGAATTTTGTACAGAATATCTCGATTGATCTTGATCATCTTTATAGCCCCTTCCCCACTGCCACCCTCTCATAACCCCCCACTGGAATTCATACATTCTGTCATTTTCTTCAAGCCCATTGTGTCATTAGTGCCCCTTGATGTCCCTCAGTGCAAGTTTATCTACTTAGGTCTAGTCAGCATGTCTAGAGTCTCTCACTTTAGGAAGATCAGCTCTTCCTCACCCAGCAGTGATCAGTTGCCAGTATTTCTTCAGCGAACATTGGGGTCAGCTGTCTATTTCCACAGTTCTATGCTGGGATTTTGTCTGTTTGAATTTGCATGGGTCATGTGCATGCTGACACCATTGATGTAAATTCATATGAGCAGGGCCCCAGGAGCTTCTAGGACTCTATTTCTTCATGGTCATGCACCTCCTCCCTGACCTTCATCTTTCTGCCCCCTCTTCTACAATGGTCTCTGAGCTCTGGGTGGATGTAGCTTAGTATAGGAGCCCTGTCGAAGGACTGGAATTCTGTAGACTATCAGCCCCTACACTTTGGTGTGGTACTGTAAACACAGCCAAATACACATGGCTGGAGAGGTCATAGATCTTAGAGAAAATCCCCAGAAGGTCACAGCCCTAGACTAATGTAATTTCTTACTGTCCTGGTTTGTCTGTCCATTGCTGTGACAAAACACTCTGACCAATACCAACTTGGGGAGGAAAGGGTTTATTTAGCTTACATATCACGGGTCACAGTTCATCCTGGAGCCCAAGGTAGGAACTCAGGGCAGGAACCTGGAGGCAGGAGCTAGAGCACAGGCCATGGAGGAATGCTGCTTACTGGCTTGCTCCCCTGGCCCCTGCTCAGCCTGTTTTCTTATGCAACACAGGCCCACCTGCCCAGGGATGGCAACACCCACAGTGGGCTGGGCCCTCCCACATCACTCATCAAGTAGATGCCCCTCAGACATGGCCACAGGCCAGTCCAATAGAGGCAATTCCCCAACTGAGGCTCCCTCAACCCAGGTGTGTCAAGTTGACACTAAAGCTATCCAGAACACTTACTATGTGCAAAATATGAATCCTTAGTTACAGACAAATATCCCAATCACCACTCATCAAAGAAGCTTCTTTTGCACCAGACGGACACTATTACAGATTTCCAAAATGGGCCATACGCAGAGATTATTTGTGAATTGCCCAACCCTAAGAGATACATCTACAGTGAAACCTCTACACCTAAGGCTCATTAGCACATAGAAGAAGGGGTAAAGAAGACAATCATGAACATCTCAATTCTCATTAATGAAGCTCTCTCATGCAACATAGGGCTAGGAACACAAAAAATCCTGGGTATTTTTATAACTTTATCTTATAAGTACTATGCTAAACATTTTCATATGGAATGCTAATTTGTCAGAGAATTGTTTTCAGCCTCTTAATTTAGGAGTAAAGGAGAGAATACACCAGTTTTTATTTTTAAGCTAAAAGTAAATTAAGAGGAGATTTTATCTTGAATAGTATGAGACTTAAATGAAAGAGAGTTTGGAAAGTAATATTATAGATAGCAGAAGTTACAGAGTATTTATAGATATTTATTAGGCAGCAGCATCTTTAACATGTAGTCTTTTTTATTTTAATATTCACAATAATTCAGAAAGATTAATTTTTCAAAAGTCGCACAGGTAGTAAACATCAAAGCCTGCACTTATATTATCTCTGACTCTAAAGTTATTTTTCTTAATCTGTAATGTAGGTACTTTTAGTTTATATTTTACAAGTGGAGCATAATTCTCCCTTTGTTACTGTTCCTCTACTCATTGTTTCCTTGAGAAGATGAATTGATTATATACTTTCTTTGTTCACATACAGAGTTCTTTCAGGAACTGACTTAGACAATGTTACTTGATTACTATACATATATAAAGACATTGCACTGACTACATAAAGATACAGGTACGTGGTTCAGGAATTCATTATCTTATGAGCATCAAAAATACATGAAGGCAAAAAAAGGCTTGGAACCCCACAAGCAGTGAATGAAAGCATTTATCCTGTTTTGCATTTCCCCGTAGACTGTGGCACACAGCCAGAGTTGGATGATCCATCTTTCCATTTCCTTCCTGTGACAACAAACAAGTTAGAAGAACATGAGTGCTGTCTCTGCTTTAATGTGACTTGGAAACATATTTGTTCCTCAAGGGCTGTACACGATGCCCAGATTGCTTGTCTTATCTAATATTTGGACCTGAAGTAATACAGTCTTTTTACTCTAGAGTAGTACAAAAATTAAAGAAGGGAGGTCTCTTTTATTAATTTAATTTAAAAAAAAATCTCTATGAGAGTTTTTTCCTGCTTGTAAGTGCACCATATATGTGCAAAGCCCAGAGAGGCCAGAAGAGGGCATCAGATTCCCTGGCACTGGGGTTACAGACTGTTGTTAGCTGCCAGGTAAGTGCCAGAAACCAAACCCAGGTCTTCTGTAAGAACAGTAAGTGATCTTAATCCCTGAGCCACTTCTCTAGACCCAAGGTCTTATTTTTTAAATTATTTATTTAATAACGATATAATTAGAAGAAGCATTTCATTACAACAGCATTGACATATTCAATAACAATTTCCAAAGCTAAGATGCATCTCTTTCAAAATTGGCTGCAAATTTTTAGGTTTACAGTTGAATTAATACAGTTATACAATATTGTACTCAGTTAAACCCTGTAAGACATAAAATTAAATGAGGTTTTAAACTTTAAAAAAGATCTCCATTTCTTTATTAAACTATACAGTTTCACACAGAAAAATTCATTTTTAATACAATTGTTATTAAGATGCACATATGTTTCTAATCTCTATATATCTTATTATTACTATTCACAGTCAGTTACTTTCTGAGCTCCTTGGCATCTGAGCATGGATATAAAGTCATCAGGTAGAATTCAATGGTAATGTTTTTCACATCTACTAATTGTTAAGGAGCAAATTTTTATGCTTTGAAAAATTATTTTTTTAAGTTTTTATTTATTTGTTTGTTTGTTTATTTTTACACCGACTTCCCAGATAGCACCCTCCTGTAGCCTCCCTCCCCCCACTAGAGCCCTTATACTCTGATATCCCTGCTACTGTCTGCTGTGTTGTTGGGACCCCCAGCCATTCCCCGCTACTTGCCCTTATTTTTGACATAATGATAGTACTGTGCTAAATCAGAAATTTAATTTTAAAAGTGAAAATTTCCTGCCTTTCTCTGAGTGTTCTGGATATTCCCTAAGCAAACTCCAGTCTGAAACATGGTGTGTGGTCATTGATAATAATCAGAAGTGCCTTCCAGGGAAGCAGATTTCAACAGTGGTTCCCCAATTAATTTCCATCAATGTCAATATCATCAGAAGGGTGTCATGTCAAGTCAAAATTCTGAACAAGTAAAGATGCAAGTGTAACATTTGTTGTGAGTAGTATATTGAAAAGAAATTTGGTTTATAAGCTGGGTTTAGATTAGACTTCTGTTGCAATCAAGATGTCACTAGCTATGACTTCTCAGATTCTTCATGGTCAAATGAATAGCACTGTCTGTTTTCCAGTTTTCATTCTTTACCCATTTAACAAGTTAGCATTATTTAAACGTGCATAATTTACATATACATATGTATACTTGACATATATTATAGTTTTGACGGGTTAACAGTATATTTTTTTAGACATTTAATTAGACATTTAGGATTCTGATATTTTATTTAAGTATTTTGGAATGTACATACTTTCTACCAACTGTCAAATAATCCCACAAGCCCTTGAAAGCTCTGTGTTTTATAGATTATTATTATTATTATAAAATCTATAATTTAAACTAAACAAATTCATAAAGAAACTGTGATTTCCTCCATGGGGGTAGCACTCAAGGTGACCCTGAGGTAAACTGTGTATAAATGGACATGTCAGTTCTTGGCAAGTTGATGAAATGTGAATAGACAGAGAATCTTTGCCTACTATGAGAGATTCTTTTATTTTGTTTTGTTTGAGACAGGATCTCCCTATAGGCCCAACTGGCCTGGAACTTACTGTATACACCAGGGTGGCCTTGATCTCATAGAGATATTCCTCTTGTTGCCTCCAGAGAACTGGGATTAAAAGACTGACCTCATGCCTGGTATCTATGGAAGATCCTTAATCACATCTAATCTACAAATTTAGGAGAATAATTGCAATTCATTCAACAAGAAATTTCCCTCTTACCTGCTAGTGGACAAGTAAATTAGATTAATAACCTTTGAGAAAACATTTTTTCTAATGCTTACAGTTATACATTAAAATAAGTTATTAGTAGAATCAAATAAATAGTATCTTTTGGAGTAGCTAGATTCATTGTCAGATTTTGTCAAATCTTTAGTATTTTTTGAAGCACTGCTAAGTATTATTGTGTTCAGAATCTTCATCAAAATAGCTATCTTTTCTTTATACCTTATACAACCTGGAGAGGAAAAAATGTCTTAACATCAGCAGGATAGCATGGTTTCTGAACCATGTGTTTGGTTCTTTTATGAGACATGAGGTGTGGACATTTCATATTCCAAAGGAAAACATGTAATTTAGTAGCCAAACCACTCATTGTTGAAAAGGGATTTTATCTATGTCCAAACACATTATTACTGTAATAAACATCTAACCTAGCTATTTTTTGAGCCCTCTGGTTCAAGGACAGGATTTAATGGGAAAAAAGAGGTGGAAGAAATCAACAATAGGTCAAAGAGGAAAGAAAAAATAAGGAGAAATGGTATCAGAATATTAAAAGCAAGAACAAAACAAAAAATGTCACACACAGATGGACAGGAAGATGAATTCAGCAGCAGTAATGCATAAGCTTTGGAAGCATCTAGCCTGCATTGCATTCCTAGGTATAGTATTATCTAATTAGGTAAACTTCAGCCAGATATTTTACATTACAAGATGGGGAAACATGAGAGGAGGAAAGCAGCAGCTACAGTGTGTGTATGTCATTGTATATATGTTTGTGTGGGTATGTATATATGTATACATGTGTGTGCACCTGTGCAGGGGCTACTGTCTCCAATAACATTTAGGATCAGCTACTAAAAATTCTAATGTTGTGGTGCTTTTCCAGTTGTGTATTTAGAAGTCAAGCAGGAGCATGTGCTGACCTCCTGTACTGCAGCCACATGCACTGGAGCTGATCCCACTGATGTATTTAACTGAGCTCATGCGTTTTGTGACATTTCATTCTTCATAGACTTCCAGGGAGCTGATTTAACATGCATACATCAATCAGAGCCTAATCAAGCTCAAAGCCAGCGGTTTCTCAGGAGATGAGACAAGTGACCATTGAGACCAATTCAATCAAGGTGGTCCTTGGATTCGGAAGCCCCCATTTGAAATAAATCTGGACAGTGTCTTTTAAATTCAATGAGAACTGATGAAACAGCAGCCCATGGGGAGACCCTGGCTGTACAGTATAAATACATCAGTCCCAGAGCAACCATAAACGACATTCTTTGGTTTTATGCATAATTAACACAGAAGTAGCAAGTGGCTCAGCCAAATTATAATGACTAATGCTACTTTTGTCTTTCCTAAATTCCAGAGAAAAAGTGTACAATTACTAGGCTATGTGTCATAGTAGGTAAACATATGTGTTAGGGTCGGGGGCAGAGAAAACTCCCATTTTGATTTTTGGTTTGTCTTACTATACACAGGGATGTTGGATGACACTTTATTCCTAAGAAAAATAACAGGAAACATGATGGTTCAAAAATCCTTGGCTTTGGTTATTTTTAATCTGAAGTCTCCCAGCAGTAAGGAGAGAATAATGCAAACCAAAACTCAGATGGAGTTTCCTGTGTTCTGTGGGACTCCGTGAAAGCAGAAAGAAACTTAGCAGGTAGAAGTGAGCCTTCAAATGAAATGCATTTTGAGGGGCTGGGGAGATGACCCGGTTGATTAAGTTTTTGTTACACAAGCATGAAGGAGGACTAAGACATTAAACGACAGGTGTGATGGCCCACACCTATAATCCCAACACTGGAAAGGGCAAGAGAGATTTCAGGAGTTGAGTTTTCAACTAGTCTTGCTGAACCGTGAGCACTAGGTACAGTGAGAGACCCTGTCTCAGATATAAGGTATGGCCAGGCACAAGCCTTTAATCCCAGCAGAGGCAGGTAGTGAAATTCAGACCAAACTGGTCTCCATAGAAAGTTCCAGATCAGCTGTTACTACAATTAATAATAA
>NW_008351640.1:3781059-3788626 GCF_000622305.1 Nannospalax galili | reverse complement strand
ATCTGGCTTGCTTGTACATCCATATTCACACACAGGAACTTGTACACATCATATATCACACACCTACACACATGCATGCACACACATGAATATATATACATGCATACACCAATATATGTATATATATATATACATATATATTTTAATGTCAGAAAACAATCTGCATCCTTGGGTGGGTGGTATGAAATAAACTTCTGGATATGATGTTCTCCTGCGTCTTTGTGGAATATGTTCATTCAATGTTTCTTTATCGATGTAAATTTAAAAAAAAATTATCTGTAGCTATTTATATTTGCATGGAGTAGTCCCTATGCTCCTCTCCAATAAATGAGTGTAAAGTATCATCTGTTTCATATGGGATTTCTCACAGAAAAAAATCCTATCCAAAGGTCACCTGCTTATTTGCTTTTTGACAATTTTGAACTAAAGATGCATCCAGTTTTAATTACAACTTTTCATTGAGAAAACTTGATTGATGAATACAATAACTGAGATGTAATAATAAGCCTCCTTATGGTTCTCCAAATAAGCTCAGGGCCCATTTTTCACCATTCTTTTTCTTAAGGAGTTAATTGCTACTTTCAAAAGTCCTTTAATAGTGCCACTGATTTTAAAGTGTCTAAAATATTTTTTACTCATGTTTTCCCCCATATATATTGTAAATATGATAGAGTAGAATTATGCAGGGTACCAAAAGTATCCCATTTCTTCTCAGAGAGCCAATGATACATTAATTCTATGTCATGCAATAAAAGTGAAAAATATCAAGAGCAGGAATGCTTGTCAAATAGGAGTCCCTTTAAATGAGGGCTGATCTCTGCAACAAAGCTTAAAGATCAGTGAATCAAGTTCATTTTTGTGCCTTAATTGTATATGGTAACAGTTTCTTTAGGTTTTCAGAACAAGGTATCACAAGAGAAAGAACATCCTTTGACATCGAATGCCTATCATTAAAGAGCTTTGTAGCCTTCAACTAATCATTTAATGTATGTCTCCCTTCATTCGTCTATGTAGCAAAAGTCATGGCAAATGAAATATATCTTGCAGAAAGTACCTTGAAAACTGTTAAAAGATGCTTTAGAGTGATGTTTATAGACATGAACTTGCCTTAAATTTAATTTCTGTAATATCTTTGAATGTGGGACAAAAACCAGAAAGCTGAAGTACAAAGTTTAGACACCAAAAGTCACCATGACTCACATTATGGGTTGCATTGTGTGGTGATAATAGTAATGATGGTGGTGGTGGTGGTGGTGGTGGTGATGGTGATGTGGTGGTGGTGGTGGTGCTGATGGTGATGGTGGTGGTGGTGGTGGTGATGGTGGTGGTGGTGGTGATGGTGATGGTTTTGATGCTTTCCTCTTCCACGAGTTCTTGTCATGTAAATTTACGTTTTATAATAAAAATAATGCAAGGCCCGAGAAAACATTAAAGATCATCTCGGTGTTCCTGTTTATAAGTCAGTGTCACATGGATGGATGGATTTGATAACACTGGGGTAAATACATGAGAACAAAGCTTTGCTTTTTTATTTCTAGTGGTGGGATTACAGGTCACTAGACATTTAAAAACATTCTCTAGTTTTCACATTTTTCCTCAATGCATGATGATGGTGGTGGTGGTGGTGGTGATGGTGGTGATGATGGTGGTGGTGGTGATGGTTGTGGTGGTGGTGGTGGTGGTGATGGTGATGTGGTGGTAGTGGTGATGATGATATTGGTGGTGGTGGTGGTGGTGATGGTGATGTGGTGGTAGTGGTGTTGGTGATGGTGGTGATGGTGGTGGTGGTGGTGGTGGTGGTGATGATGATATTGGTGGTGGTGGTGGTGATGGTGGTGGTGGTGGTGATGGTTATAGTGGTGGTGGTGGTGCTGTTTATGAACAGGTTAGTACCTGGAAAGGTTTGCAGTCTCAGTCCCGATTGTGACTAGTGGGAACAGAGTGACCTCAATGTCTCAAAAACTTTGAATAAAGGCAATGATTTAATTTTTGTAGTCATATCGGTCTCTTATTCTCCTTTGCTCAGTTTAAGAATAAGCTTATTGATAATGTCTCTACATAGCAGGTGAAGAAAGAGATTTTATTTTTCTCCATCTTGAATCAACAGTGATGACTTTTTAATTATAGTTATTCAATCATCTTAATTGAATATTTCATATTAATTGCTCAAATTAATGATTTTCACTGTCACATTTCTACACATGAATATACTGTATATTTGAAGGTCTTTGCCTTTGTCTGATAGAAAGATGAAATGCCAGTGTGTGTAAAAGGTGACGCTGTGGGAGCACAAATCAAAAATCCAGCTTAAAATATTGCAAATCAGATTGGTTTTTATCCCAAAATGAAATATTTGAGGTGGGATAACTTTGTGAAGGTAAAAGTATTTATGTGTGGGGACAAAAGCCAGTTATTCCAGCACTCAAGGAGCTAAGGCAGGAGAATCATGAGTTCTAGGCCAGCCTGGGCTTTATAACAAGATTGATAAAACATATATCAGCCAAGAGTTCTAGACATTCAAGGACCTGCATCCAGCAACATGACTTGAGTGCTAACAGAGCCTTGCAGGGTTACAGGACATCACATGTGAGAAAGCAAGCATTGTGTGAGTATAAACCTGTTCCATCTTTTAAAGCATCAGAATTCAGTTTGAAGTGCTGCAACCTGGTGAATTTATGTAGTCCTAAAGGCCTTCCTTCTAAACTGCAGCACAATTAAGTTTCCACTCTGTTAATATCTTAAAATGGGGATTAAAATTTAGCACATGCCCATTTGTTTTTCTTTTGTTTTGATTTTTTAAAAGATCTCATTTATCCCATGGTGACCTCGATTTATTATGTAACTGTGGCTAGACTTGAACCCCTGAACCTCCTGTTACCATCTCCTGAGTGCTAGAAACATGGGCTCAGTCCATCAGGCTCAGATTAACAAATGAAGCATTGATTGTTAGACTCAAATAATATTTAAACAGTAGCAGACATATTGAATTTTAGAATATTATATATCACAATGGAGTTGTAGAATATAGTGACATGAATTTTGGGGAACCAATTCAGATTAGAGTTTAAAAGTGGGCTTTCTAAGAATTTAGATGCAGTGGGGAAATTGGATGAAATTATCTGAAAGAGAGAGGATCCCTCAAACTAATCCAGATAACAAATGTCATTGAGATAAGAAGCTAAGATACCAACATGCTGCAGCAAATAGAACTGGGGGTGGTGCTGCTGATGATTGTAGAGAGCAGTCCAGAAGCTAAGGACAGGGACATGGCCTGTACAGACACCTGCCAGTACATCTGACAACCTAGGTTAGATCCCATGATACCAGCATAGAAAAGGGGAAACGGGCAGCAGGCCCCAACCCTAGCCAAGGAACTATTGCCAAATGATTACTGTGCAGTGAGGGAGAATAGATCTTCTTTAAGATAGGAGCGGAGGGAGTGGGCACGGGTTTGATCAAAACACTTATATGCATGTATGAAGTTCTCAATAAAGTTTCTGTAAAAATTTTTTTAAAAAGATAGGAATACTAGACTCCAGTGGATGAACTTGCATTGAGGGACATCTGGATATAAATGCTGGACTCTATAGGACTTAACATATATGACAGAACAACTGAAATGTGGGGGGGGGCTATTGGGAGTGGGGAGAGACTCTAAGCTTGATTAAGATGTACATTACGTGAACAAAATTCAGTAACAATAATTTTAAAAGAAATAAATCCCCAAACATAAATGATGGAGAGAAAGAACTTATTCATGAAAATTGTCTTCTGACCATATGTATGCTGTGGCAAGGCCATGCCTGTACATATACACAGACATACACAGACACAGACATAGACACATAGACACAGACACACAGAGACACACAAATACACACACATACAAAATAACTAGAATGTATCTTTTAAAAAAAAGAATGTATTGGGAGGCAGAGGCAGGTGGATCTTTCTGAGTTTGGTCTACATAATGAGTTCCAGGACAGCTGGGGCTACAGGGAGACCCTGTCTCAAAAAGAAAAAAAAAAAAAAAAAAGAATGTATTACAGAAGGGGAGATTGTAGAAAGATGTAGTAAGATGTTGAACAGGATTTAGTCTTTAGCTTGGTGGATGTAGTCGTCAACTGAAGCTTTGGTAAGCAGGATTGATGAAGTGCAAAACTGAAAATCAGGTCAGCATCAAACAAAAGACAACTCATGGGAACCAAAGGCAGAAAAACATATATAGATAAATCTGTGAAGAAGTTTCCTGAAATAAGTACAATAAATGGGGTAATAGGTACTAGAAGATGCGAAATATAGAGACATTTATTTTTGTTTGTTTGATGTTAATTTCTTTGATGAACAGAGAGTATATTGAAATACTAATGAAAGTGACTCAAGAAAGAGTGCGAGAACAACTTAGGTGGGGAGGAAATGATCCTACTTAGCTTGTAGTATTTTTGTTTTAGACATAAATGAAGAAAAGCGAAGAGGGCTGGTTTGCTACTGCGTAACAAGTAGCACATTGTTTATTCTCATTCTGTTTAGTTTACTGACACATTATCAGTCTGGTAAACTTGCTGCCATGATATTGTCTTACTGGGAACTGAAGATGTTGAAAATATGTTCGAGAAACTTATGAGAGCCATTGGCAATTGTCACTCTCAGGTTCACTGCTGGCATTGATTCTCTCAATGAGGAAATGAGGAATGAACAGCCCAGGGCAAAGTGACTCTTGAGCCTAAACACCTGCTGCAAACTGGCTTCCCCCATGGGCTTATAGAACATTGACAATGGTGGGAGGAAGGGGACACTTAGGCTCTGGAACACACAGCTCTCCTCTAAGACCAGAGCTGGATTTCTAGGACCATTGAAATCCATTTCAGAAATTGGCCACCATTATAAGCCTCTCTGTTTGTTGGTTTAATTTATAGACAACTATAAATGAAATAGGCTTAACTTGTCAGGTAGTGATCTTGAAGCCATGCTCCTCAATAATGAAGGTCATTGCTGATGGACAAGCAAGTTGCTTGTTAAAGGGCAGAGTTTTCAAGGACTTTCGATGAACTCCAACTGTAATTCCAAACTAGTATTTCAGAAAGTCAGAAAGAACTTAAAATGGCCTATTTCCCCCATTCTTTCTGGCAATTTGCTCTAAGTGCTGATTATTTTGTCAAGACTTTTGAGCTCAGTGCTCCTGATATAATATCTACAGCCCCTGATGGACTGTGGTTAGAGGAGTAAGTGTTGGAAATGAAATGCCTGGTCTATTTGAGGGAAGAATTGAAAGTGAAACAGAGTTTTCTCAACTTTGGAGAAAACCGAGTAAAGGTTAATAAGCAAAAATTGGGAATCTTTAATATTAAAGATCAAGTTCAGATTATCCTCATATATACAGAACAGTGAGCTCCATGATTTCATTTTAGGTGAAAGACAATGCTGAAAATGGATTGATTTATGTATTTTCTTCAGAACTTGAGTAGCAGTCATATATAAAGCACAAATCCACCAGCATTTATGCTTTGGGGTTAGTAAAGGTTCTGGCTGTTAACAAAATGATCTTTATTTAGCAACCCTGAGAATTTGACCTCATTGGATTTTTTTTAAAGATCTATATAATGCCTTTTAAGTAAGATTGAAGACAGAAAAAAGCTATTTACTATCAAATCTATTTTAGAGATCCATGAGATGTTTAATATTTTAAATGTCAGTTAATTTCAAAATAATATCTCATAGCCTTCAAAATGTTAATTACCATAATTATATGAGATACCATGTGCTTCTTTAAGTATAAGCATATCATGTTTGAGGTTGAAATAGTTAATTCTATCTACTAATTATTTCTAAACCCTATATATATGCCACAATGAGGAAAAGACATGAATTATGAGACAGATATTATGTAGCTCATTTTTCCCTTAAAGATTTGCCTAATGGCAATCAATTTGTGGAGATCTAAGCCGTATTCATCACTGCACCAAGAAACAATATAAGTTTATAGCCATTCTTTACATACATCCTGTCCCATGGCTCTTGACCTTTAGCTATCTTAGCAAAATATTTTTAACCCTTAAAAATGATCTACATTTCATTTTAAAATATACTGTTTCTTACAGAAAGACTCATTGTTTTTGCTAACAACACTTAACATGTTGGTGCATGTGTCTCTAATCTATACGTATCTGATTATTACTAGTCATGGTCAATTGTATTCAGATCCTTGGCACCCATGTATGGATATAAAATCATTGGGTAGATTTCAGTGGTAATGTTTATCACCTTTACTAATTAACATGATATAAATATTTATGCTTCCTCCTCAAATATAACTCATTTTTTAAAATTTGTTAACTTTTTGTGTGTATCTCACACTGAACATCCCAAACAATATTATTCATCTATATACTCACTTCCCAGATGGCACCCTCCCGTAGCCTAACCCCCCCACTAGAGCCCTTATATTCTGTTATCCCTGCTACTGTCCTCTGTGGTGTTGGCACCTACAGCCATTCCCCAGTACTTGTCCATCTGGTGAATCTAGTCAGCCTATCTAGCGGTCTTTGTTTTAGGAAGTTCAGCTGTTCCTCATCTAGCAGCAATCAGTTGTCAATATTCCTTCAGATAAGATTGGGATCTGCTGTTCATTTTCCCACTTTCATGCTGGGAGTCTCTTGGGCCACCCTGGCCAACAACTCAAAAGAAGGTATCTCCTATCTGGCATTGTTTCTTGTTATGTAGCCTTTAGCTATACATATGGACTCTTAAAAAAGATTAATTTAATAGGACCCTGAATCCACTACTAGTGGAATCTTAACATGAACCAGATTGCTAGTTGCATGTGGAAATATATTTCTGTTACAATGTGTTGTATAGACTCCTGAGTAACTTCAATTTCTTCAACACTGTGCACTAAAAATAACAGAGTGTGTAGAAAATAAATGTGACACTGGGATTAATGCTCAAAATTTATACAATTCTGTAATAATTGCAGTTATTGAAAGCAACAATAATCTTAATAAAATTGCGAGGTTAAACATACTATTTGTTTTCTACAAAAAAAAAAAACAATACAGTAAGAAGAGTTTCATGTTGCTATTTAGAAGGTGGTGTTTTTTTACATAATAGGGCGTAGACAATATAAAGGCTTTGGAGTTATGAAGGCAGAGGAGAAGCAGTCAGTGAGATTGCCCAAGATTCAGAGTATGGTGAGGCTTAGGGGACAAGAAGAAGGAGGGAAAAACAGATACCTCAAAGCTACTAGAACCCTCTATGCCTTGCTTCGTGTAACTGTGCCTCTGCTGTCTGTGAAATATGACTGTGCCACAGAAAGGCACATATGAACCTACACCACTTTTTCTTTGCACTGTCATTATTTCTTATTTATCAAACATTTACAGCCTGTTTGTATTTCAAAGATCTGTTATACCTGAGCAGATAGTACGTAAGAATTCAGATAAGTATAGGAAAAAGGGATTTTGAGCTAAGCAAGAATAGACTTTGAATAAATAGTCATAACCACATATATCAAGGGCTAATGAGATTATTAAATTCTAAATCACAGCATTATTATTTTAAATGAATGGAA
>NW_008351640.1:3772646-3780911 GCF_000622305.1 Nannospalax galili | reverse complement strand
TATATATATATAAATCTCACAGGTGTGGTCTTCTTAATTGTGTGAGTAGTGTGTTCCCTTGGATTACTCTGTCTCATGTCTGCTCATCACCAGTCCATCCTGAGACCTGATGCCAGTTCTACTCCTGATCCTCAGCATACTCCACAGCCTTGACTTTAGCCCAGAGCAGCTGCTGATCCACTATCTACTCTCATATGAGGCATGCTTTCTCTACATGTTACTTATAAAGTGATATTCTGATCATGTCATTCCTCTTCAAAAAGTCCTGCCATGGTCCTTCATAGTGCTAAAAAAAAAAACAAAAATAAACAAAAAAAAAAATCAACAAACAAAATGACAACAGACCCCACGGCTTCCAAGCCGCTCCTTGCCTTTTGTGTGTGTGTGTGTGTGACACAAATGGAGGATACTCTTCTACCATTTACTCCCAAAAACCACTGCATTCATATTTTTGCTTGTTTCTCAAACATTCTCCATATTTCCATATTACTGCACATGTGGGTTGAGCATATATCCTTATCTCTTTGAGATGGCTGCGTCTTCCACCCTCCAAGGTGCTTTCTAGTGGGATGATTTCTACTTTCTGTAGACAGTATCTGTTTTCTGAGCCAAGCAAGCAAACCATCACTATATCTACCACTTGATTTACTTCATAACATTGATCTTCTTTTCTTTATTGATATCACCAGGAGAGAAGACAAAATTCATAACAATTTTCTTTTTAATTTTTTTAATGTATGTATTTTTATTTTATGTGTATGGGTTTTGCCTGAATGTGTATAAGTGCATCCATGTTGTGCAATACCGATGGAAGCCAGAAGAGGGTATCAAATCCCCTGAAACTGGATTTACAAATAGTTGTTAGCAATCATGTTGGTGCTAGGAACACTGCCAAGGTCCTCTCTAAGAGCAGTCAGTGTTCTTAACCACTTAACCATCTTTCTAGCCCTAACAACAATACGGCTTAAATAAATAATAAGGGAATAGTTTTAATATGCAAAATAGGAAATAATCCTTAGTTTATGAAACTGCTAAAAGGTTTATCTGTCCTCACGTTGATGTTATTTACCAAGTGTTGTTTCTCTTCCTCTGATCCAATAAGTTAAAGGGTGCAGGTTGTATATTAACTTTGTAAGACTGTAATGCACATATCACAGACTCAGATAGCTATGCACAGAATAAATTTCTTCCTTCGTTATTCTAAAGGCTAAAAATCTAAAGTGATGACATAGGACCATATAGTAACTTTTCTTCTAAAGACTTCCAGGAAAGATACTTCCTTTCCTCTTTCTAGATCCTGGTATTTAAAGAAATCCTTGGAGTTCTATAGTTTGCAATTGTGTAACTCTAATTTCAAGCTTTGTTTTACATGACTGTATCCCCTGTATGTATAACCATGCAGCTTTATTTTCTTTTCTTATAAACAGTCATTCTAGAATACACTATCTGGCAGCAGGTATCCTGGTTCTCTGGCACTTATATTAAGAGTAATGGTTGCCTAACCAAGACCTACATAATGATAACACCAGTTGACTCGCCAATATGAATGAGGAAAATTTCACTGAGTTCCACATCTATGTGAAGAGCCATGGGCAATCAATGGATGCTGAGGGAGAGAGAAGCAGTTTTCTTCAGTCATGAGTTCCCTGATAGGTTATCTAATCCCAAGTGGTCAACCCTGAACTTGTGTGTACACATGTATATCTGTGTGTATATGTATACACACACACACACACACACACACACACATATATGTGTGTGTGTTTATGTAAAAATAATGATCATGGAAGAGGACACGAAATTTAGAGGGGCACATGGGAGTATTAGGAGGGGAAAGGCAGGGGTGGAAATGATATAAATACAGTACTCATGTATGAAACCCTCAAAGACTTTTTTAAAAACAGAAAAAATAGAAGTCATTCTATGACGTGTAATCAGCTCAGAGTACAACCTCACATTAAATAGACACACTCACAAAGGTGATAGTTCCAATAAATGTCTAAATTTAGGTGAAGATGAAACTTTGGAAGACCCTATTCTACCCAGTACAGACCACTTCCTATAATCTCTTTAAGGCATGGGCTGTGAGTTTCTACTGATCTTTATATGCCTCCTGTGAGTAGAGGAGTGATGTGCTGGATTTAGTGAGTTTCATAATTTTGAAAAAGGATCTGATGTTCAAACACGGAAGAAATGTATCTGCTATAACCTATTGGATATAGACTTTGGTTATTTTATGGAGAAGCCACAAAGCAGATAGTCACATAATGTATATATTTTCCTTAGCAGAAACTGTAACTGAAAATTCAATTTTCAATGTTTTATTAAAGAGTATATTTAATGACCATTCAAGTCTGTCAGGATACATTATAAGCTTGGGAATTACAGAAGAGAGAAAGAAATCCAGAAGAACATTGCCCTCTTGCAATATCAATTAGAACATAAGTATCCAAACAGATAACAGGGAATGTTCTAGCAGTCTGACTACTCCTTGTGTGCACCCACAACATTAGACCTTCCAAGTGGTTTTTTTGTTTGTTTGTTTGTTCTTGTGGTTATTGTTGTTTGTTTGTTTTACTTAATTTGAAGTAAAATTGCTTTAATCAAAGAGAAACATTAAAGAAAATTCAGATATGTTAAATAATACTGTATCTTTATGGTTGTCTATATACACACATACTAATATTTACAAACTAATGGTGTCAGCATACAAAAGTCCCATGCAAACTCAGACAGACAAAAACCTGGCATACAACTGGGTAAATGTACAGAAGATCCCAATCTTAGCTGAGGAAACACTGGCAGCTGATTACTGCTGGGTGAGGATGAGCTGATCGTTCTAAAACGAGAGACTTTAGATAGGCTGAATAGACCTCAGTGGATGGACTTGCACTTGCACAGGGGAATGTCTGGGACACTGATTTAACACATTAGGCTGTAATACAGATGACAGAGAATATGGATTTTAGTGGGAGAACTGTGAGAGCATGCTGGTGGGGATGGAGGTATAAAGACGATTAAGATTCTTTGAGATATTCTGTATAAAATACACAAAAATTCAATAAACACTAATTTTAAAAAGTTTCATCTAGCTCTTTCATTCTGTTGATTAGAAAATATATTTGATTAAAGCAAGAAACAAGACTAGATAATCAAACATCAGTTTTTAAATAAATATTTTATTTTCTTTGCAAATTTCATATACTGTATTTTGATTATATTCACCACTAATCCACCCCTTAACTCATTCAAGATCCACACCCAGTTCCCTACCACCCAACATCAAATTCTCTCCCTCTTTGCATTATTTTAGAGGTACAGGAGCTAGCATATTCAGTCCAATTTGTGCTGCCCATATACTCCTGGGTGTGGAATCATCCACTTGAACATGGTCAACCTACCACGTACCACACACTTAAAGAAAACTCATTCTCCGACCCCAAAAGCCATTACCTGTCCATAGTTCCTCAGTTAGAGGTGGGGATTTGTGAAATCCTTTCCACTTCCTACTAGAAGATTGACTGGCTTGATCTTGTGTAGGTCTTGTGCAGGTAACCACAGCTGCTATGAGTTCATGAGTGTAGCAGTCCTGTTAAATCCAGAATATATCATTTTGCTCTGGTCTTCTATTTCCTTCCCACCTCTGGCTTCTGCTCACACACTTAGTTAGCTAGATAGTGAATACAGTAAGTCTTCCCTTTGTGATGCTACCTGCATTGACTGGTTTCAGTAAATGAACAGTCCAGTTTTCATATGAATGTTTTACATTAAATATGATAGCAAATAACAACCTATTGAGATGTGCTCTTATGAGATCCTTATCATGTGCTTTTTTACATCATTAATTATTTTACATATATATTAAGCAAATCATTATAATTATATATAATTATGCATGACTTCATATATACTGAAGGTAGTGATCAAACCCAGGACCTCCTACATTCTGAGCAAACACACTATCCATGAGCTACATCTCCTTTTCTTTGAATGTCTTTTTTCCTTCAGAATTGTACTCTCCCGGACCCATCTGTCTATTATTGGAGCCCTGATCCCTGTCACAGTGCTTGGAACATAGTAGGTGGCCATTTATTTTGTAAAGTTTAATAGACTCTTATTTTTGAACCTCTAACAAACAATCTTCTTCTCCCAAATGACTCAACCAACTTAAGAGATAAGTCTTTCTTTTTTCTTGAATGAATTGTTGAGAATTTCATACATGCATGTAAGGTGTTTGATCAAGTCCATTCCTACTCCCTCCCCTTCAACTCCTCCCATATCTCCCCATCACCTTTTTTCTGATAACTTCATGTACTCTTTCTTCTTCTTTAATTTTTTTGTGGGGCTTTTGGCTACTCTAACATTCCCCCTTCTGAAGAGGCAATCCTAAAATCTTTAAAGGATTAGATAAAAGCTCCTTCACTCTCATATTTTAAAAAAAAATCTATAGTAAATTGAGTAAAATTGATCCTTCAATTGGTCTCTTCCTGTGGCCAATATGTGTGGTGTCTTCAGCAATAGCATCTATCTAGTGGGCAGTCAAGAGCTATGACAATGACCTATATTGTTTGGGGTGTATACAAGACAGCTCTGACTAACAAAGTAAGGGCAAGTATCCCATACCTGGAACTGGGCTTTATATTTTACCTATAGTTTATGGATGACCATAATCCCCTGAATAGTGTATTACAACCATTTGGTTTGCACATGGCCTTTTCAAATACTTTTAGAGCTAGTTATCCCTTTCCCAACTTTCCTCCTCTGATCCACCTTCAAATCCCTCTCCCTACTTAAACCTCCTTCCCCATTATTACCACTTTAACTTTCCTATCACCTTTGTAATAAGTGAAAAGGCTGGAGAGATGGTTCAGTGCTTAAGAGCACTTGTTGCTCTTCCAAAGGATCTAAGTTTGGTTCCCAGCACCACACACAGTGACTCATAACCCCCTGTAACTCCAGCTCCAAGGAATCCACCCCCTTCTCTGGCCTTCAGGCGCATCCCACATGATATATACTCACACAGGCACACACATAGACATAAATAAAAATAAAAATAAAAATAAAACTTTAAAGATGACAGAAAGTAGAAAAGGCATTCAATCAATTCACTGTTATTTTTAATTAAATTCATTTTCTAATTAGTAAAAAAATGAATTGTATTGCTTAATGGGCTGGGCTATCATCTGATATTTTGATTCCTATATATTATGTAGTGTTTAAATCAATTTAAACATATCACCTCAAATGTTTACAATTTTGTTCATGTTAAAAAAATTTCAAAATCCAGAGATAAGTCAAGCTGTTAAGAGTACTGGCTGCTCTTGCAGAGGACCAGGGTTCAAGTCCCAGCATGTACATGGCAGCTAACCTGCACCCCCCCCAACCATAACTCCAGTTTCAGGGGAATCCATTGCCCTCTTCTGACCACTGTTGGCACTGCATGACACCAGTGCACTTACATACATGCAGGCATTACATTCATACACATAAGATAAAAATAATAACTAAAAAATTAAATAAACTTCAAAATCCTTAATTCTAGTCTTTTGAGTGGTATAATACATTACCACTGCCTATATCCACCCCACTGTGCAACAGGATATCAGAAGTACTTGTTCCTATCTTACTGTAACTAGGTGCTCTGTTTTAATTAATGACTTAGTGATAAGTGGTTTGCTGTAAGTGAAACCAAAAATTATTTAGGCCTTTGGACTAAAACCGACTTTTATTTTCTGAGTCATAATCTAGTCAGCATTCTTGAGATTTTTAAGCTATTGCAGAACTAACTGAAGGAAATAATTTTGTTTGAGTAACCCCTGCTAACATTTCCGGAGAGTTAGTAGTTCCAAAGTCTTTGACTTATTTGATAAGGAAACAGTAATAAGCCACATTTAATGAGGATGCACTCATGTGAATGTGGTAAGGGAGTCTGATGTGGAAACAGCTTTACTGTGCCTTGTTTTATTTTATGTCATGCAATTATAAGTTACCCAAATGAGAAATTTTCCATGAGAAGTGACTATTTTCTTTGCAGAGAACTGTCATATTATTCACCTTGTAAATAGATGACATAATTCATTCCCTTTCTATTCTAATCAATGTCAGGATGAAGAAATGAGTAACTGGTAATGCATGATCAATTGTGGGCACAGGGCCTCAAACTCAAAGCAGGATCAGTAATTGCACAGGAGAGATTTGAATTCAGACTTATGATTCAAAACTGGATTAAGAACACACATTTGTCATCGCACATTTTTATCTGATGACTGCTGATCTGAACTAATGAATAGTTCCAGCTATGCTAATATATGACTCAGTGAACAATGCAAACAACTTGGCATGACAATGAAGTTCCCTAGCTGCATAACACTCTGATTACTGAAGTGTCTACTGTCACAGAAGACAAATGGAAAATCCTGTGTTAAATCCATTCTAGTAAAGAGGTGCCAAATATCCTGTTCAGTCAATGAAGATTTGAAAGACTTTAATACTTTAAATAGAAAATATAGCCCTTTAAAATCATCTTGGCAATGACTTTTAAAACCAGAAAAAGAAACTCAGCATGGATTTAAGTTATCCAATACTTTTCGGTGTAGAATTTTTCAGGAATCTCCTATTGAGTATAGTGGATCAGATTTATAGTTATGTTGTTTATTTGTTGCTATGTGATAATGCTGCTAAAATCCTTAGCACGTAGTAGTTTATAAAATATACATTTGTCATCTCTCAATTTCTTGGGTCAGGATCCCAGTTCAGCAGGGCAGTCCTTTGGGATCTCAGGAGGAAACAATCAAGGTGGCAGTCATGACTGAGTTTTATCTGGCTTTGAGGCCAGAGCCTCTTCCATGTAGAAAATGCTCTTCACAGAAATAAATTTTTGGCTTAGTTTCTTGCTGTCATCCAGATGCTGGCCTCAGTTCTTACCTCATGAGTCTTTCCAATTTTGTTAACGTGCTTCAGTTAACAACTTAAAAATGCCTATTTGGGAAGATGACCATAATTTTTTGTAATGTTATCACAGAAGTGATCAATCAGCACCTATACCTTAATAATTTGACTAGAAAAAATTCTGCCCTAAATAGGGAGAGGGATGACAGCATGGAAGTAGAACCAGGACCTCAGAGGGAATCAGGAGCTTTCTTACAGTTTTCTTACAGTGCCATGTTTGTCACTGACATGAGCACCCCTGGATTTGATTTGTTTTTGGCTCCGGTCTGATAAACTCAAGATGTTTAGAGAACCAGTTTCCATTCTAAGTATACTTCTAGTTGATTCCTAAATTAGATTTTGTGGATTAGTAAAACTAAAATTTGAGAAGCTTAGATGGGAAAAATGGATGTGTGCTTTCATTCTTCTAAAATTTATAAAGGCAAACAAAAAAGCTAATATGAAATCATTTTATAATGCAAAATGGTTAAACATTAATATATTCAGGATTAGAATATCCTTTTGTATTGAATATTTTGTATTTACAAGTTCTATATTTATTTTTTGTCCCTTTCCTCAAGATCAGGATAAAGTTATTCACCTTAAGTACTACATTATTTCTCAAATTACTAAACTATTGTAGCAGAGAAATGTGAACCCTCTTTAATAATTTAACATGTGAACTGTCCCAACCCACGAGACAGTCAACATGGGTACCTGGAGGGAGGAGAGGGGACTGAAAGGGACAAGAGACGTGAAGAATGGAGACAAGACAGGCTTTCTGATCAAGTCTCATTTATTGAACATCCACACAAAGTTTTTATAGAGAGGGAAAAGGGAAAGCTTGGCAGGGACAAATCTATTGAGGCAGAGCAATTCTATTAACAGAACAATTATCATAATTACACCACACGAATTGATCACAGAGTAAATTCCATAGTAACACCACAATTCTATAGCAAGTTATAAATCAATTATAAGGTTACACCTGCATGATTACAAGGTAATACAAAAAAGTTTCTTAGGCAGTTCCATGAGAAATGAGGGAGTCTCTCAAGCGGTAAGTGCCCAAGTTAGAACAACATGTTTGTGAAGCTTTCAAGTATGGTCATCTGGTTAATCTCAAACCAGGTCAGCCTTGACGTCTGGAAACAGCTTTGCCAGGAACCAGGTCTTGTTATATTCTGGGGTGGGGGCCTACGGCTCTCCACAAAAGTTAGTGTTAGGGTTAGGTGTTAGGCTTAGGGTTACAGTGGGGTTAGGGTTAGTGTTAGGGTTAGGTTTAGCTTTGGGGGTTAGGGGTAACTTTATGGTTAGGGTTAAGGTTAAAATTGGGCT
>NW_008351640.1:3771298-3772209 GCF_000622305.1 Nannospalax galili | reverse complement strand
GAGGAGAGGGGACTGAAAGGGACAAGAGACGCGAAGAATGGAGACAAGACAGGCTTTCTGATCAAGTCTCATTTATTGAAGATCTACACAAAGTTTTTATAGAGAGGAAAGGGGGAAGTTGGCAGGGATAAATCTATTGAGGCAGAGCAATTCTATTAACAGAACACCATAGTAACATCACAATTCTATAGTAAGGCCACAAATTAATTATAAGGTTACACCTGCATAATTACAAAGTAATACAGAAAGTTTCTTAGTCAGTTCCATGAGAAATGAGGGAGTCTCTCAAGTGGTAAGTGCCCGTAGAACAACATGTTTGTGTGAGGCTTTCAATATAGTCATCTAGTTAATCTCAAACCAGGTCAGCCTTGATGTCTGAAAAACAGCTTTGCCAGGAATCAGGTCTTGCTATTTTCTGGGGTGGGGGCCTATGGCTCTCCACAGATCCCCCTTTCTTTTATATTTTAATAAAGAGGGAAAATGAGCCAAACAATCCCTTAGGGAACCATGCCTGTCTTAGGTTGGGAGATCTTCTCCTGATGCTTACCCGTCATGGGCAAAAAACAGCTGCTTTGGCTACCAGCCTGGCTTAGGTTGCTATCAGTGAGATCTCCTCTTACCCGTCGTTGGCTATCCGGTTCAGCTCTCAAGGGGACGACTGAAACACGTCGTCATGTGGACTTTCAGGCTCATAGGGCTCTTCCCGATCTTTAAGTGCAAGCCTGAGATAATGTATTGAATTGGCTTTGCTGTAAGATCATCACTCTGACTTTTAATGAAGCTGGTAACTTTTACCCCAACCTGTGCTCTGTGTTGAGGTTAGGCAGAGCCTAAGTCCCCCTCCAAGCAAACAAAAGGACCCTAAGGGGACAAACAGTGTACAGCACGGAAGGGCATTACATAAATAATTA
>NW_008351640.1:3768829-3770172 GCF_000622305.1 Nannospalax galili | reverse complement strand
ACTAAAACATGCAAGCTGCTCTCAGTTCCTTTCACAGAGTCAGAGGGTCAGTCTGAACCTGGAGAATTCTTGAGAACAGAAGTTTGTGAGAACTAGCATGAGTCTGAACAGAAAGGACCAGTTTCTGCCCTGAGTCAGCTTCTCACATTTTTAGCCTATACTATATTAGTTTGAAACAGGATTAAGTCTTAAGTGAAAGGGGCACAATTTCCCTCCAGAGTTAGCTGTTAACATATTCAAGCAGCCTAGGTTTTCAGAAATCATAGTATACATCATACAAACACTTAAAATATTTACACAAACATTTGCCAAACTCTTTTCTTCAGGAGGCAGAGGACCAAGAAACCTTGCTGCCAAGGCTTCTATGTGTATTATTACAGTTAGGAATGGCAACCATTGTTGATGCCCACTGGGGCCTGAGAATTATGTTGAAAAGCATTGTTATGGAGCCTCTCAGGCATAGCCTGAGACTGGCTTCTCCTCTCGCCTTTTTTTTTTAATCAAGATATTTTTATTTTATTTAATAATTAGTATCTGTCAATCTGATTTGCTAAAGCAATAAAAATAACACTTAGCAATTTAAAAGTCTTGAATTCTAGTTTACTAAAATATCTCAAAGACAAAAAATATTTTCAACTTATACAATGAATTGCACAGACTTTTTTTTTCACATTATAGAAACCAAGACCTTACACAGACTCACACTGGCTGTCTCAGTTTCAGACATAGTCACAGTGAACACAGAACACAAGAATCATATTTTAAATGTCAAAGACTGGGAAAACAGAGCGCTGCAGGGTGGGGAAAGCCGCACCTTGCAGGGAATGTTTACTTTTAACTGATAGGTCTTGAAGACCCGCAAGCAGTTCTTGCTTTTGTTGTTCTAGGGCTAGCTGTTCTTTTAATAGAGCCACTTCATTTCTTAATTGGGTGACGAGGGGAGAAGTGGGGAATGCCTCGAGGGCAGGTAGAACTAGTGGGAGAGGATAAGGGGGAGGCAAAGAGTGCGCCTCAGAAGGAGCCATGGGCACAGTGCTAGACTGGGGTATCATGACATCAGTGCTGACTTTAGAGTTAGGCTCTGATTTAACATTTTTGGGATTTGAAATCCTAGAATGTATCTCGGGTGACATTTCTTCGTCACTGTCAAGGGAGATGAAGTCTATCTCCTTAGGGGGAATTACTTTATCACCAGGAGGCTCCTGAGGGGGGCCCTGTAGGAGGCCTGAAGTTTGCTTTATGGCAGCCTCAGTGGAGGATTCATTTGAATCTATTAATTCCCTGATTAAGTTCCAGTAGGAAAAGGCTGTAACAGGAATTTTCTTGGGGCCAAAGACCTTATA
>NW_008351640.1:3746903-3768599 GCF_000622305.1 Nannospalax galili | reverse complement strand
ACGTCTGTACTTACTTCTGGTTGTAGCCGAGGCAGGTTCCCGCGGCGAGTCCAGAGTGAAAATTGTTGTGGAACGTTCCTTTGGGGATGTCTTCTTCCCTCACTGGATCCTCCATATCCAGCCCTCACGCTGGGTGCCAGATGGCTGGCCTATGGCTCTCCACAGTGAACTATGCTTAATTCCTAAAGGAACTAGCTAGTTTTGTCTTTGAAAACATGGAATGAAAGTGAACAGAAAACATCCAAAGTAAGGAGATGGAATCAGGAATACCAGATGCCAGAAAGAAATGAGCAAAAATGGGGCACTTGGTTTGGTTCTTAGGTCTTTGTCCACGAAGTTGGCTTATGTAGATGATGTGGATGACAGATTTCAATAAGAGAATGTGAGACTCCATTGAAAGATTTGCTTTTTTTTAAATTTTTTTTTTCTTTTTCATCTTTTTGAGACAGGGTCTCCCTGTAGCCCTGGTTGTCCTAGAACTCACTATGTAGACCAGGCTGGCCTCGAACTCACAAAGATCCACCTGCCTCTGCCTCCCAAGTGCTGGGATTAAAGGCGTGCACCACCACACCTGGCTAATTTTTTTTTTAACCTCAGATTTAAACTTACTCAGAGTTGAGGCCATGACTTCTATGACAATTTTCATTATTTCCCAAATTTTTACATTGTATTATAAAGGGAAGACTTAAAATATTTACATTTATTAGAAGAGTTAATTATGTCTTTTAAGCCTCTGATAAACTTATTTTATTTATTAAACTAATAGTTTCTGAATATCACCTGTGTACCAGGCATCCTTGTTAGTATGTGCAGAGGAATAATTCAAAATTTCTTGCTTTCTGGAACCTTCTGATATTGTATTTCTAACTAATATGTTTTTGGAAGCCACTATTCAGGTCTTTGGCTATCTAGTCATAATTCTAGATATTACTCAAAGTCATGTAAATATTTCACTAATGCCCAGATGGGAGCATTTCCTTGCCTTAATAAATGATGTGTAAGATCTTTTACTTCTAATGATTAAAAAAAAAAAAAACCTCTACTTCCCCTTGGCTTCCCTTCCACATGGTTCAAGTGATCATTACTTCTCACCCCTCACCTGCATTAATACAGTAACAGCTTCCCCACCACTTTTTGCTTCAGCACAATCCATTTCTTGTATTGTGTATTAGTCATTTTTGCATCATCAGGACTCAATACCTGACATACACAACTTGAGAAAAGTAAGATTGACTGTGACTCACCGTTTTAAGGATTTGAATCCACCATCATTGGCATTGGCCAATGATGATTCTGGGCTGATAGTAAGGCAGACTATCATGGCAATGGGAGTGTGTGGCAGAGGAGGTTGTCCACATTATGTTGTATAGAAAACAGATATAAGGAATACAGGAAGAGGACAGGACAAGAAGACATTCCCAGTGACCTACTTCCTACAGCCAGACTGCATATTCTAAAGTTTCCATACTCTCCCAAAAGAACATCATCATCTGGGCACCCAGCATTTAGCACATGAACTTCTGGGAGACATTACCTATTAAAGTAGCATAGAAGAGCATACAGACCTAGCAGAACTGACTTCCATAACTTTCATCTTTTTTTGGTGTGTTACTTCTTCAATATCTTCTACAGATTCCCTTTGTCCTCAGCATATGAGTTTACACTTCCAAAAAAGCACTAGCCACCAAGTACTACACAAATTAGCTTTCACCTTTTCCCCCAAACTCATTACTACTTAGTCTGCCTGTTGCACAAAATTATCCATTCACTTGCTTCTTCATTCATGATTCAGCAGGCATTGCTCTATTTTGAGGCTTTGTGTTGTTTCCTTAAAGAGGGACCTCCACTCTTAGAAAGGCTTATGCTCACTTTAGATTTCACTGACACATTGCAGTATCCAATACAGAGGAGGAGCCACAGTAATACATGCAGCAAAAAGGAATGAAAAATCACGGCTTTAAATTCTTACTATAAATCTGTATTTTAGACAAAATGATACCATGGGGATTTTTAAGATAAAGTAGCATGTCTCCAGTTTGAACATTAATCATTGTACAAGGAATTCTCTCAATAGTAAAAGATACTATACTTGAGTAAAAAAAGTAAATGAAAAATAAATTAAAATAAAACTGAAAATCTTAGCCCAAATAGTTCTTCTTTTGCGTACCACCAACACATTCTGCCAGTTTATTCAAATTATAATTTATTCATTCATTCATTCCTTTATGTTTTCAGAAGTGTATTTGTTTTAGGAAGTACATCTTCAAAAGAAAAAATAAATAAAAATCTTTATATTTTGCTGCCAAAGATTTTAGCATGAAATAATAAAGTTATGTCAGGATGAAAATACCTCTAAATACAAAGTTCAAAGCAAAATTTTCTGTTAAGAAAGATCTTTCAATATTATAGCCAGAAAAACAAAATAGAATAAACTAGGGAGGATAGCTGGGAATTTAGTATGTCCTACTGTTTGTCCTATGGATTTCCCTGTTCTGGACGTTTCATACAAATGGAGACCTAGAGTGTGCAGCTTTCTGGACTCCTTGTATTTGACATAAGAGCTTCAAGAGTATCAGATTATTTTTTTTCCTTTTTATGACAATGCACAATGACCACCCTACAACATATGGATACAATATATATCAGCTGATTAACATTTGTGTTTTTCTCACTCTCCTTTGGCTGTGATGAATAAAGCACCTATGAAGCCTCATGTATGCATTCCTGTGTGAACATCATTTTATATGGACACGTTCTTTCAATTCTCTTTGGCATACACCTGGGAATATATGACACTACTACATTGAAACTCCAACCCAAGATTTGGTTTATATTTCAGTGTTAATAATACTATATAGTTGTTTTATTATGATTCTGTCTGAGGAAGCAGAGGGATCCTTACAAGTTGGTCTAAAAATAATTTAAGGGGGTTGGAGAGATGCCTCGGTGGTTAAGAGCAGTAACTGCTCTTACAGAGGACCTGGTTTGATTCCCAGCACCCACATGGCAGTTAAGAACTGTCTGAAGCTCCAGTTCCAGGGGATCTGATACCCTCCTCTGACCTCCATGAGCATTGCAACCACACATGTGCACTTACATGCATGCAGGCAATACACTTATACACATAAAATAAAATATATTTTAAAAATAATTTAAGAGAGAAAAGAACAGAAACCCATACTTGATTTTTCTTTTTTTCTGTGGTTAAAGGGTAGAGACAGGGCAATGAGTGCCACACAAGGGCAGAGACTAGAACTGGGAGACAGTCAACTGTGCCAACTGACAGAGTCCTTCCTTAGCAGTTGCTCCAGGTGTAGGATGCAGGGAAAGAGGGCAGAGGAGGGCTGTTTGTTGTGGCATTTCTGTGATTTACTTTTTGTGAAACTAGCAATTTTATTTCCAAATTGGCTGCAGCATTTAACTAGTTGTAAAGAAAAGTTAAAATCTCGTCAAGCCCTTGCCAACATTTCCTAAGGATGATTGATTGATGGAATCCTTGTGGATTTGAATTTCACTGATGATTAATTATGCAAAACATCTTATGTGTTCATTGGACAATATGACTACTTTCATAGAAGCAGCATCTATTTATGTTCTTTGCTATGTTTTTAATTATGGTAGCCTCCATTGTAATATTGAGCTCTTAGTATTCTTTATATGTTTTGAATATAAGACACAATTATCTTATTTAAGAATGTTTTTCCTATTATGTGTGTTTCCTCTTCACATGGTAGTGTCATTTGATGAAAAATGTTTTTGATTTTGGTAATTTCCTCTTCTTAAATTTTCTACATATATTTTTATACTGTGTGGGTCGGGGTGGGGGGTGGGGGTGTATGTGTCCATATACACATGTCATAGTGAGAGTGTGTAGGTTGAAGACAACTTGCAAGAGTCAGTGCTTTCCTCAACCATATGCGTTCCAGAGCTCAAATTCAGCTCATCAGATTTGGCAGCTAGATCTTTTTTAAAATATTTTATTTATTATTTTTATTTTATGTATATGAGTATTATGCCTGCATGTAAGGAAGTGTACCTGTGTCACGCGATTCCCATGGAAGACAGAAGAGCCTGTCAGATCCTCTGGAACTGGAGTTACAGACAGTTGTTAGCTGCCATGTGAGTGCTGGGATTCAAACCTGGGTCATCTGCAAGAACAATCGGTGTTCTTAACTGCTGAGCCATGTCTCCAGCCCCCTTGGCAGCAAGTTCTTTTACTTGGTGAACCATCTCACTGTCCCTAAAATCCCATTTAAAAATTTTTTTCTTTAGATTATTTTAGTTTTAGTATCACATACAATGCAACACTGTCTAATGTCACCAAGATATATACTTCTCTTAATATCTCCCATTTATTGAAATGTTTTATTTTGTTTTTTTTATAGCCGGTGTCACCTTCTACAACTAAGCTTCCTATGACTAACTGAACTATCTCTAGAGTTCATTAACAGAGATAAGTAAAGGACTTTGTTTTCTGAGCTACTTTCCATCATGAAACTGTTTCATGTTGTTGATTTCATAAGTGGTACTTAACTCAGTGGTTACCAGCACAGGGTTGTAGCAAACTGACATACAGTTGCTGTGTGCTTGCCTAGTTTCACTCCAGGCTAAATGCTTTGTCATCCATATATCAAGATGAACCTCAACCTTTGAATAATTTAAAATTTAGTTAAAACAGACTTAGATATGAGCTAGGGAAATGCAGAATTACTCTGGAGTAGAGTACGCTATGCCACAACTATTATGTTCCTAATCAGTAACACATTTTTAACAAGAGTGATTTCTTTAATCCTTTCCCTTCTCTGTCCCTCAAGGCAGACATCAATATTTGAAGATTGTTTACATAGAGCATGGTCTCTTGCAAATGTTGTTTCCATACTACTCCAGGGCTCAAGAATTAGAGTCAGGAATAATACATGGTCTCCATAGTTATTAGCTGTGCTGCTTAAGTTACTTACTTTCACCAATTCAGTGTTTCTGTCTAAAAAAATAGAGGTAATAGAACTTACCTGTTGGGAAGCAGAAAGGAGATGAATCAGGATGAACAGCATATATCCCAATATACGCTATACATTAACTGTTGGTAATAATCCTGTTATAATGATAATAGAGAATTCATATTTTAACATTTTTAGCACAAATTAACCATTATTAACCATATTTCTTTTATGAAAAGGCTAACAAAACTTATAGCCAGTTCAAATATTCATTTATTAAAGTACATCTAACTTATCTGCTCCTATTATTCAACTGAACAGCTTTCTGGTGTTTAGTTTTTTGAATGAAAATCAGAAGGCACCTATAGTCCATTAAGTTTGTTGTTTATTATGTCTTTCTAAGGAGCAATGGTCACAATTGAGAAGACCACTGTGAGTTCTGTGGTCTTAAAATTTACCATATGGAAGTTTACATTACTCTCTAGGGGGAAAGACACCCACAGTGTCCTCTTTGAATCACCCTATCAAAGGCTTACTGCCCACTGAGTTAGGAAAATATTTTCCAGATGGAAGTCAGCACCCTACAGCAGCTGGGCTTTCTATGTGTTACAGAGAGATGGCTAAACCTGCCGGGATGGGGAATTCTTGGGTCTCTCACAGCACTAGGATGTTTGATTGTACCCACCAGAGCCAGGTGAAGTTATGATTGACTTTCTCTCATCTGTTCAACTCTGAGGGAGTACATAGCCTTACTTGAAGTCAGCAGGAGCTCCTAGGAAAAGAGGAACATTTGAACATGGCAGATGAAAGGCGCCCGCGACAACTCATCCTTCTGTCTCTGTGGTCTGGATGACACTTTCCCTTCAGTAGCAAATGCTGAGAAGTAATTATCTTTCTACTAGCTTGCTTCCAAATGCCAGGAGGTTATAAATATTCCCATAGGAATGAACAGCTTGGAGATGTCAAAAGGAAGTGAAAGGAAAGAGGGTGGGACTCTTCCGATGCCAACCATAAACTATAGGACATGGATTTTCCGTTTAACCAAGGCGCCTCACTCTCCTCACCCACAAACTGAAGGAATTTGAGCAGAAAATTTTATTGTAAGATCTCTTAAAAGTATGAGTTCTATATATGAGTAATGAAGACCTATGCTTTGTCTTATGGTAAGGATCATGGAGTAAATGACTTCAGTGTAAATTCCTGGCCAATAAACAGCTACCAAGGGAAAAATATCAAATGAGTAATGATTATCAGGAAACAGCCTCTTGAAATGTATGACAGGAAACATCTATGAATAATGATGAACAAAGGACTCAAGATGGTATTCAGAATTGCTGCAGGCATGAGAGGGCTCAGCCCTTTTGACTTACTCAGCCCAGGTACTAAGATGTCCTAACCTTTCTCACTAAACAGAGGTAAGGATATTCTAGGAAAATTAAACAGATAAAATTTCATAACTGTACCACATAATGTGAAAATTATACATAACTAAAGTCTTAGTTTTGTCTGTGAATTAATTAATCTCACTAGGAACTGTGGAAGATAGTTTTTGTTTTAGTTTTCCTTTCCCCTCTCAGGCTACTATATCAGTACATTCTAAGAAAGTGTATGTGAAAGGGGTAAATGTTTGATGAATTATTTTATGAAGTTCTCTGATCAATAACAGAACATTTAGAACTATTATGTATAAACATGGTTTGTTTATGAGAATTGTCACCATTTGAATTTGAAGTTTCCTGATGGCAGTTAAAAAACTGATTTCTATTATGTCACCCTCAGAAAGTGGATCTTATTGAGAAGGCATAATTCCAAAAGTCATTGCTGACTATCTCTCACAATTATGGAGTTAAGAAATCAATCAAGACAAATAATAGACTTTTGAGGAATCCTGTGCTGAGTGAAACTTCTTGAATTTTATCTCCATGCTAAATCATGCCCTAGCTATTTGGATGGAGTTTTTGTCAACGGTATTTTCTGACTTTCAGAAAGGATTCTTTTGTTTTTAATAATGCTTTCTCCACATCTGTGAGATGTTCAAATTTTCCAGTGCTTCTTTCTGTTATTGCTGGAGCACATACCTTCCTTCTTGAAACTATGTGACGACCCTGTAACCTAGGTAGTCATATTTTTGTGCTGGTTTGGCTAGAGTCACCTGGGAAGAGGGAACCAAAACTGAGGAATTATTTTCTCCATTGTATTGACCTGGAGCCATCTCTGTGAGGCAATTTCTTAATTGCTGTTGATGTAGGCGTGTCTAGCCCATTGTGGGTGGTGACATCCTTAGACAGAGGGATCTGGGTTATATAAGAAAGGTAGCTGAGGGAGCCAGGTGCAGCAAGCCAGCAAGCAGCCTTCCTCTATGCCTGCTTCAGGGCCTACCTCTAGGCTCCTGCCTTGAGCTCCTACCCTTGACTTCTATTGATGATGGACTATAACCTGTAAGTGGAAATAACTTCTTTCCTCATCAAATTGTTTATTGTTGTTGTTTTATCCAGCAACAGGGAGGCAAACTAGAATAATTTTGGACCTCAAATTTTCCTGAGAACACAGAAAAGTAATATTTAGCCAGTAATATCTCAATTGTAAGGTAGAGGAGAGTTTGTAGATTATCAAAGCGTAGGGATCGTTTTCCTACTCTTGTCAACATATGATGATGTGAGGAGAACATGATTTTATATATATGGGGGCATTTGGAGTGTCAAGTGACATGTTGGTCAAAGTTGAGCCATCAAATGAAGGTTTTATTATCTTATCTTCACACTCTGTTTGAATTTCCGGTGAGAAATGCTGTATACTACCCCGGATTTTGTGTAACTTCACATGATGCCCACTGATGCATTCATTTATTTATTAAAATGATTAATAAATGACTGTTTTTCACCTCATATCCTTGAGGTTAAAAATAAATATTTAGAAAATACTCTACTAGGCTTGGTGCTGCAGGCCTGTAATCCCAGATATTTGAAAGTCTGATGCAGAAGAATCTTGAATTCAAGTCTTGTCTAAACTGTAGAGTTATTCTAAAGCAGCCTTAGCAGCTTTCTAAGATCTTGACTGAGGGGTGGGGAGGAAAGAGAGAGATGGGGTAGGGGAAAGAAAGTGAGGGAGTAGGGAAGGAAGAAAAAAAGGTTGAAATATAGCTCATTCCTGCTGCACTTGTGAAACACACTAAAAGTCCCTGCTGCAGACTCATCACCATAAAAACAAGCAAACAAAAAGGTGATACTATAGTGTCAGATTGCTGTGTTAAGTGTTAAATACCCCTGATCCTCCATCTCTTCAGAGGACATGCAAAGGATATAAGAGTGGATGTGTTTCCTAAAGGTTTCACAGACAGTACATCCAAATCAGAAAACTGAAAGAACTGAAATATTAGACATTCTACCAGTATTGATTTGGAAAAATATGTGGAAGGAGTGAACATTTAATGTTTCAATAAGTAAACTACACTAACTCTGGAGCAGAGGACAGCACAGTCCTGTTCACACAATAACTATTCTCCTTATACATGATGATCCTGGCTAAAGCCAAAAGTGAAGGCTCCAAGATTTGAGTTTCTTCCTATGTGGGTATTAAGTCAACCTGAGAAAATCACTTCGACCTCTTTCTACCTCGTTGGATAAAATACTCTGAATTAAAATTATCAGGTGTAAAAGATCAGTTCTACTAAGATTTCTATGAAGCATTCATACATTAGAACCATGTGGCAGTAGTTCACTGGAATGCTAAGATGCCAGTGAGGTCCCTTTTCATCTAGTAATTGTCTCACGGTTCACAATTACCTTCCATGCCAATTAGAAGTTAAATGTCTTTCCATGTGCTACGGACTGAAAGACAGTCTCCTTCACTACCACTAATTTGTGTGTCTGTGATTGTCTGATGAGTTCTAAAAATCTGTTCTTTCAGTCAGGGTAGAAACATTTAACTGAAAAAAAAAAAAAAAAAAAAGAATCTCTGTGACTGACACAAATTAAGATGTGAAATATGGGTCAGCATGTTACTACAACTAGGATTCTATTGCCCATTAGCAAACTGGAGATTTCATTACCCAGCTCAGCTCCCTGAAGATCGAAGCAAAAAATGATATGGGTGAACCACAGAAAAAATATTAGAGAGAAAGTGGTGAAAAAAAGGAACTTTGGGGAGGTGGAGAGAGGAGAGCTGAGGCGAGGAAATGTGCATTAGACAGTGAATTATGCTTCAATTTTAATCTCCCACCTACACTCCTTATGGTCTCTCCATGTGGCTCATTTTTGCTTTGACTTTTAAGTGAAGCAACTTATAATTGTAAATTAGGGAGAATCTTGTTTTGTGAAGGAGTGTAAAGTTAGATGCCTCACTAAAGAGACTGTAGAGGCACTGAGGTCAAATTTGATGATTATTCAGATCAACTGACAGATGGACTTCTGAGTAAACCCTTGTTCCTGAGTGCTTCCTGTTAACCATAGAATTCTTTGCATCTGATCATCAGCACAGTGTAACTGCAGCTCAGAGCCTAGGTATTTCAAAAACACAACAGATGTGACTTCATTCAACAAAGAGAGACCATCGTGGAGGAAGACACCCATGCTGCATCCAAGAGGAAGACTTCAAGACAAAGCAAGCTCAAATCATGAGGTCTTACAATTGTAATACAGTTGGGAAGAGATTGCAACTTCCTATTCCCTTTATTTCATTTGATATTATTCTAGGGAATCTAAATGGATATGGTTTTTTTTTTTATTACATTTGCTTTATTTTTAATTTTTATTTATTTATAGTTATGGTGTGGGTGTTGGTATTCATGCCAAGGCACATGGGTGGAGGTCAAAGACAAACTTGTGGAGTCAGTTCTTTATGTAGGTTTGGGGACTAAACTCAGGTCACTATTCTTGAACAGGAAGCATCTTTACCTCCTGACCCATCTTGTAGGCCCTAGTTTTCATTTTATTTTGGTTTCTTCATTTACCATGATACAATTGTAGAAGGTTGGCAATTCAGATACATATAAATTCCAACAAATAATATATGCGAGTGTATTGTCTGTGTACAGATGTTTGTGACTATTTCCCCTGCTGTGATTGTGTGGATGTATATGTTTTGAGAGTAGGAGTGTAGAAGCAGGTATGGCCCAGGGCATGCTTGTTCTCAGACACGAATGTTGAGTGTGAATGTGTGAGTGTATGAGGAAGCTTACATGTCTGAGTATATAAATGGACTTAAACATGTTTTCTTAGGCAAATGTACAGGCATATATGCCTGTAAGTGTGTATGTGATTTTGATCTGGATTATAACTGAGCCACTTACTGTGGCTTCTCTTGTTTTGTGCTATTCAGATAGCATGAATGATAATGCTTTATGAAATCTAGAGTGACATTTAAGTCTGTTTCACTATCACACATTCCTAAAGAAAACAGAGTTTTACAGTTCTAAGAGTAAACAGTACTGTAAGCCAATCCTTAAACTCTCAATATGTAAAGGTCAGCATGCCCAGTTGAAAATGTTTACGCATTTGTGAAGCAAAACTTTTGCATCCTTTCTGACAGTCTCAATTCAAAAGTGCTTTTTCCCAATACTTCTGAAAGGATATCTCAAATTCTATTACTGAAGAACTGGTCTGTCTGTCCTCTTATTCCATCATAGCACCAACAACTACAGCCACTTCACTCAGAATTTCTCAGCAATACTTTGGAGTTTTGGAACAACCTTCTCTTTTCTGTATAGAAAACTTTAGTAAGAGTAGCAATATGTTTAGCATGTTAAGACTGTCAATTCTCAAAGAATTATTCCTTACAATATTCCAGAAAAGCATAACTTTTTTTTCATGGATGGCCTTTTAATCAATGTTTCCTGACAAATCATAACTTTTTGCAGGTAACTTCTTAAATCCTACACCAAACTCCTTTTAATAGCAACCCTCTCAGTGTTATAGAAACTTGCATTTTGTTTGCTTGTTTTGATTGTTAGCATTTATACAGAACATGGGGCTCTTCCCATTAGTCATTCTGAAACACCCACAAAAGAACTTTTAAAATGGATAGACACGCTAGCTTCTTAGAACTAGAAGGGTTATCAATTCAAAGGTTATTAAATACAAAAAAGATTCTTGTATATTTAGTCAGATGGAATATTCCTGATTGAGTTGAGTCAATATAAAACTCTTGATTTTCTAAAATGTCACACTGTATATAAATTGGATTGTTCAAAAACAAACAACGTTTGTACTTTTAGTTTCAGGTTGAGAAATTCCACATCACACTAACTTTCCTTTCTCTTGAAACTCCCTTGACTGACGGATGGATGCTCTGAAGTCTAATCGGAGGTTATTGTCCAGGAAAATAGCCACAGCATAGTGGATGTTCCTGTTGAGAATTGTCACAAAAGCTACTCTTCACATTTAAGTATACTGATGAGTTAAGTGAAACTTTCATTAATATTTTGCTGTAGATGAAACATTTATAAAGTTATGTGTATGCATGTTTGTACAGTAAAGAGTATTCAGGAGATGTATACTTAGTAGATCTCAATAATGTTTGCTTAATATGTGCCTGCCTTATCTGCATAACTGGTGTTTCTTTAAAATTATCGTTAAGTAGGCAGCCATACCCGCTATGATGTTATGACTACAATGGCAGTACCAAGCCCAGAAGATAGTGTTTCATGGCTCTGTTCCTACTTTATGGCTCTTAAACTTTTTCTAACCCTTCTTCCGTGCTGATCTCTGAGCCTTAGAGGAGGTAACATTATGGTTGTCCTGTTTAGTACGGAGCATTCAAACTTCATTTATCTTGGAACCTTGAGCAGTCATGCATCTCTGCATTCACTGCAAAGAGAAATTTCCTCTGTGCATTCCAAAAGAACAGAAACAAAACAAAACAAAACAAAATAAAACAAAACAAAATAAAACAAAACGAAACAAAACAAACAAAGCAAAGCAAAACAATAGAAAGAGACGTGAATGCTGGAAAGGACTCGTCAGGAGGAGGTGGAGGCTGGTAACTGGGTGCAAGAAAGATTAGCGAGGGTGGGGATTATTTTAGTCAGAATGTATTTTATACATATAAGAACTGTCAAAGACCAAATTCAGTACAAATTATAACAATTTGAATAATAGCATTATTTTTTGAGAAAGGAGCACACATGAACAGATTTCCAGTTTTATATAAATAACCCTCCCAAATAAGAGATCTGTTCGTGTCTCATCTACCTATAAATACACAGAGACTCATGAACCTCTAAATATTCCCTCAAGCCTTCTTAAATCCTCTTTCACAGGAGCAGAAACTGAGGCCAAGAAATCAAATAATAGCAGATGCCCGATGGGAAACAATAGTGCATGTGCTGTGTGCAGTTAGCTGGAAACCGCACAGTCCTCTACTCTGCATCAGTCAATTCAGGTGGGAAAACAAGGACAGTGCTATCCTACTTTCTGGTATGTCAAGTGGAGTGTGAAGTAGTCATTGCCTTCAAATTTAAATAATAAATGATTCCTGTTATTTATACTTTATTGGACTAGCCAAAAAAAAAACTGAAATAATCCTCCATTTTCTTATTTCAAGCTAATAGTTTGCTATCTTTCTTCCAAATGCTATACTTTATATGCATTCTGATGGTTTCATGAGCATTACAAATATTCCTTAAACATAACACATTTAAAGGCCTTGGCCAAACTCTGTTAAATGCATATAGGAAAAAGCCAGGAATATTTGACAGTGCTAGCTAGTCTTAACAAGGGATCTTAAACTATAATACACATAAAAGATGTTTATAAAGGAAGCACTAAGTAATGGGAAAAGCAAAGTGAAACAAGACAGCAATAAAAACAGTATTTTAGGTTCACTGAAGCTTAGCTCTGTTTCTATCACGTTGACCAACTTGATCTGGAACGCTGCATGTTGTGCCTCCTGCAGATGCCACAATAATTTTCTCTATGTCTGCTCTGAAGTTTAGGCTGTTATTTGATGGTAAAGTTGGGGAGGGATACATACTACTATATACCGTGCTTGGTTTAAGAGAGAATGCCAAAGAAATTCAAAAACTTGAGAAAAGCTGGTATTAATCAGGAACTTTTCAAAAGGGGTAAGAGACTTCAGTACTAAAAACCCAAGGATGATTTGTAGTTAAGGAATCAGGTAGGGAGTTTAATGGATTGGAAATTACAGAGAAGAGATAAGTTAAGGAAACAAAAAGGTAAGGATATTGTAGCTCAAATGTCTTGATGGGATTCCTGATGATGGCAGGCCAGGGCACGGAAATTATCACCTGAGAGGCAGTGAGTAAAGAATTTGATTAGATATTAGCCAAGGCAGAGGTGAACATGAAAATTCAAGCTTTGAGATCTAGTTAACATTATAAGTCAGTACTATAAAATCTCTAGTTTTTCTGTTTGGAGATCCACCCTTCCAGTTTCAGTGGTCAATTACCAGGTCCTAGGACCATCCCAAGGAAGGCAGGTTCACCTTAAGTCATGTCAAATGGATGGATGGAATACTGAGTGGGTAAATGATAGAGTGAACTTTTTCTGCCTGGAATCCTGCTTCTTAGTGCAGAGCCTCTGGACCTAGCCCCAGACGTGTACGTCTCTGTAAGTGGCATGAAACCATACAGACTCAAAACCTGCATGGCTTCATGGCCTTTTTCCTTTTCTCCTCGATTCTCCTCCTCAAGGCAGCTGTCAAGATTTCCTACTTGCCTTCCTTGAGGATTATTCTTCAAAATTCTGATAAAGTTGTCCTAAAGTTTCCATTTAGGCCCATTCTTAAATTCTTTTATGAATCCTCTAGGGCCCTCTTTCTCCCCTGTATCAAGACAAGGATCAGAGGAGCTTGAAGAAAGACTTGTGGAAGAGAGACTGAAACTTGATAGCAAGGCAGAGAGAATTTCATTCCATCCATGGTGTAGAAGTTGCAGAAGCAGAGGGTGCCTTCCAGCTAAAATCTTCAGAGTTAATGGTCCACACATAGCTCATTCTGTGGAAAAAAACATCCAATGTGTCTGAAATGGAAAGCCTGTGTTTAATTCTAATCCGCACTTTCTCCTAACACATTTTAGGGGAGCAAGGTAGCATTTTTAAATTATCCATCATTGGTTTGTTTTAGTTTTAGTTTTTGTATTGTTTTTATTTTGTTTTTAAACAGGGTTTCCCTGTAGCCTCAGCTGGCCTAGAACTTGACTAGGGTATTCTTGATCTTACAGAGATTTGCCTGCCTCTTCCTCCCTAGTGCTGGGATTAAAGGAGTGTGCTATCACACCTGGCTTCCATCATTTGTTTCTTAACTGAAGCTTCTATAACAAATGACATATACCCAAAGAATAACATTCATACTTATTTGATACATGTTTTCAGGACACAGGTGCCATCAGGAGGAACTGAACACATAAATACTGAAGGACACCTGTGCATCTTCAGGCTTAGGTTCTCTAAAGAATGTGCAGTTCTTCTGCAAAGAATGATTGGACAAAGGGGGCATGGTCTAATGGAAACAAGCAGGGGAACATAGCAAGGTCCTTACTTCATTCCAAGTATTGGGAGGATAGTTCTGGTAAGAGAGACTTGTGACCTGCTGCAGCTGAAGGTCAGCCAGGCTTCAGAGTCTGTTCTTTATGAGCCAACATGAAGGGAAGTTGGCAATGCCTTTACTTCTGAGCTGTTCTCAGGGGCCACAGTGCCATATTCAGGAGTCCTGTTATTGAGATTTCTCTCTATGTGGATACATGTTTCCTCTAGGCTTCTACTGTATATGAATAAACAAGCCCTTTTGTGAGTTTATAAAATTGAACTTGTGAAGATCTCTATCAGCAACCTCTAATGTGGGTGATGCTAGAGCTTGCTTTAAACACTCCATTTGTTTCTTTTTCCTTTTATGATTTCTTCTCATTAGAAAAAAGTAAAAGAAGAAAAAAATAAAAAGAAAGAAAATGAACAGCACCTTCCCTACCCCAACCCAGCTCTTACCTTGTAGTGTACATGGTCTTGGCAGGTTTAGGAGAACACAGCAGGAAAACTCCCTGAAATTAGGAGGATGGCAGGAGGCAAATCAAATGAGAACAAAGCTAAGGAAATACTTCACCCAGGGAATTTAGAACCTGGTGGGAAATTAGCATTGGAAATGTAAATGAAGTTAGGGAAATTAAGAGGATTAACTGACTTAGAGGGATTTATACCAAAATAAAGAGAAGATCACTGAAAACCTTTGAGATCTGCTCCCTCTCAACAGAATTAAAGCTGGTTTTGTTCTAGATCTGTGAGCACCTGTGTACATGCCTGTAGATGTGTGTCCTGTTGTTCTTTTGCTACTTTTAATTTGAAACCATTTTGGCTGGGAATTACGAAATATACTCAAGAATGTTTCCTTACTGAACCTCTGAGTGGCACCCAAAGTCAGAGGCTGGCAGCTGAAATAGCTTGCTTACCATCTGAATCTTGTGACTCGCATAGCTGTTGATGGTGATGGGTTTCAATTCAATCCCTAATCATTTTATATTTTATGATAGATACAGATGACATGTCAAAATAATATTTCTATGTGTCACTCATTGGTATTGACCAGACTGTATTGAGGGTGAGGGTACTGGGAAGGGCTATAGGATAATTGAAATTTAGAGATTCATATATTTTTTAAAAACTGAAAGTCCTCAAGGAAAGAAAGCAAAGTATACTAGTTACTGTCTTTTGCTGTGAAAAAAAAATACTGACCAAAACCAACATGGAGAGGAAAGGGTTTACTTGGCTTAAACTTCCATGTCACAGGTCATTATTGAGAGAAGCCAAGACAGAAACTCAAGACCTGTAGCAGGGAAGGAAGCTGGAAGCCTGAACTGAAGCACAGAACTCTGTTTACTGACTTGCTTCCTTGTCCTGTAACAACCTGCATTCTTATATAACCTAGGCCCACCTGCCCAGAGGTGCCACCACCCAGAGGTGCCTGGGCCCTCTCATCATTCAGCAATTTAAAAATATGCCTCATAGACATGTTCACATGTCAGTCCAATAAAGGAAATTTTCCAAATGAAGCGTCCTCATCCCAGATGTGTCATGATAACAGATGCTATCCCACACAAGTGAAACAGAGAGAAAGATGGTCCCCTAGAGGGTTCTTAGTCTCATTCATAAAATAATTTAAGAATGCATCCAAACAGAAGGTTTAAGATAAGGACCCACATAGTGGAAGGAGGGAACTAACTTCCACAGGCTGTCCTCGGACCTTCATTCGGATGCCATGGTGTGTGCATGCTTACAAACACCTCCTCATGGCACACATAGGTTTAAGATAATTTTATTAGCATTTTTTTTTTTTTTTGGTCTTTTTGAAGCAGGGTTTCCCTGTAGCCCCAGGTCTCCTGGAACTCATTATGTAGACCAGGCTGGATTTTATTAGCATTTTAAGGGCAATCCACAGGGCAGGTGAGCTGGTGATCTTGGCAACAGCCTTGTGGTAGAGAATGGAGAGGAGAAGTTAAAAAGTCATGAGGTCATGCAAGTTTAGAGCCTTCATGGAGGTCATATGGTTGGGAGAAGGAAGCTGTAGAGAAAAAAGGAAAGAAATTCAAGATGCTAGGGCAGACCAAAGCATTAAAGAATTAAAGACAGCATATTTAGAAAAGGGTTATGAAGAAGAAAAGGAAATATTACACTTTTCTGAAGAATTCAGGAAAGCAGGTGGACTTACAGACAGCTACGTTTCTGTGGCTGGGTCCAGAAGCTCTGCACTAGGAGCCAGGATTGAGACAAGAAAAGTTCACTCTCCATTAACACATTAGCATGACTTAAGGTGATCCTGCCTTCCTAGGGGTAGTCCCTTGGCTAGATGATTGACCAGTGAAACTGGAAAGGTGGGTCTTCCAATAGATTTTATAGTCTTGACCAGTTAATCTTATGGGACTATTGCTACTGTAACATTTAGTTGCTCACTATACCTTGATGGTAAGACTCCATTGCTGAAAATAGCAATGATCATTTTGATCACCTGACATGGAGGTTTCCTCCATTCTTCTTAACTTTGGTAGTTCCAGATGGTGCTTTGCAGACTGCTGGGGGAGAAAAGTCATCAACAGTCTTACCCACTTTTGAACCCTAATTACTGTCCTGGCAAGATATGACCAGTGATAAATTAGTGGCATGAATCTTATAGGGATAATCAATAGTTTTCTGATTGTACTGAAGGCCTGTTCCCCAGGAGGGAACATGCTTTGTACTGTGAACCTGGCCAAGAACCTATGACTGAGGATGTTATGACTTTACTGCTGTTATATTGTTAATGGAACATAGTATCAGACGACCTTCTAAATATTTATCTTTATACCCATAAATAAGTATCTTTTATCCCTCATCAGAGAAGTTTCTTTATGTAGTATATATCATTTAATACAGAGACTCACATCTAGTCAAAATGTAGAAAATAAGTGACTGTTGAGCTCTCAACCCTAAATAGACATCCATGTCATATTTTTTTTCTGAAATTCAGAATACATTGTATAGCAGGGGGAATGAGTAGGAAGATTGTAAGAGTCAGAGGTCAGGGATTATTACTGCAAAATAATGTGCTTGGACATGAAAGGCTCATTGCACTCATATGCTCACAACAACAGTTTTATTGCCAGAGTAGGACATTCATAAATTTAAGCCTGCATGAAGAGTGAAGAGACTCAAGAAGCTCCATCCTTAGCTGAAGAGCTATTTGTAGTTATTGGGTGCTATTGGAAGGAGATTCATTTTCTTTCAGTATTATGGCCCAAAGTAGATTGCCCATTCTCCAGTGGATGGTGCCCGACACCAATGAAAGTGTGACCAATACTAATTAGACTCAGTGGGTTTAAAACAAGGAAGAACAAGAGGAGGGGGAGAAGGAGGAGGAAGAAGAAGAAGAAGAAGAAGAAGAAGAAGAAGAAGAAGAAGAAGAAGAAGAAGAAGAGGAGGAGGAGGAAGGCGGCAAAGGAGAAGTGAATTTGGAAAGAGAACACATGGAGGGGTCAGGGAGGGTTGGTCTAGGAAAAATTGAAGGGTAGTTAAATCATATCAATGCACTGTTTTTGAGTATGAAATTACCAAAGAATAACATTTTAAAAACTTAAAAAACTGAACAAGTACCTAAGAAATTACTTTGGAGATTGTCCTCTGGCTTCCATAGTACATGTACAAACATGCTTGCACACTCCTCCAAACACATGTACTTCCACACACATGAATTCTCACCACCCACACACATGCATCCTCATACACATGAATACACACACACACACACACACACACATACACATACACATACATGTGCTCACACTCGCACAGGCAGCATTAAATGTTCTGAATTGAAGTGTGTCTAAAGAAGATGTATGCTCATTCATCCAATAACTGTGTGATCTTGAAGAATTTAGGTTTTCAGAGGCATAGTATCATGGATATGAGAAGTGAGCTCATGTAATTTTAAGGAATTTTAAGTGCAGTTAAGTTAGATAGCCAAAGTATATAGCTCAGTTAATGTGCATGTTTGTGTATGAAGCAAGACAGAAAAGTAAAAGACCTTGAGTAAGCATATATGCCATATAGCAATACATAAAAGGAATTACAGAAACACATTTCACTAATGCATTATCATACATACACACACACACACACACACAAAATATTAACACCATTATCAAAAAAAGTAAGAAGTTAAAGATTTACTGAGTAACAACTGTGGATCAGGATTTGATTGGACATATTTTCTAACTTAATTTAACACAATTGTGTGAATATGTTATTTTGTGCAGAGTACAAATTGAGAGAAAACACTAGCTTATTTATCTTTAATAGAATAGCTTATGTCCAGAACTATTATATAATTTGAGATGGATCATGAAGAATACTGGGTGTCTCTATTGGAACCCAAGAAATAATGTATAACTTTCTAGATTTTTTCTTTGAGGTTTGAGTCTTTCACTGTGTTGGTGATAGAACTATGTTAATTGTAGGTAGTTGATAGGAATGCAGGTGATTTGTGCCCAGAGAAATGCACCTGAATCATTTCCTAAGAATTTTTCTACTTGTATAAATTTAGTTGTTCATTTAATTATGAATTTATTATTTATTTCTATTTGTATATATGCATATATGGGTTTTTCTTTCAAATATTTGTAACATTACATAGGTTTCCTTGTCAAGTAATAGTGAGATAGAATTTTCAAACTCAGTTCACTCTATATTTCTATTTGATTTATGATCTTACCTTATTAAAACTGATTCTTTTGCAATGGTTCATGCTAGACTTAGAACTAGGGCTAATGTCAAAAATCTGTATTTTTTTTTCATTCTCTTAAAATTAGATATTTTGATAAGCAGATAGAAAACATACTTCCAAACTGAACTTTGTTGACACTAGATAAAGAGCAGATTTCCAAGAACCTGTTACTCCTTTACATTGCTAAGACAATGGACACTGCTATAGCTCTGCATTACCAAAGACCCTGTGAGGTCTTATAATGAAGAGGTGGTTAAAAGGAGTCTGGGATGGAAACAGGAATTCACTGAATGCAACTAATGTAATATTCTGCCAATTCTGTGAAGTAATTCAAACTTCTATAGTGTTTTCACACACTTACATTATTGTCTACCATCTTAAGGAAAGGAATTTATATTATGTGGGCCCTCAACCTCAAGTTTTGTCATTTCTAATCAATAGTAAAGTATTTCATGTTTTGTACACAGTCTGAAGAATGTTGCCATTAATTCTCAAAAAGTCTGTGCAGACTTCATCAGACATTTAAAAAAAATTTGCGTTCTGATTCCAAGTCACTTAAAACATGGCAAAAGAAAAAAGGGTACAGGGCACTTAACATTTTGAATTGAGTCTCTTTGTTTATAAAGAATAGAATGTATAGGTATCTGAGCACTAACTACTTTTACATTCCTGTAGCATGTACCTAACATTGTTGACTCATAGATCAGTAGGTTTACTTTGACTTATATGTTGAACAGATGGGCCCAATGCCTTTAAACCTTTGGTGAAAATTTATGGTATATTCATAAAAAAAGAATAAACCACTTCCTCCTTACCTGGAAAAGAGAAGAAAGAGTATTGGGTACCACTATGCCTTTCAATGGCACTCCCCCCCAAACACCTGGAGACCTTCCCCTGGGCCCTACCTCTTGATGGTTCAACCACTTATTAATAGTGTCAATCATTGAGGGACTTTGCCTTGAACATTTCATATCCAAACAACAGTGAGCATTGTATGCTTGTGTGTGTGTGTGTGTGTGTGTGTGTATATTTTCTATTCTCACATTTAAATTATTTGAATATTGGATATTATCTATATATAGGAGTGTGGGTGTCTGTACATCCTATTCTACTCCAATAAAATTCTCCTTAAAACTCAAATCTAAAATACAAACCTGTCAGAAAATAAAAGCTACAATTTTCAGACATATGATAATAAAAGGAAACATGACACACATGCAATTATACAAACCATAATGCAAGAGTTCGGATATACCAGTTCTCAGACAAATTTGATCTAAATTAAAATTATTTTTCTTTCTAACATGGAAAGAGAGAACAATACTGTGATATAAGCAACTTGACCAGTATGAAATCTTATAGCATCTGTTATATGCTGGTGGCTGAAAGAGAAAAGATTGAACAGCACGCAGATACCTGTGTATATGTAAGTCTGTTGGATATCTTGATATGTCGTAGAAAAATCCAAGAATTTAAAAAATGATGCCAATAAATATAGACATAAAAATTAAAAACCTGGAAACTCAGTAACATTGATTCTATTAATGTGATAAATTTGATAGAATTGTCAATTTATGATATTAATCATTTTTATTGATCTTCTTTTCCTCATTCTTAGAAACCATAGATTTCAAAACTACTTACACATCACATTTACTCATCTTCAAGGAGGACAGCCATGATCTTAGACACGACAATCACAAAATGCTGTCTTTTGACAAGTATTTTCATGCCAAATTCTGATAAAATCGTTTCAGCATTTTATGTCTAATATTATAATAGTTTATTTTTATTGTGAGAAATTGATGCTTTTGATATGTTTAATATGACACAGAAAACTTCAAAAAGGGCCTCTGGAGTGACAGTACCTCAAGCATTGCTTTGTCTTACCATAGCTCTAGGTATTAATTATTGCCTTTCAAGAAAGTACCTCCTGGTTGGTCTGATTATGCAAATGTTGAATGATCAGCTGCCTGACTCATGTGAGGCTGAGAGTCTTTCCACCACATGGAATTTTCACTACCAAACTGAAGAAGTCGCAAGTGACTGAGGATGAAACAGTCAGGATGGCTTATATATGAGGCAGAATGCATAGACAGAAGTTCAGAGTCATTGAGGTACAACCCCAGATCATCCCATTTATTTCCTGTTGATAAGCCTTTGCTGCTCTGTGTTCTGGCCCCTGCCTTAATACTTTCTTTACTGATCCATCTTGTTATACTCCGTCTGCTTAGTGCTTAGCTTTACCTGAGACTTGGGTTAATGCAGCCTGCCATCTCGTCTTCAGGGACTGGCTTCTCTCTTCTTCCTTCATCTAAGATTTTCAATTTCACTGTAACTGACCTCTGAAATAACCCTGAGATTCTTTTTTTCTTCAATTTTCTCCATGATGAACCTAAGCAAGCATGACAAGCCAGGTCTAGGTCTGCTGTCCCATCTTCTAGCGCCAGATTCACCAGATACTCATAGGAAAGTAGCTTTGATTGGGGACAGGAAAAAAGAGGTATATGAAAAAATCCTGTGCTGAGGTTATGTTGGTAACATTTCACATTGTCAAATATAT
>NW_008351640.1:3698985-3746861 GCF_000622305.1 Nannospalax galili | reverse complement strand
CAATGAGTTTTATAAAAATATTGCTCATGGAAAAGGGTGTTTACCCATATTTTATGACTGAATGACTAAGTTAATAGTTTACGTTGAACATCAGTATAAAAGTACTTTATAAATACTTAATTTAAATGGGCAAGAAAATACATTAAGCATAAGTAATTTGCATTAATTACCAGATGTTAAAGTTTATGATAGGATATTGTTACAAATGTTTTTTTCTTTCCCTCAAATACTAAATGCTTATTGACATTTTTAATATCTATTGGATAAAAAGTTCCAAGTTTTCTTCATGGGTTACTTTTTCAGCACTTTTATATTTGTTCCGAGGTATGGCGTTGGGTTTATCAAACCTACTGACAAACTGTTTTGGAAATTAAGTTACATGCTTTATATATTATAATGAAATGTTAAAGCAATTGGCCCCCAAAGTATCCATAGTTGATTTCAATAAAACCCTTCTCTCTTAGATCTTATAAGACTTTTCATCTTGAAGCAAGGGTTTTAATCCATTGGTGGAATCAAATACACCATCAGAAGGGTGTTAATTGCACTGTGCTGGGAGGAAGGTCCAATTAATTTGCTTGCTTCACAGAGTTCTGATATTTATTTTTTTACCTGAAGAATCAGCTATAAGTGGTCTTGACTTAAGCACAGAATTGATCTGGGCTGTCCCAGGCTCTGGAATCAGTTTGCAGTGGAAAGCTTGGGATCGAGGGTAGAGTAAATTTGGAGGTTCTCAGAAGTGTGTAGAACTGAAAACTGCCCCAAATTCCTGCAGTTTGTTTCATACACATCAGTTCTTTTCCGTTGTGGAGCCCTTGCCTCCTTCCTTGGACCCCTTCCCTCTGGGGGAATCTGACAGCCTACTTACCTGACCTTTTAATCTAAAAGGTGTTTCTTTTTTTAAATCACAGATTTTTCTCTTCAACTGTTCCTAATAAGGCACAGTTTTATTGGTATATGATATTTGTACAAACTAGTAGTCTTTATTATGATATTATTATTTGTATGTATGATGCACATTGACCCTATTCAGTCCTTTTCACCATTTAAAATATAATTTATTTATTAATTTTTATTTTATGTGTATAAGTGTATTGTTTGTATGTATATAAGTGCATCCATGTACAATGTCCATAGGGGACAGAAGATGGCATTGAATTCCCTTGGAACTGGAGTTATGAAAGGTTGTTAGGTACATGTGGGTGTTGTGAATTGAACCAGGGTCCTCTGCAAGAGCAGACAGTGCTTTTAACTGTGGGGCCATCTCTCCATTCCCTTTTACTTTTTCTAGTCTGTGTTCCTATTCTGATTAGACTTAGTTCTCCTAAAATAATTAGACTTCTACTTTCCTATAATTCTTTTTTTAATACCTAAATTTCACATATAAAACAAATATCTATTTGTCCTGAATGTCTTAATTTGCTTTCTCTGATAACTTCTAGTTCATCCATTTTCCTATATATGCTATACATTTATTTGTTAGTCTTTGGGGTTCAATAATCGTGTATGCAAACCAAGTTTATGTTCAGTTCATCTGGTGTTGATCATTTAGGTTCCCTCCATAACTACTGTTAAATTGCAACAATGAACATGGATACACAAATAGGCAACTTTGGTTCCTTCAGGCACATGTCCAGGAGTTATCACTGCATCATGTGGCACTCCTACTTTAGGTTTTTCTGTTTGTTTATTTTGGAGATCCATACTGGTTTCCACAATGGCTGTACTATAATTATAAAGCAAACATATTTGATAACAATAGGACACTTGACCAGTGTCACCTTTGCCCAGACATAGCATGTGACAGACTTCCATAACCAGAACAATCTTCTCAAATACACAGAACAACAAAACTTGTACTTTTGGTATTATTAGATCTTGGCTTATTAGACTGTTGGTCCTCCAAACTGAAGTTCATATTAACAGCCAATTGATAGCACCGTGTTCATTTCTCCTGAACTTAACTTTTCTTCCTGTACTCATATCACTTAGTGAGACATTTTACTTATGTAGTATGTGCCATCCATGAATTGACACATAATATTATTTATTTATTTATTTATTTATTTATTTATTTATTTATTTCAAAGTGCTGTAGTATGTGTGTCTGCCAGCTAGGAATATGTACTCTCACTGAGCTGTATCCATGACCCCAGCTCACATACAATAAGATGGAACTAGAAATCTTTACTTAGTAGAAAGCTCTATAGTAGGTAGAGCATTACATTCAGAGGGCCCAAGTTGTCCAATTAGATCTACAGTATATTAGGTGAATAAATTTCATAAGCTATTCAAATATTGGGCCACTTGTAGAACAGAAACAACGTGGCATAATCACTGTCCATAGAAACTAAGGTCCAAAGGGAAGCAGAGTGGTGGCATTTTCAGCAATAATGCTAGTGCCAATAGCATTTGTACCATCTGTCTGCTTAACCTTTGGCTTCTTTAGCCACCCTGAGGAGAAAACAGCTGCTAATCCTTAGTAACAGCACCAATTCAGGTAGAGAGGCCTTCAGCTTTAACAACTCTTGGGAAAAGTAACATGATTTCCCTACAAAGCTACTTAGTATAAACAATATCTTGGGCAAAGTTCTACGGTAGTAATTTATATCCATGTGGCTTATGTTTTCTTCAGCAGACTTAATTAAATTGATATAAAGAAAAAAAGGAACAAAAAGGGATAAGGTTTTCAAAATCAGAAATGATTTTAAGAATGAAAAAGGACTTTAAGTGGGTTTAAACCTAATAACTGGCCTCATGTATAATAAAACCTTTAGAGTGTATAACGATATATAACTGTATATATACATATATACATATGCACATATGTGTGTGTGCATGCATATAAAAAAACAACACTGTGGTGGCATGTACCTTTAATCCCAGCACTTGGGAGGTGGAGGCAGGGAGATTTCTGTGAGTCTGAGGTCAGCCTGATCTACATAGAGAGTTCCAGGCCAGCTGGGGCTACAGGAAACCTTGTTTCAAAACACATTAAAAAAAAAAAACAGAAAAAACAAAAACTTGCATCCTAGAGATGTATACACACACATAAATGCACTGCATTCTCTAATACTCTGATACCCATCTTCCTCCATATGTCCTCATGCCTAATTTATGCAAGAAATTTATCTTGTAATCATATGTGCTACTGAAAAACAAAGACTGTTGTTTGAAAGGTTTCCTCAAGAGAAAGACAGTTTAGATACTCAATCCATGTCAACTTGGGTTTGTGGTGGTGTTTGATGGCAAGAAAGGAGCTATGACTGTCACCTTAGCATGTTCTATGACTTTTGCTTAGGAGATTTACACAGAATCTGCAGTGTCAGGGAATGCTCCCTTCTGCAATTCTGCCTATTCTTTTGATACACTGAGAAACTGCTGATCCCTCGGGGTATCATTGAGGGTTATGATACAGGCCTGGGCATGATCAAGTGCAGCACTTCGGGGGTCTTGAGGATTTCTTTTGAGGCTTCTTGCCCTGAATGATGCTCTGATTTTCTCCCTTAGGTTCAATATTTTAACTCTGGTCTCATGAGGAATAGCTCAGGCCTGGCACAGTTCAGGATGCAAAAATAATGAATTGGAAATATATAGAAAGAATGTCCTATTGTTTTCTTCGCAGCTCTGTCTTTTTTTTTTTTTTTACTGCTGTGCTTTCTGTAGTTTATATTAACATTTATTAGCAGAATTAATTATACATATTTTATAGTTTTTTTCACTAGATTGCAAATTTAAAAGAAATGTGAGCATGGCATTGCAAAATATTTGTACAGGTTGCATTTTTATGGTGTTGTTTAGGTTGAACTTTCTTTTCTCTGTAGTACCCAGTTCATACTACCCTAGCGAACTCCAATTTGTCTTCACCTTCTTCTCAGAGCTTGTCCCTTCTACATGCCCATTGCAATCCTTTTTTCCTACTTAACTAGGGCTGTATGATTGATCTGTGTTCCCAGGCCATGCTCTCTACACCTATATCAGTTATTCAATCACAGATTCCATTTAATAGCATATACCAAATGCTTATCAGGTGTTACAGCATTCTATATCTCAATGACTTGTTCACAGCCTTCTTTTAAACCATTGTATATCTATCCTAAATTCAGGGACCAGTTCTGATATGTCTTCTAAACCCCAGGTACCATCCATGTTCTAGAAACAGTAGATACCTAAATATTTATTGTTATTGTTTAATTGTCCATTCATGGATACTATAAGAGAGTCTTAGCAGAGACAAACTTATTATGGGGTAAATGATGCAATGCATTGTGTGTTTCTATTAAAACATTTGTTTGTCATGATTATCATAATTAGAAAATAGAGTCCCATTCAAAATAATCCTCTGTATTTTCTTTTTTTTAAGAAACTATTATTTTAAGTTACCTCTCTTTTTACTGAATTTTTATGTACGTTACACAGAACATTTCAGTCAAGTTTAACCATCTTTATACCACCCTCCCCACTGGCACCCTCCCACAGTCACCGCCTACCAGAATCAACACCACATTCCCTCACCCACTGTGTCAAGTCCATCTAATGTTTTAAAGGACATGGAATTTACAGAAGAAAACTGCTTACCATGGTTGTGAAGACTGCTTACAATATGGTATGTGCTCAGCTACGATTAGAGTATGGGTCTTCAACTCTGGTTTTCAAAAACACTGCTATGTATAAAACCTACTACACTGTTGGTCCTTTATCTAACTGTCAAGTGACTGAGTTTCTTTGGGTGATAAGGATGTCTAAAAAACATGGACATCCTTATACAGGTTACATGCCATCTCACAGTTAAAGAAAGAAATGCTAGGATGAAAAAGACAGGTCATTGTCAAAGTATTTGTTAGTTATGAAATACACAAACATAGAAAAAGAAAAAATGAATGCACATATACTTGCTTAGTGCTGACTTTCATAACTTAATAATTATGCATTTCCCTTATGATCATCTGACTACCCCAAATCTATATTCACATCAGTAGAAGTTCATTTGTTAAATAAATACATCTGATTATGCTACCATAGTGGCATCTGGAGTCACTTAAAAAGATCACATAACATATATGTACACATATTAAAAGAAGAAATATTCCAAGCAGAAAAGGATTTCATCCCTCTGTATAAATGGATAAAATGTTTACTCTAATTAGAAAATAGGTTGTTGGGTTTTGAATGAAACTGGAGGAATCAAGGTGCTTTCTTCTGAAAAGACTGTGAATTATGTGGTGGGTGAAGAGTTTTTGCTTGGTTGAATTGCATGGTCCTCTCTCTCTCTCTCTCTCTCTCTCTCTCTCTCTCTCTCTCTGTATGTGTGTGTGTGTTAAATATTAAAACTACTTTCTATTTGAAAGACAGAAAAACCTTGCAGAATAAAATTAAGTAGGAAGACTACAGGGCAAGTGAAAAGGAATTTCAGTGTTGCTAGAAGGCGAAGCACTAAGAAAAGAACAGATAGAGTTTGAGAGACCCTGCCTTTAGTAATGAAGTGGGGAAAAGCTTAGACACAAAGTTATTTTTCAGAAGTTTTATCTGAAAGGAAGTTTTCCCCAAGAGTTTGACCCTATCTCCTTGACAAGGTTTGTAGCCTAATTGGTGACACCATGCAAAAGATCCATGCAAACTCAATCAGACAAAGACATGCCATAGAAGTGGGGAAAGGGGTGGCAGGCTCCAACCCTAGCTGAGGAACTAGGCAGCTGATCACTGCTGGTTGAGGTAGAGTAGATCTTTACAGTAGTGACTCTAGAAAGACTGACTAGACACCAGTGGATAAACTTGCACTGAAGGATAACTGGGTACAAAAGTTTGACTTGATAGGGCTTAAGAGGTAGAATGCATGAAATCTGTGGGGCTGCTAATGGTGGAGGGGCCTAAATGTGATTAATATTTATTGGTGAAATGCACGAAATTTCAGTTAAACTATACATTGAAAAGAAGAAAATATTCATTTGATGTTTGTTGGCATTAATTGCCATGTTACTTAGAAAATATTTAATATTTTTTTCAGCTACAAAATTCAAGTTAGTGGAGAAAAGAATCCTATAGCAAATTTTGGTGCTTCTAAAAGTGAATGTTAATGACTAATTTTTTTCTTAACGTGAGTTAGTTTCACAACCTTTTGTGCTAAATCTAGATGCCAGCAGCCTATCACCAATGAATAGGAAAGTTCCTTTCTTCACCCAATTTATCTTTCACATGAGGGCTTTTATTTTTAACTTAAAGATTGCTATCTTAGGTTTAAAATTAATACTTTGCATGCACAGTAAGTAAAGAATACTACTTCACTGGTATTGAATGAGTGGGTCACAATGACGATTCCAAAATATTCTAATATATTCACAAAAGCAATTGTGAACAGATGATGTAGAAAGCATTAAAAGACAAATGTGAGAACTCCATGGTCTGTGACAATAAGCTCATTGAGTTGCTAATATTTCAATTAACTGCACTGGACATAAATGATTTATATCTTATTCAATATTTAGGAAATATTTAAACATTTTGCGCTGCATGATTGCCTATGTTTTGTGAAAATGTCTTAAGATGAATTTAGAATAAAAAAATTAGAAATGTATATTTGTTTCATGAGAATTATAATGTGTATGCTCATTGTCACTAGGTTTTATAAGATCTTAACATTAAGTTATGGTGATGATTTAATACTTGCTAAACACTCTTTGCTGACCTTATTAGATGTGTGTGTAGTACCACATATGAGTGTATTATTTCATAACCTTCTGACTGCTCGTTTTTGGACTGTTTTTTAATTAGCATTTTAATTGCTCATCAAAGTAATTGAAAACAGAGCCAGAAAATGGAGCACTTACTAATCCCTTTGGTACCTATCAATACAAAGTTTTCCCAAGGTCAAGTGCCTCCCTGAAGTGTAAACGGCAGCTTGCTGCTTCTATTGCTTTGTTTTCTGACACATGATTTGCCAGTGCTGGGACGAGAAGGGTAGAATGTAGGGGAATTTATTTTTATTTGTCTTCCTTGCTTCCTTGGTTGATCATGAACATAATAGCAGTTGATCTTTTGCAATGAAAAGAAAAGTGAAATTGATCTATGCTCTAGGTCTGGTGATCAATATCAAGTCAGATTCAAAATCTAATAACTTAGTTAAGATATGACTCTGTTTGAACCAACAATCAACTGTTTGTATCAAAAGTGCTACCTTACCTGATTCATCCCATTGTTTACAAAGTTCTTACCAGGTGGTGTCCATGCTACCAGCACTAGATGGGCAACCAGAAACATAAACATTCTACATTAGGGTCTAGAGAGATGACTCATCATTAAAAACACCTCTCGTACAGGGGGCCTGAGTTCAGTTCCCAATACCTACATTGGGTGGTTCACAAATGCCTCTAACTCCAGCTCCCAGTGGGTTTCCAGTGACTCTGGCATCTACGGACACTTGACCTCATAGGCACATACTCGCAAGCAGACACACATGCATACACATAATTGAATTCATAATAAAATAAATCTTAAGAATCATATTTCTAATTGTGAAATGGAAAGGTCAACAATTTCTCATTTTGTAGGTTAAACAGGGATGCATCTAAATATCTCTTAAATTCTGTAAATGAGATGGTACCTACCAGAGAAATACTTCAAGAAGCGTCAAGCATTACTGTAGCCACAGGAGGGTGCTGGAGAGCGAACATCTTGACTGTCATTCCTTCACTGTGTGATTGTTCTGCACTACAGTTTCCCCAATAATGTGGGGAGTGAATGGCAGGGTCTTCCAAGACCATCAGAAAAATTAAGTGAATTAATATTTTTAAGTTGTTAAAATTGTCCCTGGAATATTACAGCAATATATTTTATTATATTGTTTGTTAAAGGACAAATAACTCCACAGTCTGAAGACCAAGGTTCAATTCAAAGTTTATGTTGTTTAAAAGCAGACATGTTTTTTCCTAGTATGGAGTTTTGAGGCATTCCTAACATCTAAAATGTATATTCTTAAGTGAGTAATCTACTGATAAGAATAAAAAATAACATTTCTATTTTCAATTCACAATAGGCAATGTCTACAGTTCTTCTGTGAAGGTGGATGTCTCCTTTTATTTTTTTGAAACATTGTTCATTTAGACCAAAGCTAATCTGGTGTGGCCATTGACAGGTTAAACACATGAACTAAAATCCTTTTGAGCTCTGATAGAAAAAGAATGCATACAGCTATATCTGGACTTCTCTGCCTTGATGATTATACATCATTATTGACCAGAGTGAAGACCCCCCCCCACATACATCCTGACAAGTAATTTGATACAGAGTTCATGGAATATCATAGCCCAAGGGGAATATTTGTCTACCTAGCTCAGAGATCTGCAAAAAGGATGCATATTAATGTTACATGCAACATGAACACTCTGAGGACTTCACAGGTTTTCTTCAGAGCAGTTTTTCTTAAGAATAAAAACATAAGACTCTGACAATGTCTTATTCCCCTAAACCAATGTTTATCTCCCTAGTTTCAGTTTACATATCTTGACTTATCTTTATCAGTGTACATTTATATGTTTTGTATATTCAGAAATGTGTGTTTCTGTCAGCACAGATGTATACACAATGCAAAATCCTAAACTTGTACAATGAAAAAAATCACTGAAAATTCTTGGAAAAACATTCCTGTGGAAAGCTAAGATGATATAATCTGATTCAAGTCAACATGGCTAATCTCAGCATAAACTGCATGCTCGGCACTATACATGCACCATAGAGACATAAAAATAAAATAACTGGGCTGGAGAGATGGCTCAGTGGTTAAGAACACTGGTTGTTCTTGCAGAAGACCCGGGTTAAAATCCCAGCCGCCACATGGCAGCCAACATTGCATGACATGGGTGCATGTACCTACATTCAGGCAATATACAAATAAAAAAAATAATAAATAAAATATTTAAAAAATAAATTAAAAAATGAAATAATTGATTTTCTTTTAAACTTTTCCAATGGATAGTATTGATTCAAACAAGCCATTGTGAATGAGTACCCAAAACTTTTCCTTAAAAGACTCTGTTTATTATATGATTGTGAGTCATAATTCATTGTTATATACAGGCACAGAACCTTCAGACAAGGAAAAGGCATATAGAAAGGGCATCTTATATGAAAGAATACTTATTCCTGACACGACTCACTTAAAACAGAAAGCAAGGATTTTGAAGGATTGACCCTGGTGGATACAATGTGAAAGTTCTTGTTTCCACATCTAAACCACAGTATTTTGTTTGTGTCTAAAAGGAACTACTGGGTGTGGAGTACATCAAAAGATAAAACTATTTAGGAAACCAGTGATAGGACACAGTTGAGAATTACTGAGTGGATGCTTTAGTTTTCACATATGTCAATGTCCTATTAACTCGTTCTCAAAAAGTAAAATCTGGTATTCTCTTAGAGTTTGGTGAAATCATTCCATGTTGCCTCAGCAATGTTTTGGGAATCTGGGCAAAGCTTCTGCATATTTGCTGTCTTTTCTTTGTATATAAGAGTACAGAGAGAATCAAGAACACTTTTGACTCAGAGTGGAGGTACCTTTGTCTTCACATGATCTGCATTATATCTGTCGGACTCTACATCTTTTCTCCTGTGTTTAAAAGAAACCATTTACACTGGGCTAACTCACCTCCCTGGTATGATGTCACCTTAATTTATATCTTTGTTGCATATTCAGAGAATCTATTTCTGAATGTCTCCTCATTCACAAGTTCGAGAGGTCAATCATGCATTTTTCAGAGACACAGTTTAAACCGCATGAACAACATCTAAGCGATCTGGAGAGGGGTTGTTGTTTTACTGCACTGAAAGCCATTAGGTTGGCTTAATAAAACTAATTGTAGAATCTGGCATATTTTACACTGTGTAAGTTTTGTCTTATGGAGTTTAGGAATGGATAAAGTGACAAGTGAAAGAACTGGGGATTAACTAAACTGTACAGGACACTAGACATTTGGAGGATAGATGGAAAAATCCTCGACTTGGTGGTAATGTTTGTATATGCCTCCAAAGGGCAACTGTAGTGTATTTAAATTCTATCTTAATATGAAACTAAGAACAACGTCTGAACCTTAAATGTGGTAGTTGCTCTGAAACTTGATTTTCCTAAAACTAGGGAGTGACATGCTTTGTACATACCACTGTGCTGCCCTTTGGGATCAGGAATTGAGTTCTTACTGTCTCTGAATTAGTTGGCCAAAGATGGGCTTCTGATGACAGGAGAGGCAAAGCAATTTTGGAAGCCAAGGGTATTGGAGGAAAAGCTGAAGACCCTCAGGAATACGAGTGAAACGACACCATGCCAACATACACATGCACAGTAGTTGCCAAGGAGGAGAGCAAACATGCCCTCCACCAGCTGTACTTTTCCATCCACATTCCCCCAAATCCTTTCATACTGGTCTAGAAGTGTCTAGTTGAGAAGAAGAGACAAGAAACTTGCAAAAATAGAATGGTTTAGAAAAATGAATGCACGTGGGTATTTTTTCTTAGAATAGCCATTTCTATTGTTGGCATACGATTTAGTGAACATTTTTATAACTTTTTAAAGGATTATTTGTTCTCTTTGTTGTTTGTTTGAGAAGTTCGTATGCACATGTGTTGTGTCCTGATCGAATTCCCCGCCGTTTCCTTCAGCCGAAACTCTTCCTCTACCCCCACCACTTATTTCTCCCAACTTTATATGCTCTTTTTTGTATATGTTTTATTGAATCTTTGTACATTTCATACAAAAAAAAATCTTAATTCTCTTTATACTCCATTCTGGACCTGCAGCCCCCGCCCCCGTTTCCCCTCCACCAGATTTCATGCATTCTGTTGAATATATTAAGGCATATCAAATCAAGTTTGCATACCCTGATGTTCCTCAGTGCAAGTTCATCCACTGGAGTCTAGTCAGTCTGAGTCTCTCCCTTTTTAAGAGATCAAACCTCTCTCACTCAGCAATAATGACTTACCAATAGCTCTTCAGCTAAGGGTTGGAGTCTGCTTCCCATTTCCCCAGTTCTATTTTGAGTTTTTGTCTAATTGAGTTTGAGTAGGTCTGCATGCTTGCCCATTGCTATGAAATCATATGAGCAAGTTCCTAGAGGCCTGGAAGCCTCTGTTTCCTTATGATCGTGCACCATTCCTGGCTCTTAAATCGTTCTGCCCCCTCTTCTGCAATGATCCCTGAGCCATGGGTTGGGGTGAGCTGATCTCCAGTTAGGATTTCTTCATGTGCTCTTTTTTCAAAGCCCCCCTGAGTTAGCTTAATGCTGCCTCTCTGTGTATGCATGTAGAACCATCTACTGGAGGATGAAGCGTGTTTCAGGCACTGAAAACCGAGTGTCCTCTGGTAGCCAGTAGCTTCTCAGAAAGGTGTGGGACTTCATAAGACCACTCTACCCTATTCATGCAGGGATTTTGGTTGGCTAGATCTTGTCCATTTCTTGTGCATGACATTAAAGTCAGTATAAATTCATATGTGAAATGGACCTGTATAAATGGTCCATTATCTAACAAATACTGTTTTACTGCAAATATCCACTATCTTTATCTCTTACAATTTTTCTGTCCCCTCTACCATGATGATCCCTGAGCTTGGGTGGGAGGGGTATTGTATAGATGTCCCATTTAGACCTGAGTACTCGAGGTTCTTGTTCTCTACCCATAAAGAACAGACGTGGGTCTCTGTATTCATTGCTATCTATTGCAAAAAGAAGCTTCTCTGATGAGGGCTGAAAGATTCAATAACCTATGTGTATAAAAATAAAAACTTGGAGGGGCACTTTATTACTATCACGTTATTACTATACCCATTCAGCAGAACAATAGCATTTAGCTTCTCCCCAAGGGCCTATGACCTAACCAGCCAAAGGTCTTTGGCCCAGTTAACAGTGCCAGACACGAGTTCTGTCTTATGGAGCAGCCTTCATACGCAATCAGAGTAGCAGGTTACTCACATAACATTTGTGCCTCTATTATATTAATGGACATATCTTGTCAGACTGGTCATTATTGTAGCATACAGGTTATAGCTGTGGATTATTTTTCTCCTCCAGGAACATGCCTAGAACCTTCAAGCACCATGAAAGTAAAACAATAAGAATTAAGCTTCTAGGTCAGTATCAATTTGATTTTGCCATGCTGTGTGTTCAATATGTGTGATATCTTTATCAATATGGTCTTACCATCAAGTTCTGGAGGGTAATCAATAGCAATAACAATAGCATGTAATATGTGTATAAGATCCTATGAGACCCTATGTAATATGTATATAAGATCCTATAAGACCCTATGAGACCCTATAACAAAAAAACTATTTCAGAAGTCTCTAGTGTTAGTTATGCCCCCATACTCCCTCCTATAACCTGATCTCCCATACCCCAACCCATTTACCCCTTCATGGTCTGTTATTCTTTTCCTCCTTCAAACAAATTGCATTCTATACCATTCTCTTATAATCTCCCTCCCATAGGTTCTTACTAGTCTCCTAACTTTTACAGGTATTCCAATTTAAACACACATGTCTAAAGATTCAAAGATAGGATCCATATCACTCAGAATGTTATTTATAGATTCATCCGTTTACCAATGAATTTCATGATTTCATGTTTCTTTACAGTTGAATATGCCACTGTATATGCATTAATCACTTTTCTGTTGCTGTGATAGAAACACTGACCCAAGCAATTTATAGAAGGAAGAGTTTATTTGAGTTTACGGTTCCAGGGGAATTATAGTCCATCATGGCAGGGGGACATGGTGGCTGGAAGTGGCTGGAGTAGAAGCAGCAGAAGCTAAGCTCTCACATCATCATGCAGGCACAGGAAGCAAGAGAGCGACTGGAGATCCAGCAAGGCCTAAGAACCCTTTAAGCCCACCCCCAGTGATGTGCTTCCTCCAGGATAGCCACACCTTCTAAGACCTCCCATAACAGCACCATCATCTGGGGACAAAATGTCCAAATACTTGGAGCCTATGAGGGACATTTTCATTCAAACCACCACAGTATACATGTACCACATTTTCATTTAAAAAATATTATATTATTTTTATTTTATGTGTACGAGTAGATTGCTGCATACATGTAAGCACACCCATGTCATGCAATACTGTGGAGGTCAGAAGAAGGCATTGGATCCCCTGAAACTGGGGATGTTGTTGGTTGCCAGGTAGGTGCTCTGAATTGAACTCAGGTCCTCTGTAAGAGCAGCCAATGCTCTTAACCACTGAGCCATCTCTCCAACCCCACACATTTTCTTTTTCTATTCATCAGATGATGGGTATCTTTGATTGTTTCCGTTTCCTGGCTATTGCATTAGTTTTATTGTTTTTTGTTGTTGCTGTTGTTGGTTTGTTTGTTTGTTTGTTTATTTGTTTTGAGATAGTGTCTCCCTGTAGCCCAGCTGGCTCTGAACTGGTTATGTGGACCAGGCTGGCCCCAGCCTCACAGAGATCCTTATGCCTCTGCCTCCCAAATGTTGAGATTAAATATGCACACGCCACACACAATGGTACCTAGCTATAGTAAATTGAGCATCAGTGACTATTCGTGAGCAAGTATTTCTGTAGCATACAAAGTCCTCTGGGAAGATGCCCAGGAGACATATATTTAGGTCATGTGGTAAATCTTTGTAGCTTAATGAGAAATCTCCACACTGATTCTATAGTGGCTCACCAGTTTACAATCCCACCTGGAGTGACTAAGAGTTCTCCTTTCTTGACATCCATGCCAGGATTTTTATTTATCTCTGACTTGGTAAGATGACATCTCAAAGTAGTTTTAACTTGCCTTTCCACCTATAGTGGCTAATGATGTTAAACTTAAAAAAAAAAATTCTTGATTATATTTCTTATTTTGAGAAGTCGCTGTTTAATTTTATGCTCTATTTTTTTGTATTTCGTTTTATGAGTTCTTTGTATATTCTAGACAGTAACCCTCTATCAGAAATTGTTCTAGTTAGCTTTCTATTGACTTGATAAAAACACCAAAACCAACTTGGGAGTAAAGGGTTTATTTTATCTTACATCTCCCAGAGCACAACTTATCCCTGAGGAGGCCAAAGCAGGAACTAAGGGCAGGAACCTGGAGCACAGACCACCTAGGAGTGCTGCTTACTGGCTTGCTCCCCTGGCCCTTGTTCAACCTACTTTCTTATACAGGACCATCTGCTCCATCGAGGCACCTCCCACAGTGGGCTGAGTCTTCCCACATCAACCCAAGTGTGTCAAATTGACAACGAAAGCTGTCCAGCACAGATGTGTAGCTGGTAAAGTATTTTTTTTTCACCCCAGTTTTGTAGTCTGCTTCATCACAAAATGATGTTCTTGATGTACAGAAGCTTTTTAGCTTCATGAGGTATTTCTTATCAATCATTGGTTTTAAAGCTTATGCTACCTGGATCACATTCAGAAAGCAATTTCTTATGAATATACTTTGAAGTGAATTCCTCTTGTTTCTTCTGACAGATTCAGGGTATGAGGTCTTATGTTGAGGCCTTTGATGTATAGAGTTCAGTTTTATGCAAGGTTGAGAGATAAGGATATAGTTAAATCCTTTACATTTTTCTATCCGGTTTGACCAGAACCATTTGTTGAAGATGCTGCCTTTTCTCCAACATGTACTTTTGGCCCCTTTGACAAAAATCAAGTGACTGTAGGAGGATTGGTTTATACCTGGGTCTTCAGTTCTATCCCAATGACCAATGTGTCTGTTTTATGTTGGTATCAATTACTGTTTAATTATTGAAGCTCAGTAGTGTATCTTGAAATCAAGGGTGGTGATACCTGGAGCAGTGTTTGTAGTGTTCAGGATTATTTGGGCTGTCTTGGGACTTTGTGGTCCCATTTAAATGTTAAGATTTTTTTTTCAGTTATTGTGAAGAATTGCTTTGGAATCTGTAGATTACTTTTGCTTGACATGATTCTTTCTTTCTTTCTTTCTTTCTTTCTTTCTTTCTTTCTTTCTTTCTTTCTTTCTTTCTTTCTTTCTTTCTTTCGTCTTCTTTGAGATAGGCTCGCCTTGTAGCCCTGGATGGTCTGTAACTCACTTTGGAGACAATGCTGGCCTTGATCTCACAGAGATCTGCTTGCCTCTGCCTCCCAAAGTCATTCCATTTTCTGATATAGCCTTTAGTTTCAGTGTTTTAAATATTTCTTTTAAATTTTTTTTTATTTATTAATTTTTATTTTATGTGTATGCGTGTATTGCCTGCATGTAGGTAAGTGCACCTGTGTCGTGAAATTCTTCAGTGTTTTAAAGTTTTCCTTGTATAATACTTTTATTTCTTTGGCTAATTTTATTCTAATATATTTTATTTTTTGATACCATTGTGAATGACTTTCTTTCCTGGTTTCATTGCTGCTGTTATAAATGAAGGCACTTATTTTTTCAGTATTAATTTTGTATCCTGCTACTTTGCTGAATGTGTTTATCAGTTATAAGATTTTTCTGATGGAGTGTTAGGAATACTTTATTCAGAAAATCATATTGCATGCAAATAAGGATACTCTGACATCTTCTTTCCTATTCGTATCCACTTTAATTCTTTCTCTTGCCTTGTTTCATTAGGTAAGATTTCAAGAACTGAATTGAACAGGAGTGGAGAGAGTATATACTCTGTCTTCTTCTTGATTTTAGTGGAAATGCTTTGAGTTTTTCTACATTTACCATTATATATACTGTGACCTTCTTATGTTTTGTCTTTACTCTGTCAAGAGATACTTCTTGTATCCCTAGATTCTCCATGACTTTTATCATGAAGGGCTGTTGACTTCTGTCAAAAGCCTTTTTAATACCTAATGAGATGATTATGTGGTATCTGTTCTTAAGTCCATTTATGTGGTGGATTACATTTATGTATGTTAAACAATCCCGCCATCTCTAGGTTGCAGGAGACTTCATTATGATGGATATTATTTTTGATGTGTTATTGAATTTGGTTTGAAATAATTTTGCTGAGAAGTTTTATGTCTATTTTCATGAGAGAAACCAGCCTACAATTTTCTATCATTTTAGGGCTTTATCTGGTTTGGGCATCAGGGCAATACTGATTTTTCAAAAAGAATTTAGTGTTCTCCAAAACTATGAGAACTAGCCTTCAGGGAGATGGCTTCCAGGTCAGTTCCAGCTCCATTGCTCCAAGTCCTCTGTATGAAGTATGTCTTGTTTTCAGCAATAGAGTCTTACCTTCAAGTTCTTGGAGGAAATCAAGGGCCATGGCAATAGCCTCTGTAATTTTTGGAGTCTTTTGGACTACACTGGCCAACAACTTGAAGAAAGGTTTCTCCTGTCTGTCACTGTTTCTTGTTATATAACGTTCAGTTATACACATAACCTTCAGTTATACACATAGACTCATGTAGAGATTCTGTATGTATAATTTTTCAGTAGGTTTTTGGACTAATATGATTCCTTCTGGTTTTTCTTTTTTTTCTTCTTTTTTTATACTAGCTAGGCATTATTTGCCTCCTCCCCTGCCCCCTGCCTCCCATCTAGCCCTCCATCCTCCCTCTCCAGTTAAAGTACCCTCATTTTCCCTACTTCGCCCTTGATAACAGTCAACAGCCTCCTATGGTCCTACTACTCTTGAGCTCCTTCTTCCCCTTTACCCCCCACAGTTTCTTGTAGGGGAGGAGGTGCATGACTATATGGAAAGCGTCATACAGGTGCCTGTGATCTTACTCCTGTGAACTTACAGCAATGGTGATAGCAAGCACAAGACCCATACACACTCAAGCAGACAAAATCGTAGCATAGATCTGTGGAAATGGGCAGCAGACCTCAATCTTAGTTGAAGAATTATTGGACAGTTGATTACTACTAGGTGAGAAAGAGCTGGTCTTCAAAAGAATGACTCTGGATAGACTGAATGACCCCAGTGGGTGAACATTCACTGAGGGTCATCAGTGGACACTAACTTGACTTGATAGGCCTTAACATAAATGACAGAATGCATGAAATCCAGTGGTAGGGAGGATAGGAGGATACTGATGGGGAACTGGTTATAAAAATGATTGAGATGTTGTTTATGAACTACACAAAAAAAATCAATGAAAAATAGGTGTTAATTTCAATTGTTCAGACTTTCTTTGTGACCTAATTTATAGTTGATTTTTAGAGAAAGTTTTTAATATTTTTAACTATAATATGTTGTGGAGAGTTTCTTTTATGCTTGTTCCTTTGGTGCTCTGTAGGCCTCTTGTACCTAGATGAGGAGCATCTGTTTCCCTAGGTTTGGGAAATATTCTTTTTTTTTTTCAAACATTCCTTATGCCTTTTCTATGGTATTCTTTATCTTATTCTGTAGGGACTCAGGTTTGCTTTGCTTAGTGGGGACCTGCTGGCTTCAGGGCAGAGGGTTTGATCAGCGACAGAGTTAAACTCTGGGACCGGTGTCTTCCCAACAGGACGATTTATTTTAGAATTCAGATGGTTTTTATACATCCCAAGGAACTAGCATTCACGTGGGACATGACAGTCACATACAAAGATTTAGGGTACAAAGAAACATGACATTTAATGTGTTAGTAGGTGCCAGAAGGATTCTTAAACTTTTACTCAAGGTTATCAATGCCCATCCAGTAATTTATTGGCCATAATGTTTTCTTTCTTAGAGCTAAAAGCATGGTAAACTTAGCTTTTAGCTCAGGAGTAAACCTTTAACCTGGCCTAATCTCTTAGCTAGGGATAGCTGAATTATTTGTTTAGGACAAGGAGATGAGCTAAGGGTTGTTGACCGAGACACTTTCCCACAGAGCAGGGAGCCTGCACTTTTATGACTGGGCCGCTTCCTCCTGCCAGTCTAGCAGTGTTCTGCAAGACAGGGACCATCGGAGCCACTGTTTTCAGTGCCCCTCCCTTTCGCAGAGAATGTAGCCTGGACCTACAAGTTTTAGGCTCACCTCACCCTAGGGCCTGGCATCCTGGTTTCCTACATTATTCTATGCCTATAATTATAAAATTGGAAGTTTAGTTCTTTATATGGTTGTTAAAATCTTTCCTTCCTTCCTTCCTTCCTTCCTTCCTTCCTTCCTTCCTTCCTTCCTTCCTTCCTTCCTTTCTTCTCTCTTTTTTTCATTCATTTAGAGTTCACATCCACTGAGTGAGGTAATTCCTGTACTTTGTTTTCCAGTCTGACTCTCTTTTGTCTCCATGTTCTTGGTCCTGCTTTTCATTGAGGTTATTATGTGGTTTGCTGAATTTTTCTTTGCCAGCATCATTTCAGTTTGGCATTTTTTAAATTAATTTTATCTCTTCTGGAAATATATTTTTGTATTTTGGAGTATATTCATGCTTTCTTTGATTTGTTTGAACATATTTCTAATTATTCTTTTTAATTTTTTTTGTCTGGAAGTTCTTCTAGGATGTTTTATTAGGTACCGTTGTTATGGAATTAGTAATTTGTGGAGGAGACATGCTGTCTTGGTTTGGTGGTGGGGGTGTGGGTGTGTGTGTGTGTGTGTTGCTTTCTTTCTACACTAGGACTTAGGCATTTGGAGTAGTTTCCCTTTCTTTCTCCTTCCCTCCCTCTCTCCCTCCCTCCCTCCCTCCCCTCCTTCCTTCTTTTTTTGCTTGCTTGCTTGTTCTCTTTTCTTATTTTTGGTTTAAGTTGCCTTTCTTTTTGCACTGGAGGCATATACAATGTACAGGAGAGGACTAAGTGTTAGTAGGGTTGATATGCTAATTTATCTCTTTGGAGTTGGGCCTAAATAGGGAAAACAGGGATTTCTTTCTTTCTTAGAGACTTTCAGAATGGTTTCCTGGAGCAAAATTCCTATTCCCAGGATCTGTTGGCTGAAGTGGTGAAGTTGGTCAGCAGCAGGTGCCTGGAGCTTGGGTCCTGGGTGATGAAGGTGGTCCTAAGCAAGGGAAGTAGGGTGCAGGAGGCCTTTCAGGCTGTTCTGTGGGAGCAAGAGGCTCCGGGACCTTATTGGTGGTCCTAATCAGTAGAAGCCAGGGTCTTTTGCTTCCTTCAGAAGGTTGCATGGGCTAGACTCATGGATCAGACTTTCTGGGAGCTGTAGGTAGATCTGGTTCAGGAGGTCATAGCCAGCCCCTGCAGCCTGTTCCTAGATTGGACCATATAAGCAGGCCCAAGCTGGGGAAGCCAGCGTTTCTCAGCAGATGCAGAAGTTTCCTAGCTAACATAGGTCTCTGACTTAATTTGTTAAAAAAGGTTACCTATTTGCACTTAACAATCTTAATGGAATAAGTAAAAAATTAATAAGTGTTCAAACCACTTCCCTGCCTGTAGTCTACAGATGAAGCTAAGTTTGATCAAAAATAGTAATGACAAAGTTGAAACCATTGAATGGAATTTCACTTTGAGTGCTATTTCTATTATGAAAAAAAATATGGAAGTTATATAAAAAAGACTCCATACTGTCAAAATCAACATAATAAAAGCATAGAGTTTAATTGTAGCTCTGAGAATGAATAATTCAGAAATCTTATATATTTTAGAATAGCTCAGTTAGATCAGATGTCCTTTATGTAATTTATCATACAAAATCTTTACATATATCTTCTACTTAATAGAATATTGAAATTATCTTTAGAGCTGTTAGTGATGGCTCCTACTTTTCACTTAACTCTTACTTCGTATTGATTTCCATGTCCTGTTCACCACATCACAGGTAATAGTTTACTTCTCCCATCTTTCCACACACAAAAAGAAGTAGAGACCACAAGACAAGTCATTTTGTTTGTTGCTCTAACTTGGTGCCTCAATTAGTGCCTGATAAAGGACTTTCAATAGGTAATTTTTTAATTAATTTTCAATCAGTGACGATGTGTCCAGATAATATTATCCTTTCTCAATCGACAATAAGAGTTGGAAAGGATAGTTTTTGAGCATGTGCTTTCGTTTCTGCTCCTTAGTTGCAGTCAAACACTTAGCCTTAGATAGACGTGAAAATAAAGGCTTCACACCTTAAATTGGATGAAAAGTTTTGTACCTGCCCAGTGAGGTGAAGATAACAGAAATCCACTGTATCTACACCTGGGAAGAAGGAGCAATGCCTCTCAGAGACTTCTGACCCAAATGTTTGTTCAACTATTATGAACGTTGCCTGATCATCCTTGACTTAGAGATATCTGTGAATAATCAAATAGGTTGTGAGAGAACTGTATTTATTCTTGTTATCAATAAAAAAATTCTACTTTTTATAAGGGAGACTGAAAGGCTCACTTGATTTTGAACTCTGGATAAGATATCACCTGATTTTATCCCAAGGATAAGAGGTCAGATTTATACATTCTTTTTTTTTTTTTCTTATCTACACACTTAAAACACTTTGAGCTCAAGTTCTTTCACACTTGGCTACACGATATGGGCATGTTTGATTAAGAAGATCCTAAGAACTCTGTTGTTAGAGATACAGAGATTCAGGGGCCTCCTCTGGGACGACATCCTTTAAGGGAATGTGCAGAATTCTGACAATTGTTGAAATTTGAGACTTTAAATTTTAAGTGAACTAGTAAAGGGAAGCCGCATATACAGCCCTCTGACTCTCTGATTATTCAACCTAAAACCTGTTTGAGTGTTCCTTCGTCATTATTTTGAGTAAAAATGACGGCCCTTAGCATCTTCAAGACTGAACTAGGCGTGTATCTACTACAATTTACTATCCAGACAGTATTATAATTCGGCACAGGCATCATGTTGCTATGGAAAGGACATTACAAGGGACTAAAAATCCATGTGAGGCAAGATCACAAGTAGAGAGGAAGGCATCTGCTCAAAAGCTTAGTTTGAATTTGGAGTATGAATGTGAGTTGGCTTATGCTCATTTTTGTAAGACTTGAACAACATACATCACACACTGATTTAGAGGTGCTGCTGCTAGGGCCTTCCCCTTCAGCCACACAGTTTTACAGAAATGCATCCTCTTCAGTATTGACTAAAGTGATTTGAGATCTAGAAATGTTTGAAGCTCTTTTGTGATTTCTCTGTGTTTGTTAGGAGTGACTCTGCCGAGGTGAATAATGAGGCTTCACATTTTTCTTTCTCCCCCCAATAAGACACATGCATGACATTCTCTTGACTCTCTGCATGGTTATGAGTAATATTCCCTTCTGTTTGAATATGTAATAATTGAATTTACCAAAATATTCTTGATTTGTTTAATAAAAGACTCCACTTTCATTCATGTGATTTTCAAATGGAAGGTTCACTTTTGAAGCCAAATAATATTTGTATATTCATAATATTCATATCCACTCATATGACAGTGTGCATTTACGTAGTTTCCATATCTTCATTATTGTGAGCAAACTCCAATTAAGATGGAAGTACTGATGTCTTTTCAGGACAACAACTTCATTTTTCCTTGAATATAGACCTAGAATATGGGGAATGGGAAGAAAAATGGCCAAAGTTAGATTACAACTTTCAGTTAAATGTAAATAATTATGAGTGGATAAACAGATGACATTATAACTAATAAGATATGATGAGATCTTACACACACACACACACACACACACACACACACACATAAACATGCACACACACACGCACAGAGGCACTATGGTTGGTGATGACCACATTAATTAACTATGGCAATCATTTCACAATGTGTCTATGAAATAATCATATTGTACACCTTAAATACATTCACACATTCCTTGTCATTTGAATATTTTTAAATGTATATAAATATTTAAAGTAATTCATGCAGCTCCACTGGAATCAGTCACTCTGATGGGGTGTTCCAGGTAAAGGGGCAAACCAGGTTGTTTTTCCTTCTCTTTTCTGCTTTACCCTAATATGCATACACAAATATGGTTATGTAAAGTATTTATCACTTGCTTAGCTTTTGTGACGAAGTACTCCAATGTATTTTAGTTGTACTATTAGTTTTAAAATTGCAAGAGGTGGAGCCTGGAGAGATGGCTCAGCAGTGAAGAGCACAGGCTGCTCTTGCAGAGGACCCAGGTTCAATTCCTAGCACCCACACGAAGGATAACAATTGTAACTCCAGTTCCATGGGCTCCAACGGCCTCTTCTGACCTCTGTCAGCACTGCATGACATGGGTGCACCTATCAATATGCAGGCAATACACTCATACATATAAAATAAAAATAATAAATAGAATATTTTAATAAAATTGCAAGAGGAATTGCCACCAAATACGTTTTTCCCCTTTGACAATTTTAGTTTTTCTTCCCAAATTTAAATGATATCAGTAACATCTCAGTCATTCTATAACATCCATCTGCATGCCTTACTAACACACTGAGAGATTATATGTGTCTTTCTGTAACAGTTTACATCACATTTACTGACAGTGAATAAAGTTAACTTTATAGTTTAATAATGAAGAAAATCAAGTGTTTTACATTCAGAGAAAATTAGTGAACTGCAATGTTTGTTCCATGTTAACCATTATGCTGAATGAAGAAAATTCAACTTAGAACGTATTCAAGTATGAATAATTGTTTAGGCCTTAAATGTTGGATTACTGTTACTATCTGTTGTTCCACAAGACAGCATTCAATTAGTTCCAGCCACTGAGAATTTCATGTTATAGTGAATAAAATTGTTCCCAATCCTGGGATATGAAGTAGGAAAATGACAATGTCGGCTGGAGTTGATTCTGCCACATTCTTACTACTTGGTTGTGTCCTCAGCTCTTCATCCACAAAATAGAAATTTCCTTTATTTTTTATACAGAATAACTAACTCATTCCTGTTTACCCAGGTAACTTCTCTGGTGTTAGTTTTGAAATTCTTGTCAACAGTTGAGTGTGACATAGGTAAGAAACACGGGTGGTTGTAAAACTTACTCTTTGCATAATCTCACAGAATGAGGTAGGGCTAAGTACATAACCACTTTTGACCAATAAAAATATCTTTTGATATATAGGAACTATCTTACTGTAACATATTTTCATGGAATTTATGGCTCTCCAAGTTTGTTTTGTAGTACAATCAAGTATGAGGTCTATGACAATATGTAAGTAAAAACTCGAAAGGTATCTGGACCCAAATAAAACTGTATAGTTGAAAAATAATCTTGTGTATATTGAGCAGCATATATATGCTGAATTCCTGGTACCATAGCTTCGTATTTTAGATGGAGCCTTCACCTTTTAGAAGATGATGTATTTATTTATTTATTTATTTATTTATTTATTTATTTATTTATTATTTTTGGCTGGTAGACCTACATTGGAATATCTGACTTTCCATAGCTCTACTGTATAATGGGGAAATTTCCTTTAACCTTGTAATTTACATAATTCCCTGGCTTGCTCCCCTTCCAAATTCTATAGTTGACACTCTACACCCAGGCAATGATATGGGTAGGTGGGGAGGTGGCTAGTGCTTTTTTAAAAGAGGCTACAGAGAGCTCTCTTACTCTCTCTACCACATGTGTTTGTTTTACAAGATATTGATCAACATCCTCTCAGATGCTGAATGTACCAGCATCTTGATTTGGACTTCTCAGCTTCCAGAAATTAAATAAATAATTGTTGCATGCCAACCCTTAACTTTATTATTGCAACACCTCCAAACTAAGTTACTATATATACGGACATTTCAAAGACTTTAAGTTCATGTCTATTAAGTGGTATGACAGTGCTAGTCTCACGGATTATTTTTATTAGAAGGTGTTTACCATGACTATTGTTAATACTTGGAGAGCAGTAAGGCATTGTCTGACATTCATAGCAGTTAAGCATGTAGCCCAGAGGAGGAGTTAAGTCACAGACACACACCCCTACACAAATAAAAAAGACAGATGATAAAAATAAGTGCAGTTTCTAAGCCATGTTAGGAATTGAACTGAAGTAAGTGAGATACCTACAACGAGTAGCTACATGTTAAAAATGAGACAAGGGATTCAACTGAGTTCAATAACTCAATTGCTAGTCTCTGAGTAGTTTGCCTGCTGTCTAAGTTGAATTCCACCCGGCAATCTTATACAAGTTTTGTCTCCCAAAGGAACTACATGACTTTGTACTTGCAAAATTTTTTCACTTGCATTGTCTTACTTGATCTCAACATAGACTTGTGAATTATGTATTAATCTCAAGTGCAAACATGAAACTATCAGAGATTAATGACCCTCTAAGGTGACATAGCTTCCAAATGGTGGAGCTGAGATGGAAGCCCATGCTTTGTAACTCCATAACTCACTTCCCCTGCTTTGTTGTGAGTTTGTGTCACTGCGCACTTGCTCTATGATACTGTACATATACTCATACTGTATAAGACAGTTCCATTATTAATGGGAAGCTTAAAATCAACTTCTATTTTCTCAGTACAACATAGGTTTTGCATTTAGTTGCTCACGCAGACAATAAAATGAAACAAATTCATAGAATCAAATTAATAATTTAAGCTTTGTCTGAAGGACTCAACCATTATAGAACACTAAGAGAAATAGCACTTATATTTAGCTGATCATTAGCAAAATATATGCTTTAACTTAAACAGGTTTTTCTTAGCTTAATAACATAAAGCTTAGTTTGGGAGCTTCTGATGAATTAAAATTAGCTTTTTATTGAATAAACATATTATTCTATATAGAATATGGACCTGGAAATGTAGTGATAGTAATGATAATAACAAATACAAACAAATCAATAAAAACATTACATACATTGTGGTATCCATCTAAGTATCTACTTATTCACATGTTCTAGTTACTTTCTATTGCAGTAACAAAACACAGACCAAAACCAACTTGCAGAGCAGAGGGTTTATCTCATTTTACATATATTTTCATTAATTGTTTGAAAATCTCATAAAATTATTTTCATCATATTCAGACCCTTCCCACATCTCTGCTACCACACTAGCAATCCCACCCTGACTTCATGTCCTCTGTTAACTGTTTTTATATTTTTTTAAAGGCCTATGGAGTTTAATTTGTGTTCCATAAATTCTCATGATACTCTTGGGTGTGGATTCATTCCTTGGAGTCTGGTTAACCTGCTAGTCTTTACACTCTTAAAAAAAACAAATTCTCCCTTTCCCAACACATACCAATAGATCCAATAGGCCCTCGAATTTTGCCTTTGAGGAAAGTCAGGGTGGACTCAGGGCAGGAACTGAAGCAAAACAATGGAGGAATAGGAATGCTGCTTACGGGCTTGCTCCCTTTGGCCGGTGCTTAGTCTGTCTTCTTATCCAACACAAGACCTCCTTCCCAGGATGAGGGGCACTACCACAGTGGGCAGTGGTCTCTCCCTATCATTCAAAAAATTCCCCACAGATATGCCCACAAGCGAAGGTGATGAAAGCGATAAGTCAACTGAAGTTCCTTCCTCCCAGGTGTCTCTACTGTGTGTCAAGTTAACAAAAACTAACTAGTATACCATATAACTATCTTTACAACTCAGTTTCAAGCAATTTCTCTGGTCAGATACCTATGATATATATATATTCTATTCAGAGTTTATCCAAGTAAAGATAAAATTCCCCAAGAGATCAAATCATTCACTCAACCCATATTCAGCTACAAATGTTACTGAAACATTAGGCCTCTATTTGTTTCATGATAGATCGGTGAAACTAAATCTCATTATTAACGTTGGTATTTTTCAACCTTTCCTCTGATTGAGTGGGAATATCTGAGACTCCTTTGACAGCCTTGTATTCCCAAGAGTCGACCTCTTACTGAAATCTCAGTGTGTTTACTGTCTCTCCACATAAACAATGTTCAGAGCATTAGCCATGTGCCAACAGCAGGAAGAATAGAATCGGGGAGGGCAGTCATAATTCTCAGGAGAGAAAGAAACACTCCAGAAGTTAGCACTGTTTATTGTCTGATTTCTCCAATAAGCACCAAGAATTTTAGAGAATTGTTTCTCTCCGGTAGTGCTACTGTAACAGAACGCCAAACAGGAGGTGCTTAAAGATTCAGATATAAATCTGAAATCTAGGTTCCAACGTGCCCAGGCCTATTGCTAACTCTAGGGGAAGTTCCTGGCTGTAATACTCTATCATCTATTGTTCACAACTTTGGCATTGCTTGCCTCCATTCACATACTCATTCTCCTCCTGTCCACTTCACCTTGTCTTCCTTCCTTTACTTTGTCTCTGGGTTCCCTCAGCTCCCGCCTCTTGTATACATCAGTGTGTGTGACTCAGAGGCAATCCCTAGCCTCTTAACTTAAACTGAGTTCATGAACTGGGAGGGGAGTACCATGTTCAAAATGGTGTCATTCATTAACCCCTAGTCTATGATACTAAACTCAAACCCCAATTAAAACATTTTAAAAAATATTTTTGGCTTATTTGAGACAGGGTCTCCCTGTAGCCCCAGTTGGCCTAGAACTTGCTATGTAGACCAGGCTGTCCTTGATCTAGCTCCTTTTGCCTCTGTCTCTTGAGTGCCAACCACCAAACCTTATTTTTTAATATATTTTATCTATGTTTAAAAATTTTTATGTGTTTGACTGTAATGCCTTAGGTAAGAAAGTGCACTTGTATCATACTGTACCTGCAAAGGTCAGACGAGGTCATTGGATTCCTCTGGAACTGAAATTATGGATGGTTGTTAGGAATTGAACCTGAGTCATCTGCAACAGCAGCCAGTCCTGCTCTTAACCATTGAACCATCTCTCCAGCCCCTCCAAACCTTATTTTTAATAAAACCTAGAAACCTAAAGGTTTTATGTAAAATATATGCATGTATTCATTTTGTTTTACAATAGTCAGCTAAGCATAACTGACTTTCCAGTTGGGCCATCCATAAATGCTCAGTTTCTTTTATCTTCCTAACATATCAATTTGTTTATGAGATCTGAGAGCCTATGGGCTTTGGATGTACCTATATGTGCAGAAGAGTACTGGAGAGCAAGGCTCACAATCTCTTGCTTCCAATTTTCTTTTCCTGACACAAAACATCACTATTGCAGCAGTCAGTCTTCTTGTAGAATTACTACATTGTCCTACATGTTTAAAGAATTCTTTCCTTTGTTTACCTAACTGTTTTAGATAATGAACATGTTTTAAAAGATATATAATTTCCAAATACAAATGTATTGTATTAGAAACCATGTATGTATATAGTAAAACGACAAAAGAAACTAGATAGCTTTTGTCTGTCAAAAAATTAATTTTTCTATTTCTTTTTAGGTCACTTTGGTGTATATGTTCTCTGTCAATCTGTTTTTGTAACAAAACTTTAAAATTGTCCTTTTGTATAAATTTGGTTCTTTTAAAAATGTTATTGTTGGGGCTAGAAATGGCTCAGTGGTTAAAAACGCTAGCTACTCTTGCGGAGGACCTATGTTTGATTCCAGGCACCCACATGGATGCTAACAACTGTCAGTAACTCCAGTTCCAAGGAATCTAACACTTTCTTCTGACTTCGGCAGACATTGCACAGCATGGGTGCACTTACATACATGTAGGCAAAAATCTCATACACACAAAATGAAAATAATAAATAAAATTTGTTTTTGAAATATTATATTTGAAGAAGAAATAGTTCATGATTTATATATTAAAATGGGCAGAAGCAGGGGTTGTTAGCGCATGCTTTTAATACCAGAGGCAGGTTGATCTCTATGAGATGAAGGCCAGCAAGTCTACATAGTCAGTTCCATAGTGAGTCAGCTGAGGCTGCAGGGAGACCCTGTCTCAAATCCCTCCACCCCCAAATAGGCAAACGGTACCCAGAATGCATTGGAGTCTCAGAAAGAAAATTTGTTAGTGATGAGGGAAGCTATAAAAGTGTTTATGAACATCTCTTCTTTTTTTCAAAAATCTTACTTAGTGGAAGTATGAAAGAAAACCTCACAGTAAAGAAGAAAATGCTTGACTGAACTAGATTACAAACATCTTCTAAACAGTAGCTGAAATGGCCTGTATTTGGTAGCTCCAAACCTCTTTGGTTTCCTTGGTGAAGAAGGAAAGAAGATGATAATAGATCTCTGTTAATAGCACTGAGAAAAGGAAAACTACATGCGTTCAGCTCAGGTTACATGGGACAATTGATGGGCCAGTTTGTCAAATACAGCTTAAAGGAGGGAGACTGTATCTTCCAGATACTCACCTAAGTGAACAGACCACAGTGGAACCAGTCTGAGTTGCAAATTCTGAAATATTAACAAATCAAACATTGTTCCTCATACAAATCTGCTAACAAAGGTTGTATATCCTCCCGGAATTTATCATTTATTTACAAGGCAAATTGAAAACCTCCAGCTCAGACATGACAGGGACTAGAAGTTTAGGTTTTGTGAAAAAGAAATATAGTTAAAACTTGGGGCCCTGAGGGATGATTCAGTGTATAAGAACACTGACTGTTCTCGTACAGGACCTGGGTTCTGTTCCCAGCACCCACATAGCAGCTAACAACCATCTAGAATGCCCTTTCTAGGGGCTCCTGTGCCCTCTTCTTACCTCCATGGGCATTAGAGGACATGGGTACACTTACATACATGCAGACAAAACTCTCCTTCACGTAAAATAAATTAAACAAAGCCCCCAAAATTTGTTTGATGTAATCTAGCTTAAACTAGCCTGTTTTCTACTTGTGATAGAAGAATATTGGATGATTTTGGTCAATAGAAGACATTTTTAAGTAAGATCAACACTATTTGCTGTGTTTAGTATACATTATAGAAAAAAAAGGGTAGAAGAAAGAAATATAATGAAAAGCCTAGGCCTGGTGGCTTGGAGTTGGGACAGGATGACAGGAGAGACACCAAAGATGGTCTGATCTAGATATGTATTAGAAAACTTGGCATTGGAATTTGATGATTGGTTGGAGTTGAATAAAAGATAGGTGTAAGAATATTAAAGCACTGCTAACTATTGGGATGAGAAAACCCAAAGTCCAGTTCACAGTGAGCAGGAACATCAAGTGTTTGTAATGCTGATGTTAGATTTGATACAATTGTGGTAAAAAGGAAGAAATCAGGACCTGATATCTAAATTTCAGAGTAATATATAGCAGTTATTGATAGATTAATTTTACTCAGAGACAATGCCAAAACTATTTTGAATTTTGCTTTTAAGAAAACAATCTATTTGAGAAGCTTCCTTTAACAATATCACCATGGGGTGTCATCTGTTTAATGACATATGCCTTTATATTAAATGCTATGGATTGAAATCTAATAACCTGCAGTGGTCATTTTTGGACATGTAGGTATTCCCCCATATGAGAAATTCCTGAAAGTGTGATTCCTACATTTAAGCATATGTGTATTTTATTTTTTTACTATATATTGCCAAGTTCTCTTAACAATAATATATATAAATGTCTGTTTTTTCACACCCCTACCAAATTTTATACTCTTTGGCAAACTTGAAATGTTTTTTAAAAAAAGATGTATTTTTTGTTATTTAATTTGCATTTTACAGAATAATTAGCTTGAGCAACTATCCATATGGTTTTAAGTTTCTTCAGTTTCCCTCTTTTTTATGAATTAAACTGCTTATTTATCCTTTCCTCATTCCTTTTGACTTATCTTTTCTCTAATTCTCTCCTCCCTGTTTTAAAAACAGTAAAGATGTTTTGCAGATTTTTAGTTATCTTTCTACTGCTTTGTTTTATTTTTGATTTGGTAGGAAGAATTTTTAAAAATATGCTTATTTTCACTACAAGTTTATGACTTATATGGCCGAAGTCACGTATTCAGAATGACAGCTGGGAATGAGATTATAGAAATGGTAAAACTTTAATTGAGAAGACATCTATAAGTAAATAAATTAACTCTCTTTGGGTTATAATTTATGAATGCCAAATGATTCAATAATAACATTGTAAAACACTAAATACTTTCAGTGAGTCCTTTAATTTTTTTTTGTATATGCCACCACATTGATTTTTTTTTGTAAATGTTTTATTGAGAAGATTAAGATTTGATTGAGTCATTTAATTTTTATCCTTCTCATTTCCATGGTCTCCTTTAATCGCTCCTCCACTTAATTTTTCCTTCTTCCATGTGCCAGTACTTATTCTTACCATTATTCTGGAAGAGAACTGAGCACACATCACTCTGGGCATGTTTGCAAGATGATAGAGAAAACACAAGCTTGATGTTCACCACAAGCTGTTTTTTATGCCTTTTTGATGATTGAGAATTTCACATGCTGATGGATTATATCAACAAATTGGGGAGTCACCATCCACAGATAATAAAAAAATGGTTCATAGATTTATGAAGTGGCTGAATTGTGAGTTGGCAAGAACACTGGTCCAATTGTATAACTCAGATCCAGCACAGGTTCCTTTACTGACTGGTTTTGCAATAAAGATTTTTATAAGTATGTTTTCTTGTAAAATAGAACTTACTGAATTTACACAATCATTCCCTTAAATGAAATAGTGCCTATGAATATTTAAAAAGATACATGCAAGTAATTTTGGCTTTGTGCTGATTACTCAAAAATGTTGGCTATTAATGGCATTTGTACTGTTTAGCCTATTTTAAGAACCTGATATATTCTGTAGGAATATTAATCTTGTTTCATGTTTCTTGGTTTGGAGATATGAGTGTGATGAAGGATGGGCTGCCATTTAATGTTCAGTCAATTTTTACTGAACTAACAAAGAAGCAGATGTTTAATTTTAAGAAAATTGCAAGGAAGATAAAACATAAACTGTGAAAACTAGAAGCAGACACAATGTTTAGCCACTAGATGTCAATAATGATTTTTGCTTGTTTCTTTGTTTGGGCGTTTTATATCCCCAAGGCTAAGTGCAGGTGTTGAGGACACTGAAGAGAAGACAATGCTCTACTTGCGGTCTCCCAGCCCTGTGTATTTCTTAGCTGGTCGAATGTGTTACCCTGCCACTGACCTATGGACTGTAAGAAGTGAGCAATGAATGTTCCATACCTCTCTATAACCATAGCCCCCCACCCCCACAATCTCTTATTTGCTTCCTACCTATTACATCATCTTCTCTTGACTATGGCCTCATTTGTTAAAAACACGTCAGCACACTTCTATGTCTAATGAGCTTCACAATGTGGTCTTTCAAGATGCCACTTCTCCAAGGACTTGGCTCATATTCATCCTGTTGGCACCTTCAGATTAATAATCATATCAAGAAGTGTTCCTTGGCCAGGAAGACCTGTTGAATCATTACTAAAAGAAAGCACATTTTGATTATAAAGGGTACTGCAAAATTTCACAATGAATAATACTGTGGAGGACACAGGAATGCGTAGCATATGCCATCATGTGACCCTTCTTTGAAACTGTTCAGAAACCTTAAAATATATCAACAACGTCCTGCTGTGTTTTGTCTCATTTTTTGAGTTTAATGGAGCACAAATAAGTGTGTCTTTGTCTTATTCCCTCAGCTCTTTTGGTTGACAGAATCTCAAATGGATCTCAAATAACCTTCTTGTTACCCCTATGTTTGATTCCCCGAGGTATCTGTGAAAGCAGTATTCTCAAATGAGGCAGAGCCTGGAAATCCTTTGCATTTATCCTTATAGAATTCTTCTCAGAATAGAGCATGCTGTTTGAAATCTACTCCCATCTGCATACAAGTTCCTACTGGATTTTGTTGTTCTTCCTTCAATGAGGAAATTGTCTTACTTTTTACTTTGACTGTAGTGTTATATTCTATTGTGACTACTTCATTTCAAATAATAATTCTGAAGATGATTAGAATAATAAGAAAATATGCTAAGAAGCTGGCAACTACTTTCAAACTGTTATGATAATACTTTTTTTGATTTAAGTAAATTTTCCATATTAAAAGATGGACAACTCTATCAACAGAATAATCATTCTTTGTACATTATTTATTTTTTTTGTATTTATCACTTCTCAATTTTCATTATCTGAGTAATATATTAACAAACATTAACAAAAGAAATCAATTACTCTTAACTCTATAAACAAAGTGTAATATCACAAATAATATTTTAATGTGTTTCTTTAACTGTTTTCTATGCATAATTTAAATGCTTTAATCACAAAAGTGTGTTGTTTATATCTGCTTTGTAAATTTAGTTCATATCCAGTGCATTCCTTCTTGCTGCTGTGCAGTTGCCGTAAGTATTGAGTTGACTCTTTCCTTCCCTCTGAAACGGTAAATGTTTATAAGCTTAGTTTCTGCATGAACAACTATGATGTCTTACCTATACACCAAAACATTAAGGGATGCTATTACTCAAAACTATATTTTTTTCAGTATGAACAAAATGAGATGCCATCACTTCTAAGTCCAGCCTTAGTTCACTGATCTGTATATCTTTCTCACTCTCTACCCTGTGATGAGAAGCTCTTAAGAAAGTTGGCAGCAGAAGCAGAGACACAGAAACAGAACGGATGATGCCGTCTGGTGGCTGTTCAGGTTCATAGTTTCACGTTCATGTTCAGAACTTCAGTTCCCTTGAGAGTTATTCTAATTGTAATAGGCGCTCTTCAGCAAAGGCAGTGAGACCTGATGGTGAGGCAGATGAATCACATTCTGAGAACAACAATTGAGGAGATCTTTGGAAACCTTATGTTAAAACAGAGTCCCTGCATGAAAGAGTTTAAATATGTACCAGCAAGTCAGGCCAACCATCTCTTCACATCTGGGTGTTTGCCTACCCGTGATTTATGTTCACGATTCTCCTTGCTTCGGGGATTCTATTCTGAAATCCATTATTTAAATTGAAATTGTTTATTAGAAATCATCGCTGAACTTACTCGTCTGCAATATTTAACTCAAAAATACACAAAGGAAAGTGGTTTGAGAAAAGAATTAAGATGAGCTTCTGTTGTCTTTTGAGGAATTTATAACATTGTTTGGGAACTGCCTGAATACGGAAAAAGATCTATAATGAAGAAAGGAGAAATCAAATACATTTAGGCATTTGCTTCATTCCCCTGATTAATATAAGCACATGCTTAATAAAAATAGTTTATCTCAGCATCTTTAAATATCAACAGTTTCTTTATGAATTTTTGATGTTCAAAAAAAAGTCAAACGACCAGATGTGAACTAATGCTATTGATCAATAAAAAGATATGATGCTGGGAAAGTTCAGAATAAGATTCAAATAGGGCTGTGCCTAATACATGTTGGTGGAGGACAGGAGCCAAGCTAAGCTATGGTAAGTCATCTCATCGATAAAGTATTCTAAAAATCTAATTTCATTTGATTAATATCTTGGGTCAAGTAAGGGTTGCATTAAAATTCAGCAGATATTTGCATTGTGGGCACATTTTGTAATTATGTAGCATCGACTTAGCTTGTCAGATAAAACATTAGACTAGACTTAAGGCCTGCCAGGGATGGGTATGTTGTCTTGAGTGACTTTCAGATATGGTTTTACAAGGCTCCTGATAGTCTGAAAATGTTTCATGTTCTTCTATTAAATTTGCTGTCACCAACACAGTTATTTGCACATCAAGAGAGCAAGATGTTTATATAAGTAAAGGGAATGAAAGGGGAACAAGAAACTGCACAGAAAAATGTTTGGTAGGATTTGAATTGACCTATGGCAATGGACTGCCTTCCTTCTCTCATGAAAGAAATGACATATATGCTTGAGGGATCACTTTATCGAAATGTAAAAACTGATATTGGGCAATGGAGACTCAAATTTTGAAGACAAACAGAATGACTCAATTCTAATCACACACACACAGAGAGAGAGAGAGAGAGAGAGAGAGAGAGAGAGAGAGAGAGAAGAAAATACCTGTGTGAACTTGGTTGGCCCTTCAAAAATGTCAACTTTAGTATCGTAAAACATTTTTTTGGAGACAGGGACTACATGCAGGCTCAGATTGTCTGGAACTCATTATGTTGACCAGGCTAGCCTTGATTCACAGAAATCTGACTGTGTATGCCTCCTGAATGCTGGGCATTGTTGTATTAGCATACTGGGTGTAACATCTTTTGCTAATTTATTCAAAATTATTCAGGGGGAACTTCCTGTATACCAGGCACAATTTAACTCCTGTAAATTCAGCATTAAAAATCATGCTCCTCAGAGTTTTTTTCTTTAAATACTTTTAGTGTTATTAAGCTGAATAAGCAAAAAATAAAAAAATAAAAAAAGCTTTTATTTATTGGAGCATGATCTTTTTACTAAGTACTCAGAAAGACTTTATTTTTTTTTTCATTTTCTCCAAAATATTACTCAATTTTGTTTGTTTCAGAATTCAGGCAGAAACCTCACAAAGCAGGTTAATAAGACTTTGAATATTTTTACTTAACCTTTCTCTGCCATATGTCATGCCTAAAACTAAAAGCAAGATTTATAACTTTCATTCCAAGCACAGTAACCGACACCCATTGATTGCTAAGTTAGTTGTCTACAGTGCGGAGGCAGAGAGGTCATGCACGATTCAAGATGAAATAAAAGAAAATAAGTGCTGAGTAAGGACTGTGTTGACTGGAGGATATAAGTGCAGCCTGAAGGGGGCTCTGACCTATGATTAGGTCAGTATTACAATCTGTCCAAAGTTCACAAAGCCAAGTTCGTTATAGTAAGTGTCCACATCTTGAAATACAGATAACTAATTAATAAAGATGCCTAAATACACAATGTGTGCACATATACACACATGTACAACACACGTAGAGAGAGAGAGAGAGAGAGAGAGAGAGAGAGAGAGAGAGATTTCACTCCTTTACCTACAAAATGGATGATTATTAAACCTGGAGTATACCAGTTGCCCCTTTTTATTGTTGCTGTTTATTGAGACAGCCTCCTTATAGCCCCAGCTAATCTGGAACTCACTATGTAGACTGACCTCGCTCTCACAGAGATTCACCTGCCTCTGCCTTCCAAGTACTGGGATTAAAGACATGTGCCACCACATTGGGCTTCTCTCTTTCTTAAAAACACTTCAGAATGTTTTTCACTTTCTGTATGAGGTTCTCAAATTTGCCAAATTTATAATCATGCCTAGAAATTCTTTTTTTTTTTTTTTTTTTTATCTTTTGGAGATAATGTCTTCCTGTAGCCCCAGATGACCTGGAAATAGCTTTGTAGACCAGCCTGGACTTGAACTCACAGAGATCCACTAGCCTCTGCCTCCCCGAGTGCTGAGATTAAAGGGATATGCCACCACACCCAGCCAAAATTCTTTTTTAATTATTTTTATTTTATATGTATGAATATTATGCCTGCAAGTATCTAAGTTCATCCATATCCTGCAGTGCCCACAGAAGACAGAAGAGGGTCTCAGGTTCCTGGAACTGGTATTTTGAATGGCTGGTAGCAACCTTGTGGTGCTGAGGTTCAACCCCAGGTCATCTGCAAGAGCAGTCAGTGCTCTTAACCACTTGACCATCTTTCCAGCCCCTCCTGCCTAGGAAGTATTAAAAATATATTTGATATAAGAAATTTCACAGGGTCCCTCCTCTAGATGAAGAGCTACAGACAGTCAATGGATGTTGAGGGAGAATCAGTTTTTCCAGGGATGAGCCCCCTGATAGATCATCTAATCCCAAGTGGCCAGCCCTAAACACATGTACACATGAGCAGCATTAAATGAGCTCAGTGCATCATATATGTATGTATTTAGGTATATGTACACATATATACATGTAGGTATACATATACATATAGAACAATAATATTCAAAGAGGAGGAGAAGAAACTGGGAAGGAGTGTGGGAATATGTATGAGAGGAGTTGGCACAGGGAGTGGGAGGGGTGGAAATGATACAATGATATTTTTTAAAACAGTATAATTTATGGGACCCACTCCTGACCTAATTGGTACCTAATTTAGAAATACACCAAACACACTGTATTTCTAAAATTCTTCCAGAGACTGTGAAGATGACTGTTTCGCTAGATTTCCCCCCCCCCACTTCTCAGGGTACCCATGCGCCAGCGCCCTCTGAGGTCCCAAGGCTGACAAACTGACATAATACTTTCTATTTTAGGTTTTACATAGTTTATGACACCCAGGAAAGGATGACTTACAAAGGCATGAATTCTCACAGGCTTCTATATGAAATGCCTGCCTTCAGCACATCCTGCCCATGGTCTCCATCAGCTTTTCGCATGCCTTCTCGCCCTGCCGGGTCTGTGCTGCACCCCACTGTCGGTGCGCCTCATTCCCTTGTGCTCCATATGGCAGCAGCTTCACCCCTTTTCCCCTGCACTCAGCACAGATCTCTAGACCTGCCTTCCCATCAATTTTACCCTTTCGGAGGAACCTCCAGGTTACAGTGACCCAGGTATAGGAACCACTAGTCTAAAAAACTAATCATAGTTGTGGCTGGAGAGATGGCTCAGCAGTTACGAGCAGTGGCTGCTCTTGCAGAGGACCTGGGTTTGATTTCCAGCACCCACATGGCACCTAAGTTCATAATGTCAGTTCCCAGGGAATCTGACACCCTCTTCTGACCTCCGTGGCCAATGCATGACAAGGCTATACTTAGATGCATACAGGTAATACACTCATAGACATAAAATAAAAATCGTAAATAAAATATTTAAATAAAAAATAAAAATCATCCTTTAACATAATAGATACTCCATGGGTCTTTCTCTGCACTTTCATAGCGTAATGCTATCTCAGCCTCACTCTCCTGTCACACTTTGCTCTTGTGTTGTTATGAAATGTGTCCCCTTTACCCTCAAATCTCCTATATAAAGTCCCCTTGGTTATCCTTCTACCTTCTCTCATAAAGACCCTTCCTTTTCAGTGCCATCTCCAAATGCTCCCTCCTCAGCGCCTTCTGTATTATGCTGTGAAAATGTGCATGTATCTTTATCACGCTTTTTTTTTTTTTTTTTTTTTTTTTGAGACAGGGTCTCCTGGAACTCACTAAGTAGACCAGGCTGGCCTTGAAGTCACAGAGATCTGCCTGCCTCTGCCTCCTGAGCACTGGGATTAAAGGCGTGGGCCACCATGCCCAGAATTTTAAAAATACTTTGACTCACTTGAATTATTGAAAAGACGTTTTCCCATGACTGGTTTCCATCTGTACTTTTACATAGTGTCCAGAATAGGGCATGTTTTAAGAAAATACTTAATGAAAGAATTGAAAACCTTCATCTGAAATGGAGTAAGAAATGCATTGAATTTGGTGTTTTCTGCTGTGTTCTCATTTTATCAGCCTTGAGGGTCCTATTCAGTTGTGGAGAAAAAACTGAATCAGAACAGATCTATTAGTTTCTTAGAGTGTTTTGTTTTTAACTCATACGTTTGTGCATTAATATTTGCGCCGAGACAGAAGCAGGTAATTTGTTTTACAAACATTTTTTCAAAATACTGCTGTCAATTTAGAAATGCAGTGTTGGAAATGCTGTAAATTATAGCACGCACATTGTGTGTTTTTGTTGTTTTAAATGTGTTTGCTTTGATGAAAATTTGACCTCAATTTTAAGTATGACCTGCTTAGTAAATAGCAACCTCCGTGAAGGTGTGAGGGGCTGGGCATAATATCAAGAAGGTGAACAGGGAATTCTGTTCCGAAAGAATGATACTAGAAGACATTTATAATCTGTAACAGTAGCCAGGGACTCGGACAGCTTTACTGATGTGTCATCAGGCTGAGAAGGGAAGGCTCCGTCCGCAGCATGGGTGACAAGGACAAGTTCTGTGTGTTCATCGATCTGCAGTCCCCCATGGAAAACCCCACATATTTCTGAATGTCTTGAGTGGTTTTATTGATGCAGCTAGTGCCAGATGAGAGGGGAACTGGACTCACTACATTTATTTTTCATGCTGTATTGGCACTCTTGCTTAAGAATTATAGACTATAAAAAAATTAATATATACATAGATGGTGTAGGAAGGGAGGAATAATTGAGAATCATCAAAACATTTGGGGTGGGTTGCTAGGGAAAAGTATAAAGTCACAGAAACCCAAGTGGAATACTGTAAAATCAGTCTTCTGTATATTGTGTATGCCTGCTCTAATGATAACCACGCATTCTTTGGTTACTGAAATCCTTTACTGCAACAGGTGATGAATCTGACCTGGAGAAATTTTAGTCAGTGGCACAAAACCGTCACTCAAAAACACTGTACATAAAGCTGATACAACTTTAATACATGTCTAGTTAGAGAGTGGATATACTCATGGAGGCATTGAACTAGGGCATGCTGGTATATCATAAAGTCATAGGTCCAAAGAGAACCTGGAAATGCTATGATTCTGTCTTCCTGTCTCCAAGTAGGAAAATCCTCATGTTGTAAGGGGAAAAATCCACAATGACCTATAGAAATGTAGGGCAGTCAGTTTTCATATTAATTTTGAATTTGAGAAATATTTAGCAATGACATTTTTAATAATTAAAAGTTGTCATTACATATTAAGTTCATAATTTGTTGCCTATGAAAACTGTAGTTCCAGAAGACATTGTTTCCTAAATCTAGTTTCTGACTTCTCTCTCCTACAGTGTGCATTATTACCAGTTTATCCATCAATGTCTTAGTCACATTGTTATGTAGTGTAACATCATCCCTAGTTCTGAAAGCAAGGAAATCCTTCTTCAGGGTATTTGGGGAGCTGAGAAGAATGAGTCTAGTCTGGTCTAGGTAGGGTTAGAGGGAGTGTAGGAAGCTTTACTGAAGGCTTCTTAGAAGTCTGTCACTGTGAGGATTTACTCTTAGTTTATGAAACAGAACAAAGTGAAAACAAACAAAATTAATAAAAATCTATCTTCACGGAGTCTTTGTCCACATCTAGACATAATACAAGTAAGACCTCTCCTGAGTTTTCTGACATGAACACTTTTCTCTCTCTCCTTAAAAACTGAAATGTGCCTCCATTCATAAACTCCTTAGAAATAACTCTAATAAGAACTACTTGGGGACTTTACAGGATTTTTTTCATCCCTAGCTCAGGGGATTCTTGTAAGTGCTCTGAATCCCAGGAATCCTCCAATTCCTTTGTAATCTGAAGCATCTCTCTTGTTTTATTACCGTGCACCTTGACTCTCTTGCAGTTTCCTTTCTCTACATTCCCATCACAATGGAGGCAATCCTCCTTGCTTTTTTTTTTTTTTTTTTTTTTTTGGTCAGGAGGTGGAGGAGGGGGGATCAAACCCAGGACTCAGGACCTTGAGCACTCAAAGCAAATGTTTTACCAGTGAGCTATACTCACAGCCTTAGAGTTCCATTTGTATACCCATCACATCTTATTTATTTTCACCTTTGACTTGATAATCTTTGTCATTGATTTTTGTGAACTTCCATTTCTTCTTCTGTCCTTCACATTCTAGCAATTCACATATTGCTGTCTTCTACACAGACCCCATTGCAATTGCAAACATATCCTGAGACCAAATGTCTAATATGCATGCATTTGCTTATGCATATGCTAAGTCTTTTCCTCTCAGCATAAAAACGCTACACTTTACATGCCACTCTGGCCCATTCTTTCTCCCAACTAAACTATGAATCCAGCGATTGACACCTCCGAGTATCTCTGATTTGACACACTTTGCCATTTCATTTCTTCCAGGAAGTCTGTTACATATCTGTGCATTTCTGCCCTTGGTATCATCCCACATTTGAAAAACATTATTTCTAAACCATTGAAAAACATTTTTTTTTTTTAGTTTCAAAAAAGACAAAATGACACCAGCAGATATGTGCAGTACCCAAGAGAGTTTTAAGACTCTTTGACACACTTATTTGTGATCTAGGAGCTATTTTTCTTCATCTTCCTACAAATTTGATGATTATTAAACTTAGAAAATACTAGATTTCTCCTTCTGCTTTTCAAAGTGAGTGATTTTCATTTTTTGCACAAGATTGTCAAATATGGCACACATCACAATCATGCCTAAAATGTCTTTAAAATGTAATTAAATGCATAAAATGTAATTGAAAATTATATTTTTAATTGATGGAGCCCATCTTTTATCTTCTACTTAGTATATTTAGAAGTGAGCAATGGCTTGATTTTTTTAAAACATCTTTAAAAAAATTTTTTTTTATTATTTTTATGTGTATTTTGAGTATATTTCCTGCATGTATGTGAGTGCACCTGTGTGGTGCAATGCTGTGGAGGTCAGAAAAGCGTTTTGGATTCCCCTGGAACTGGAGTTAAGGATGGTTCGTAGCTGCCATGTGGGTGCTACAAATTGAACCCGGGTCCTCTGCAAGAGCAATCAGTGCTCTTAACAGCTGAGTCATCTCTCCAACTGCAATGGTTTGATTAATAGTAGTGTTTTCAGAGCATGCTATCCAATGAGTGGGCTGTACCACTCAAAATCAGTATGAAGAGAATCTGCCATTAAATGAAATTAGAGTTATGGGCTGACTAGGCAAATCGATGATTTTTCATTTGTCCCAAACCAATGAGAAGCTTCTTAAACTTTTTAAAGTTGAGTTGAAATACATTTCTAACTAATGTGTGAGGTAAAATTAGATGTATGTATAAAAACGGCCAAGGTAGCATATTTGATTATTCCTAAAAGACAAGGACTAAAAAGAAATGAAAACATATCTTGAAATTATATCTCCCAGCTCTTTTGATGTACTGTGGTAGAAAAAGAAAATCAAATAGAATCAAGATGTCTCTTAGTTTCTTGCTTGTACAGGTAGGTAGAAAATAAAACCATGTATCTGAAATAAGAAGGGCTTCTAAATCTTATCAATTTATCATATAGAATTTGCAAAACTTTAGTTGTAAAACTTCTGAAAATGAAAAATGTAGAAATATAAAATAGAAAGTGCAGAAAAGAAACAGAATAGGAAAAAGGTCATGAGGTCTGATTCAGCTACATTGCATTGTTGGGAATGTCTGAGGGAAGCAATCGGGTTTGTAAATGTTCATACCCAGCTGAAATTTCGTTAATAGCCTATGATCTATTTTATTTTATCATTTTTATATGAATAAGAATCATATCCTCCTCTGGCCTGATGTGAACTTTCAGATGCAATGCCTCAAAACCCAATAATACATGATGAGATCAGAAAGCTTCTTGCTGGGCACACTGTGAAGTCAGACAGGGCTTCCTTGATTCTTAGTCTACTTACCTGCACAACTTTGACAATCAAGAGAAAAGAAAATAATCAGTTCTCAGAAGCACATATTAAGCTGAATTTTAGAATGCTTCTGATAAGTGTTAGAATGGTGTCAGCAAATTCTCAGATCACAGGTGTGCTCTGTTGGTCCTCTCTGAATGTTACCTCTGATTATTTTGGTATATGTTTCGGTAAAGAAGATAATTGTATTGCAGAACCAGGTATCTGATCCTAGTGGTAATATTAGGGCTCTGGAGGGAGAGAGAAAGAATGTGAAGCTTAAGAATTGTAAGTTACTACAGATGAATTGTGAAGAGCGTGTGAAATGGAACCCTCAAAGTGAGAGAAAAGGAAGTACGGAGGAATATCCAAATTGGGATTACAGGTTAAGGAGTTGGGGCTCTAAAGAATCCTTTGAAATTATTGGCTAGGAAATTCAGTTGTTATGAAAGGTAATTACTGTTTCCTATGGGGTGAGGATTTGGAGAGCTGCAGATGTGGGGGGAATAAACTTTCACAGTGAAGGAAATTATATAACATGTATTGCCAGCATCTTGTGACTATGAGTAAGAATAGTTTCCAAGTCTAAATTATGGAGCTATAGGCCAGAAATTCAGAAAGGATCACCCTCACCCTATGTTAATTGCTAATTAACGTATCTCTAGTGGAACAGAACCCCATTTCCTCAACTCCCCCCATCGCTAGAGCACAGCCAGTGATTATGTTTGTATGAAGTTTTGCCAACTCTGCCTTCACAGTGCATGGGTTGCCGGTGAACCAGCCATGCCCACATGACACCTCACTGCTACTCAACTGAACCACTAAGGGGAGAATTCCTTCTTTGTTTTGGAATAACTCTACATATTGCATTTGGGAATTTGATGGAAGAAAATCCTCACTAAGATATTGATAAGATTTCATCCTCCTGAAGAGCAAAAATCATGCCAAGTGTATGGGTGGTATATCAGGAGTTTTCCAAGAAAATTGAATACCACTCTGCTACACACTGAACTTAAAAAAAGAAATGCCAAAAACATTGCTTTCCAGTAGTTCAGAGTGAAGAACAGCAAAAAGCAAATGGGCTCCATTCTGATTCTGTTATCTAGAGCACAGGGCAATGATAGTGTTTTATAAATGTGGAGGGGACGGTGTTTCCTGCTTTTGGGATCACTTTGAGCTGTATTCTCTGTCTTGAGCACATATTTCCTGGCCTGTCATCCTCAAATTGCCACGTTTGTCTCACGTTGTCTTCCTCCTGCTCTCTAAGTTCCTCCTGCCAGCCTCTTGATGTGGATTCACAGTTAAATGAACCAAAATATTGAGTCCTTACTTTCTGCCTTTTGGTCTCCAGTGACTCGTGCAACAGTGTTTTTCTGTTTGATATTTGCAATAGAGAGTCTAGATGTCAGGGGAAAGAGAGAGAGAGAGAGAGAGAGAGAGAGAGAGAGAGAGAGAGAGACAGAGACAGAGACAGAGACAGAGACAGAGAGAGGAGGACGTTTCTGAAAAGGATGAGATATTTATACCTGAACACTGTTACTATGATTTCTATCAAAAAGAGAGAAGAAAAACTCCATCAATGAAATGCCTATCAAATTTCAACTCAGCAATCATTTTTTAAAATAAATAACAGTTGGATTTTTTTTTAGTTTTTTGACATTAGCAGAAAAAATTATTTTAATAGATGCTTTAAAACTGAGCAGGGAAATAACTCATGTGGAACTTTTCTTAATCATTAAATTAGTATATATAAACAACACGCAATACAGGACCAGGTTCAAACACAAGACTGTTCATTTTACTGAAATAAAAGATTATTTGATAATTCAGCAAGCTTCAATCAGGAGTGTGTGTGTGTGTGGGGGAGAGAGATATCAAAATGCATGCTTGGTATTTCATAGTTCAGTGAAGGCAAAAGGGGAATGCTTTATCTCCAAACAGTTATTCTCTCAACTTCCTGATGAAATAGAGCCTTGCAGCACACCAACATTATACAAATTAGCACACACACACAATGAAACAAGAAAGAACAAATAATGGTAAACTAAAACAGGCTTTGTTTTGGTTGCCAGAGCCCTTTAGTATTTCTACTAGCTCTCAGTCAAGCTGTAGAGTGGATACTTTGTAGGCTTCTAGATAGAATTCACAATTACCAGAAAGCAAGCTGGCTGCTCTGAGAGAGAGCACTGGGGCCTTCTTTCATGTTCTTTTTGACTCTGTGGTTCCATCACTGGTGTTTAAGGTGAAAAAGGTTCCACTGCCTCTGAGTTTCATAGAGATATTTCAAAAAAATCTTTCCATATCCTTTTGAGAAAGGTAGAGAAGTTTGAATAGCTAGAATGACAGCTTAATTTTACAATCATACTGTAAATCTTCGAGTTCTCCAGGTCTGTTAAAGGAAAAGTATTCACATTTCTTTGCCTGACTTTGAGCATTGTATCAGATCATTGCTTAAAGGTCAAATGATATAATTTGATTGATCAAAGCCATGCCCACTCCCTCCCCTCCAATACCTCCCATATCTCCCCATCACTTTTTTGTTATTCCTCAGGAGCATTCATTATTTCTTCTCTCTCTCTCTCTCTCTCTCTCTCTCTCTCTTTCTCTCTCCTCTTTCTTAATGGGGCTTTTTGCTAATCTGACTGACATTTGGCCTTTGGAACAGAATATGTTGCTAAGAGACCCAAGGACATTTTGACTTTTAGCCAAAAAACTGGCTACTTTTCTTTGGGGTCTTTTTTAAATCTTAACTGCCTAGCTGATTCTTGCTTCCTATTCTTATCACACCATCCTCTGAAGAGGTTACCTAAATTGCCAATAGAGAATCGGGATTTTACTGAATTTTTGTGTATTTTATATAGAATATCTCAAAGAATATTAACGCACACAAATTGCTTAAGAATTAATTAATCAATCAATCAATCAATTAAGAATTGTTGCTCTCTCTCATTGCTTTCCTTGGCCCTAGGTCCCTTCCTGGAGTGGCTGCAGGGTCCCTGACTAGCTGGGTTGAGTTAGTCAAATCAAGACAACATTCCCTGCTTTTGGACCACCCCCACTTTCACTACTCCAATATCGCATACCTTCTCTGCCAGCTAGTAAGAACCAGGCCATCCTGTTCCCACTGGCTCTTATTGGGTCTTGGCTCTTTCCTGCACAGACTCTCTGAGTAGCTGGGGTGAGTTAGCCAGATCCCACAGTGCCTACCTCCCTGTTCTGGGTTCACCCCCAATCCCAGTACTCCAGAGATCATCCTTCTCTATTCACTGAAAAGAACCAGCTCAGTCTGTTTCCAACAACCTTCTTTGGTTCCTAGCCTCTTTCAGCTGAAGCTGCCAGAGAACAACTGAGTAGCTAGGAGAATTACACAGTTCCTACCACACTAGGTCACAATTTCCCTGCTTTGGGAACAGCCTAACTGCTCAGTTCCAGGGCTCACAGCTACTCTGTTTAGCTCATTACATCTAGCCAGCCCAGTTGATCCCCAGTACCCCAAGTTGGTCCTAAGCTCCTTTGTCCTCTGGAGAGCTCTTGAATAGTCTGCCTAGATCCATCCCATGTCTCCAATAAAAAATTGAAAGAGAACCAAACTACATCAAAAATATAAACAGAATGGAAATTTGACTCAACATAGGCAAGACTAAATTTTGTATTAAACACACAGCTAAGAGAAGAAATCCATATGCCCAGACCAAAAAGAAAAATCACAAATAATACACAAAAAAAAAAAAAAAAAAAATGATATGTCTCCACCAAACCTCATCAGTCCTTTAAAAGTGTTCTACAATGAGAACTACCTAGTGGAATCCCAGGGTACAGAATTTAAATAAATTATTATATAAACATGATCAAAGAATTCAACAAATTTAAAGAACCAAAAATATTCAACTCAAACAACTCATAGAGTATAGGAATAAACTTCTGATTGAAGCTAAAGAAAATATAAATACATGGATAGGCTGAATGAAATGACAAAGGCAATTTACAACTTGAAAAATGAATTGATAAAAAAAATAATATTGAAGTATACACAAGATGAAATGAATATGTAACTGGAAACATCAATAAGCCATTTGAAAACAACAGGGAAAGATTTAGTAGAAGAATAAATGAAATAGAAAACAGAATATCAAGACTGGAGGATAAAAATTGAAGAATTGGAAAACCCAAGCAAAAAATATGAAAAATGTTATAAAATCACAGAAATGCAGTATGTGGGAAATTTGGACACAATGAAAAGACCAAATTTATGCATCATGTGCAAAGAGAAAAGAGAAGAATTTTAGGTCAGTGGCATTGATCAGATCTTCAACAGGTTTAGAGAAGAAAATTTCCTTAAAGTACAGAAAGACAGAACCACACAGGTTCAAGAAACACACAGAACCACAGATAGGCAAGACCAGAAAAGAAACTCCTCACAGCATATCATGGAAAAAACTAAATGCACATAATGAAGATAGAATACTAAAAGCTACAAGAGAAAAAGCTCTAAGTTACATATGAAAGAAAACCCATCAGAATTACAGCTGACATTTAAATGCAAAGTATAAAAGTCAGAAGAGCATGGAACAAAGTATCTCAGTTGCAAATGGTCATAAATGCCAACCCAGAATACTTTACCAAGCAAAATGAGCATCATAATTGAAGGGAAAAGAAAAATCTTCCATGAAACAAAAAGACTGAAGAAAGGCATGTCTACAAAATTTCCTTACAGAGAATACTTAAAGAAATACAAAGGACTGAAGAAAGGAATGACCATAACCAAAGGCTACAGAAATATAAATAAATGAGGGTATAATTAGGGAAATGTAAAATAGAACCAAAACCAAAAAGAAAAAAAAAAAAAACCCAAACCAAAAAACCCAGAATTTAAAATGACAGTAACCAGTGCACATCTTTTGATAATAACTTCATATATAAATGGCCTCAAATCTCCAGTCAAAAGAAGTAGACTAGTGCAATGGATTAAGAAACAAAATACATCATTTTGTTGTGGAAAAGAAATTCATGTCCCCTTCAACGATGGTTACTATCTTAGGGTGGAAGAATGGAAGAAAATATTCGAAGCAAATAGCACCAAGAAACAAGCCGGCATTGCAATTCTACTATTTGACAAAATAGACTTGAAACGAAAATTTATCAGAAGACATAAAGATAATTTCATTCTGATCAGAGGAATAATTGACCAAGAAGACATTGCAATCATGAATGCATATGCACCAAGCTCTGATACATCAAATTTCATAAAACCAGTGCTAAAGGACATCATGACATGGACTAACCAAAACTCAGTCATAGTACATGTTCTTAATACTTCACACTTTCTAATAGACAGGTCAACCAGACAAAGAAAAATTGGAAAAAATTATAAATAGTAACATATATCAAATAGACCTAACAGACATCTATAAAATATTACACCCAAGCATGAAAGCACATTTTACTCAGTAGTCCATGAAAGTTTCTCTAAAATAGACCACATATTGGGGTACAAAACAAACAATCACAAAAAGGAGAAAGATATGCGTTCTATCAGACCACAACAAAACACCACCACCACCACCACCACCACCACCAACAACAACAACAACAACAAGAAGCATAAAATCAATGGCAAAAGAATCTCTGGTAACTACAAGAAATCATGGAGATTAAACAACACACTCCTGAATAATGAATGGCTCAAAGAAGACAATAAGAAAGAAAACTATTCCTGTAATAAATTAAAATGATAATACAACACAACAAAACCTCTGAGACACATTGAAAACAGTTATAATAAAGTTTAGAGCTCTAGGTGCTTACATTAAAAATTAGAAAGAACACATATAAAGAACCTGATGGTAAACCTCAAGAATCTGAAAAGGCAAAACAAACAAACAAACAAACCAACAACAACAACAACAACAACAAAAACCAAGCAAAACAAATCCCAGCACATGAGAGAAAAAAACAAACATCAGCAGAAATCAATGAAATAGAAATAAAGAAAATATTGCAGAGTATGAACAAATCTATGAGCTCATTCTTTGGAAAGAACCAGCAAGATAGGCCATTTTCACACATTAACCCCAACCCCAAGAGGAAATCCAAATCAATAAAATCAGAGACAAAATAGGAAACATCACAACTCATATCAATAGCTCAGAATATTATAAGGGAATACTTTAAAGACCTATGTTCTATTAAATTTAAAAACCAGAGGGCAATGGAAGAATTTCTAAATTCATTGAAACAATCAAAGTTAAACCAAGAATGCATCAAAAGTTTAAAGAGACCTATAACAAATAAGGAAATCATAATAATACAGTTCCTTCTGACTTAAAAAAAAAATCTCAGTTTCAGATGGATTCACAGCAGAATTTTATCAGACCTTCAGATAAGATCAACACCCAATATTACTTAAATTATTCAAAAAGAGAGAAACAGGGAAAATTTCAAAATTCCTATGATCTCAGTACTACTCTAATACTAATACCAGGTAAAGACTAAACCAAAAGGGAAAGTGATAGGCCCATATCACTAATGAATACAGTTGTAAACATTCTGAACAAAATACTCGAAAACTGCATACAGACACACATCAAAAAGATCATCAATCATGATCAAGTTGGCTTTATTTCAGAGATTCTGGGATGTTTCAATATATGTAAGTCAAGAAATGTAATAAATCATAAGAATGGATTTAAAGTAAAACATCATCCACTGAGTATGGTGGAACATGTCTTTAATCCCTGCACTCAGGAGGTAGAGTCAGGTGGATCTCTGTGAGTTCTAGGCTAGCCTGGTCTACATAGCAAGTTTCAGGACAGCTGGGGCTACAGAGAGAACCTGTCTCAAACAACAAACAAACAAACAAAAAACCCCAAAACCATAAAACAAAAAAACAACAAAGATAAAAATCACATGATTATCTCTATAGATGCACAAAATCCACACAAAATCCAAATACACTCAAGGTAAAATTCCTAGAGGGAATTGGACTGGATGGAGCATACCTCAACATGATTT